>NC_040909.2:26468758-26771466 GCF_004126475.2 Phyllostomus discolor | reverse complement strand
GTATTTCAGGGTTTAGTATCTAGTGAACACTCAAAATGGTCTGGCTGTAGGAGTAATTATAGGGAGAGAAGAAGCAGCTTAGTGGATGGTAGATGAGAGAAAACACATCCTAGATGGTTGTACTTGCAAAGTGCTGGGGAATGGTAGAAACCAAGGGGCCCAGTAAGGAAGTGGCGATCTCAGATTTCTTGTAGAAGGCACCATGGGACCTGGGCCTTGAAGGATGGGTAGGGGCTGATCAGGCAAGGAAGGCGGGAGGAAGGGGTAGGCCTTGAACACCAAGCTGTCTTATCTTATTGTGTAGACAATGGAGAGCCACTGAGGTATTTTGATTTTGAGAGTGCCGAATCCTAGCTTCCAGACCACCAGGGAACTTGGTATTTTGATTTTGAGCGTGACCTGGTCACTGGCTCTAAGAAGGCAGTGGGAAGGCATCTGCACAGAGCAATGGGGCCAAGGACAATGTATGTCCAGTAAAGGAGATAAAAATAATACAGTGACATTTAGAACACTTGCTATGTGCCTGACACTGTCCTAAGTTATTTTAATCTTCATAGCAATCCCTTTGGACAGGTACTGTTATTATCCACAAGTTATATGACAACACAGAGAGGTTAAGTCACTTGCTCTGGAATACACAGGTCCAGGATTCAAACCCAAACAACTGCCTCTGAGCCAGTGCTGTGCACCTGGGCTTTCTGAGATGCTTGCACTTCGTTGTGGGCATCAGGGAAGGAGAGGGAGAAACAGAAAGTATAGAACTCAAGAAATGTTGGCTTCCAAGGAGCAATGGTTCAAGGAGTGATTTAGAGCACAGCTGGGTGTTTATCTTGGGATGGGTGAATGCTTGTTCTCTGAAACATGAGAGAAAGAGGAACTAAGAGCAGAAGAGGGTCAGGGTGAGATGAGGTCAATTGAGGGAATCTCCTGAGAAACAGCTTAGATGTGCTCACTCATGGGAGAGTTGAGAGGAAGGCAGCAGAAGGGTGGTACTTGTTAGGGGCGTATAAAGGAGAAGTGGGTTTTTGAACGTGTCCCTTCCTGACCACATAATCTAACAAAAGTTTTGTTGTGCCAAGCTAGGCGCTCTCTGGGAAGGCAGTGTAGCTGAAACTGGGCTGGCTGGGTGCTGGTCCAAACTCTGCCCTTCCTAGCTGTGTGACTTTGGGCATGTCACTTGACCTTTCTGTGTCTCAGTATCCTCATTTGACAAATGGGTTTACCTACCTCATAGGGTTGTTTGAGGATTGGCCTTGTTAGTTTATGGAGAGAGCTTAGGGCTTAGGATAGTCAGCACTATGCAAGTTTAGCTGTTGTAATAGTTGCTCTTGTTATTTTTTCCTGCAACCCCAGAAATCTTAACAGCCTAGGAGAGAGAAATAGAATGGTAGCTGCCAGGGTTCTAGGCCTCTTAGGACAAGGCTTCTAGCCCATTGGCTGGACTACAGGGACATCGTGATGCGTTAGGCTAGAGATGTGTAAAGAATGAATCTAGCTTTGGTCAACTAACTTCCTCATTTTTCTAGTGGTAAAATCCAGAAACACCATGGAAAGCTTTGTTTCAGATTCCTACCATGAGAACAAATGTGTTCAACAGAGTGCTTACTAATAAGATACCAAGCCCAGGGGAAACACGGAGGCTTATAAAAAATACCAGGGGTGCTAACAAAGGAACTTGATTTTTTTGTGCTTCAAACCACAGATGGTACCAACCCCTCATCAAGGTTTCATTTGGTTGAAAAGCCTTCTCCCCAAATTTCCCAGTTCAGGGCAGACATTCTGTCACAAGGAAGTCTTACCCTTCGCTGATGTACCCCCCCCCCCTACCCCAGTGCCATTAGAGTTTCTGATCAGCATCAAAACTGAAGGTGCTGGGATAGTAATTTACAAACAAGCCTCCTGTGATAGAGTGAAATCAAAATCATTTTATTTTGAGAGTGTACTGTGTTGCAGTTCTAGGATGTAACACACTCGATTGATAGTAATTCACTATGTCAACAATATTTCTGACTAGATCAGTTGGCATCTCAGAGGTACCATCTTTCGATGTTGGCGAGCCACATTAGAGGCCCCTGTTGCCCTATTGGCCTGCCTGGGTCTTTGGGATTTGGAAGGTTCAGGGAGATGGGGAAGACATACCCCCAACTCTCCCGTACTCATCCCCACGTCCAAGCCCCCACAGCCTTATTCCACTCATTAAAGATTATTTGGATTTACAGATCCCTCTGTTAAACACGCATACTGTTCAAAGAATTCTTCCCAGTTCTTCCACCACCCAGCTGAATCAGAACCTCCGTGGGCTGCCTGAGCACCCAAAGCAGGAGCAGAGGCGTGAAAGTAGTGTGGAGGTGTGGGGAGGTTCTCGGAAGCATTTCACCTTCTTTGCAAACGTGCGCAGAATCTCGTGGCTCTCCCTGTGCTGAAAGCTACTGAAAGATGACCACTCGGGGAACTTCCTGAAGAGGCTGCAAAATATGTGCTAAAATGCAGAGAGCATTTTAGTTTCTCTAAAAATACTCAGAGATGACGGCCACCATTGTAAGTGAGGTCAGAGAGAAAACAGCTCTTCCCTATAGGTTTCAGAGGAAGCATGGTTCTGCTGACTTTTGATTTTGGACTTTTAGCCTCCACAACTGTGAGACAATAAATTTCTATTGTTTTAACCCCCATACCTCCAAATCAATTACTCAGAGGACCATCATTTATTTCATAAGCACTTATACTAGAGGTTCTCGAGCTTGACTGCACATTGCAATTACCTGGGGAGACTTAAAAAGAGCTGACACCCAGTCCATACACTTCTCAGAGCAGTTAAAATAAAATCTTTGGGGGCAGAACCCAAGTATCAATATTTCTTTGAAAGCTCACCAGGTGCTTCCATGGTGCAGCTGACATGCACAGTGTTCACCACATACCTTATGCCTATCAACACATCTAATCCTCGCAACTATCTTATAAAAGATGTGCAGACATTGTTCCCATTTTACAGATGAAGAGAGAGAGGCACAGCAGAGTCCCATGTTTTGTCCAAGATCATATGGCTGGTAATTTCCAGGGTGTGGATTTGATCCAGGCCATCTGGCTCCAGAGTACACGTTCTTAAGACAACAGGTTCATTTCCTGTTGTGACATGGGAAACAAGTTTTTGGCAAAGTCCCATAACTCTGAAGTCACCATGGAGCAGGGAATGTCCACTTGCTGGGAAGCTGAATAAAACATCTTCCCAAGCAATGCCACATTTATAATTAGTGATTTTTCAAAATTCCTACCAGAACATACAGACTTTCCCAGGCCTCCCACAGACTAAGGGTTAAAATGTCAACGTTTCCTTTTCTTCCCCATTTCCAACCAGAAAGATGGAGAACTAGATTCTAGCCATATATAAGTGGCCAGTGGGTGGAGCTTGTCGGCTGGGTCTGTGTGGTTAAGGTCTAGCGCATCAGGCTGAATGCTTACTGACATGTGTTGGGGTGGAAGACTTGTCACGTGCTCATGTAAAATTAGTCTGCAGGTTTATTAGACGGGCTGAAGACTGAAGAAAGAGGGTGAGATTAGAAGGCACAATGGATCCTGTGCGGGTTCTTTCCCCAAACCGGCCCCGGGACCCTCGGCAAGGAGCTTCACTTCCCTGCGAGCCTCTTCCGTAAAACGAAGAGGTGGATTCCATCTGAGGTTCCATCTCAGTTGAACCAAGAGACATGTTTTGCTCGTCCCTCACAGTGCTTTCAAATTTCTCAAATTAATTGGTAACATTCAATTGGAAAATTGGAATAATTTACGTACAAGTGTAGATTTCCAGCTTATCTTGAAAAAAATCCTTAGAGACATCCTTGCCACGCTGGGTCCTGTAGCGTCACTGGGGGCTGGAGTTAGGAGGGGGGCGCTCTTTTTAGAGGGGGCACTCTTTCCCTAGATTTCCCTCATTACGGTGGGACCCCCCCGCCCCCGCAGGAACTGGAAACCAGACCGTCTCCAAAGTCTCTTCCAGAAGTTGTGATTGCTTTGCTCATGGAATCCTAAAATCTGTGAGGCAGGGATGAAATCTTAGAGACTCAGGCTCACCCAACATTTTCACGTAAAGATACGGGACAATCCCCTGTGGTCACTGTCAGCCACCGGGGAGAGAAGAGGGAATTTCAGGGGACATTGGGAAGGGTTCACGGGAACAAACTTAAAGGACACATGGACAAAAACTAGGGTGAGGGTGGTAATGGGAAGGAAGTGGGGAGGGTGGGGGGCTGGATTGGAAGTAAAAGGGAGAAAACTGTTTTTGAACAATGATTAAAATAAAATTAAAAAAACATAGGGGACAAGCAAGGTAAAACTAATAAATATTAACGTTCTCTGTTAGATGCTTGCCTATGTTTTGTCTTTAACCACAACACGTATAATTTACACTGTTTGCCCTACTCCCTGCACATTTTTATATTCTGGCTCACTGTTCGAAGTCATCAACAGGGACAAAACAACAGCCATAAAAGGTTACGAAGAAACTGCCCGGTCAAGAAGAGAGAGGACACCAGGATAATGTGTTCTCAGTAGGACAGTCTGAAATTACAGAGAAACTACCTGTTCTTCAAAACAAGATAAACTGAAATAAATTCTAGGAAAATATGTCAGGTGGGTTCTCCATCTGATGTTGTTTTTACACAGACCACATTCAACCAAACTCTCTTCTTTTAATGGGATGGGAAGCTTTCAGGAAACTATTTATTTAGGAACTTTCAGGTGGCCAGAGAGTCCCTTGAAATTGCACATAAATGTAACTGTTGCTGAGAGCTTTCCATGTGGGACAATGATAAAAATACAGGTGGATGTAGAGGATAAGTGATCTTGAGTCCCTCTAACCACTCAAACTTTCTTTTATGCCTTTTCTTTATTTTTTAGTGGACTGTCTATGAAAATAAAAGCAATGTGTGCAAATATCAGAGTAGAAAGATATGAAATGAGAAGTATATATCTCTTCTCCCTTACTTATTTTTTATGCTTTATTTTGGTAAAATACATATAAAATGTACCATCTTGACCACTTTTAAGTGTTTGGTCTGATAGTGTTAAGTATATTCACATTGTTATGTTTTCTCCCTTGCTTTAGTATCAATATTAGATTGGAGTATTAACCACAGTTATACTTCTCTATGTCCTTTCAGAAAATCATATGCACATTCTTTATTATTTACACAAATGTGTTTTTCTGTATCTCACAAAGTTTCCACATCACCGTAGACTAGTCTTGTGTGTTCTTTTAGTGGCTGCAGAATATTACTATTTTATGGATAGTAAATCCATAAATCACAATTTACTTAAACAATTTTTTTATTAATGGGTGCCTAGGTTCTCTTGAGATATTGGCTTTTACCAAAAGGAAAAAAAAACATTCCGATAAGGAGCATATTTGGTGCAAACACCTTGGTCTTTGGCCTATGCACAAGAATATCTTAAGGGTAAATTCTAGCAGCCCATAAAGTGAGATATTAATTTGGTTAACAATTTTCTATCTGCAAATGAATATAGTTTGCATACTAAGAGTTCTTAGATTGACAGAATACTTATTATAATTATAATGGCATAGAAAATAAATTGCAGTGGTAATCCAGGCTCTAGAATTGCATGACCTAAATCCAAACTTATGCCCTGCCAGGGTGATTGTGGGGCCTTGGACAACTTGCTCAACTTCCTCATCTGGAAAATGGGATTAGTAATAGCATTTTCTCTGGGGGCTGCTGGGAGAACTAAATGAATAGAACCTGGCACATATTAAACACTAGAGACATTAGTTAATTATTTTAGTTCTCTTAATCACAAAGTTGGTGCCTGACATTTTGTGTATAACAGGCTTCAAGATATATTCAATTTTAATATTTTAAGATTCCAACATTTTGGTCTATAATTCAGTTGTCAGAGTATCAGTAAAACAGACGAAACTCATCAACAGAGAAAAACTACACTATGAAAGACCTTACATGTATCCAGTCAATTCTTGTTTTCCTCCATTTCCTTAGGAATACTTTGGATTTCCCTCTCATTTTCCTTACACTTGGCATGGAAATTGCATTTACTTTTCCTGAAAGCACAGTGGGTCAAAAGAAGCCAAAACCCAGCGATAGCCTTTTGAGAGAACAATTTTTTTAGAGTATTCTGCACATCTAAAAACCTCTCCTGCAATTTTGCTAATAGTCGTAACTTTGTTTTGTTGGTTTACCAGAAGTGACTCATTTTCTTTTAATAAACAGAAGCAGAAGAATCCCTATTCCATCCTTCTCCCTCGCCTTGGGGGGGTGGAAGAGGAGGGTTGCAGTTTCAGCAACAGCCCACCTCCCTGTGGAGCCGCTGGCCACCTGCCTGAATTCCAAACATCATAACTTGTGTCATGGAGTCCAAACGACCCACTCTTTGTTCCAGACCAGCTCTTGCTCCCTTTAGCCTCAGAGAAACCTCTTCCTAGCACTCTTCATTGCTCTGATTAATGATCTTCTTTCAATACTAAGAAAGGATGGTTCAGGTGAAGCAACACAAGCAGTGGTTGGGAGATGTTGTTGGCAAGAGAAAGGATGGGGTGGCCGGTACAGGTGGGGTCTGTGCAACTCAGTGACTGTAGCAATTCTTGAATGACTTACCCCAGTGTGATAGTCAGAAGACCCCGTAGCTCCTGTCACTGCTTTGCAGCCACAAGAGGTCCCTCTGCCCTAGGTTGTCAGGTGGTGGGAAAAGACATAGTCACTATGGTCTGGGAAGCAGTAAGGGATCCTACAGACCCTCATCTTGGAGCCTGGGATGGAAGTTGACTTGCTATCAGTAGTTACAGATGGAAAGTGATTTTTTTGTTTGTTTTTTTGCAATGTCTTCTACCGGTTCCTAAAAAGGTGTGTGCATCCTGGTGCAGTGGTCCTGAATTCCCTGAACTGCTCCTGCTCAGCTATGTCCTCAACTCCAAGCAATGCTGCGTCTGGAGAGCATGCTAAGATTAGGAAGATGTCACTTTGGCAGATTCACCTGGAAAGCTAACAGAGAACTTAAACATTTATTGAGCACCTATTATGTGCCAGGCTGTGCTCCAGAAAACCTGAGAAGGCAGTGAACAGAATAAAGAAAGAATCTGCCTTCCAGGAGCTTAAATATTAGTGAGGGCATTTATAAACAGATAAACATCCAGCATAATGGTAATGGTAAGGTCTATGAAAAAAAATTAAATGAAATAAGAAAGGTCAAGAGTAATAAGGGCAACAAAGTGAAATAAAGGCATCACATTGAAAAGAAAGAAATAAAACTATTCCTGTTTGCACATGACATAATCTTGTATATATAAAACCCTAAAGAATCCACTAAAACATGATAAGAACTAATAAAGAAGTTTAGCAAGTTTGCAGAATACAAGATATAAAAAAATCAGTCGTATTTCTACACACATTCAAGGAACAGTCTGAAAAACAAATTAAGAAAACAGTTCCATTTATAATAGCATCAAATAGCATAAAATACTTATGAATAAATTTTAACAAAAAGAACTGCAAAACATATACTCTGGAAACCACAACACATTGTTGAAAGAAACTAAAGAAGACTTAGATAAGTGGAAAGACATCCCATGTTCATGGATTGGAAGATTTACTATTGTTGAGATGGCAATACTCCCCAAATTGATCTACGGACTCAATTTGACCCTTGTCAGGATCCCAATTGGCTTCTTTGTAGAAATTTGCAAACTGATCTTAAAATCCATATGCAATTGCAGGAGCCCTATCATCAAAATAATCTTGAAAAACAGGAACAAAGTTGGAGGATTCACTTACCAATTTCAAAAATTACTATAAAGCAACTACATGGTACTGGCATAGGATAAATTTACAGCTCAACTGGCTAGCTATATGCAAGACAATGAATCTGAATCTTTACCTCTCACCAAATACAAAAATTAACTCAAAGTAGATCAAAGACTTAAATATACATCCAAAACTAAAGAAAACATAGGGGTAAATCTTCTTGACCTAGGGTTTAGCATGGATTCTTAGATATGACACCAAAGCATAAGCAACAAAATAAAAATAAAACAAACTGTACTTCATTAAAATAAAAAATTAGGGGCTTTCAAAGGACACTATTAAGAAAGTGAAAGAGACCAATAAAATGGGAGAAAATATTTTAAAATTATTTTCCAATAAGGGACTTATATCTGGAATATATAAAGAACTCTTAAAACTTTATAATAAGAAGGCAAATAACCCAATTAAATTTGGGCAAAGGATCTGAGTTCACATTTCTCGAAGAAATATGTTTAAATGGACAATAAGCACATAAAAAACCCAAAACTATAAAAATATACCACTTCACATCCATCAGTACAGTTATGATAAAAATGTCAGATAATAGCAAATGTTGATAAAAGTGTGAAAAATTGGCAGCTTCGCATATTGCTGGTGGAAATGTAAAATGGGGCAGCCACTTGGAAAAACAGTTTGGCAGTTCTTCACATGTTCAACATAGAGTTACCATTTCATCCATCCATTTCACTCTGAAGTATGTACCCAAGAGAAATGAAAACATGCACACAAAAAACTTAAACGTGAATGTTCATAGCAGTATTATAATAGCCGAATCATGGAAGCAACCCAATGTCCATCCATTGATGATTGGATAAACAAAATGTAAAACATCCATACAAGGGAATATTTATTTAGACACAAAAAGGAATGAAGTACTGACAAGTGTTACAACATGGAGGTAATTTAGCAACATTATGCTAAGTGAATGGAGCCAGTAACAAAAGACCACATATTATATGATTTCATTTATATGAGTGCCTGGAATGAGGAAAGATAGACATATAGTAGATCAGTAGTTGCTTAGGACTGAGCTTAGGGCTGAAGTGGATGGGAGGGTTTGAGAGGGACAGCTAAAGGGAGCAGGGCCTCCTTTTAAGATGATGAAAATGTTTTATAGTTGATTGTGGTGATGGTTGCACAACTCTGAATATACCAAAAACCCATAGAATTATGCATTTGAAGTGGGTGTATATCATAGTCCATAAATTATATATCAACAAAACTGTTAAAAGGAGAGAGAAAGAAAAGAAAGAAAGGCTGAGAGAAGGAAGGAAGGAAGGAAGGAAGGAAGGAAGGAAGGAAGGAAGGAAGGGATGGGAGGAAGGAAAGAGGGAGGGAGGAAAATGTCAGTATCAAAATTTGCAGGAAGGGCTGGCAGCCTGGAGAAAAACGAAGAGTGACAAGGGTGGAGAAGAAGGGGGTATTTTATAGGAGGGGTGTACCTGGAAGGCCTCTCTAATAGACTGACATTCATTTCAGCTGAGACCTTCAGGAAGAGAAGTGAACCATACAAATATCTGAAGAAAGTCAAGGCAGAGGGAATAATATGTACAGAGTCCGCCAGACAGGTGTTGGCTCCGTGCATCTGAAGAGCAGCAGGGAGGCCGTGTGGGGGTGGGGAGAAGCAGAGTGAATGAGGGGTAGGGGAGCAAAGCGGTGAGGTCCAGACCACCATGGTGGGGACTTTGCATTTGTACTGAGTGAAATGGAGAGCTGTTTTGAACAGATGACATGATCTGAATTCCATTTTAGAAAGATCATTCTGGCTGCTGTATGATGAACAGACTGTAAGGAATGGAGTGCAAAGGAAATGGCAAGGCCAGGGAAGATGCTGCTGCTTGGTCCAAGTGAGGTAGATGCCTTTGCTTCTATATAGTGCACTGTAGTCTCTCTCATAGCTAAGTGGACTGGACCCAGAGTGTGAAGACTGCACAGAGCATTTTAAGCAGAATTGCCTGGAAAAAGTGTGGGCAATCACCCAGGGTGCTACAGCTGCTTGCTTTGAATTTCACTTTCCACATCCACATGACATTAATTAATTGTGTAGGTACGTGTTTGATGTCTGTCTCTCCCATTAGACCGGAAACTTCACAGTGGTCAGAGCCACGTTCATTGTGTTCTCTGCTGTATCCCTGGTGTCAAAAAGAGGATCTGGCACAAAGTAGGTCCTCAAAATGAATCAATGGATGAGCAGTTGTCTTCAATCATCTTGTCATTTGTGGTTTTTATGGGTAGTAAAGGTATTAGGTGACCATCTAACATCTGTGCCTTCCCCCACATTTCTCAGCCTCTCTTACAATTAGTTGTGGCCATGTGACTGTTGATGGCCAGTGAAAAGGGAGCAGAAGTAACATATATCAAGGCAGTTAGTAGCTGGAATGCATCTTCTATTCTTCTATTCTCCTGTTCTCTGGCTGAAATACGCTTGAAGAACTACAGGTTCCTGATGAAATAGGATCACTTGACCTATGTAAGCTATGAGATGGAATAGGACCACCTGACTCATGTGAGGCTTTAGAAGAGTAAGAAACAAACCTTTGCTGAGTTAAGCCAGCAAGATTTATCTTTCACAGCAGCAAGTATTATTACTCTAACCTATTACGTTCCTTACCTCCCATTTTCCACAAGTGTGTACAGAGTTTCACGAAACGCACCACAACATGAGACCATTTTGGATAATGATAGTTGGGAATCGATCATTGCCCCTCAAGTTTATTTGCCCTTGCTGTTGTCCCCTTACAGAGTGGGACAGCTTATGCTTTTTCAAATATTCTTACTGCTGTTGGAACCATGATAGGAGAAGAGTAGAACATTTCATAATTTCAGAACTTCCTGGGCATGAGGAAGGCACTCAGTGTAGCTGGACCAAAAACCCTTCTAATAATAATGGAGGCAATCTAGTCAAGTTCTAATAAATGGGGCTGGACCTTCTCCCAAATTTTTTTCCAGTAATTGGAAGCTGAAATGTGAAATCCTCATTCACTTGGTAAAAGGGATTGGCAGCTGTTTGCAAGAGATGAGCATTGACTAAGCTTTGTTTAAAATGTTTTTGGCTTGATTTGTTCATTTCATCTCTACATTCTGCCCACTCAACTCCATTCTCAGTTTCTCGCTAGCTAGAGACTAGTCTGTGGGTTCTAGAAATAAAATGAGGAGAAGGATGGTTAAGATAACCAAGGCCATGTTTTATTTTTAACACTACGCTAGGAAACCCACTGGTTTTACCTGTTATATTCCTGATTAAAACAATACACTTCGAAGATTAATAAAAATAGCTCACTTTAGTAGGAAAATGAACACCTGGGCAGGACAGAATTCAGCTCTTAAGAACATCTATAGAACTCGATGTTAATCTTAGCACCTACTACTGTACTGACTCAAACACTGTGTAAGGCTTTTTAACAATAACAGTACTTAACATTTTTGGAAACTTGCATGTGTTCCCCTCCCCACAAAGTCAGCCACCCAATTCATTCCTAAGGGGCAAGTGGTTGCTGAGGTCAGGTGGACGTGGAGGTAGTGCTGGCAGCCCCCTGACTGTCACCCGGGGCACGGAGGGGAACCCCAAGCTGCAGAAGCACTCCACTCTCGGGCACTCTGCGGTGGGCCGCTATTTTCATTCCCATCCCTGGGGGTTAGGTACTCTCAGCCTTGGAGGGGCCCATGCAAGTGAGAAGCCCTAAAGCTTATGCTTCATTAGCATCAAGGTAAATCCACCACTGCTCTCAACCCATATTACAATCCTCCTATGGTCCAGAGAGTTAAATATTATAATATTAAGAACACTTCTCAGGTCAGGAAACTAAAGATCATGGAAGACTTTGTGCAAGTCCTACAAAAAGCCAGTGGGAGGGAGAGCTGATATGCCTACCATCTCTGCCTCTTATATTAGGGTTCATAGCTCCTATTCCATTGCTTTGGTTTTTCTGGCTGGGAGAGGATGTGGAGCAGCTGAGAAAAGCTGAGGCAAAGGAGACAATAAAGAACCTTGGTAGTTCCTCCTTACATCCTTCCTCCTGCCCTGATTTCCTATCAGTGAAAGAGTATCTACCCTTCTTCTTAGGCATATTTGTCTTTTATGAACTTCTTCTTTTGAGAGCAAAGTTTACTTCTTTTGCTCACATAAAATTGTTGGGGTGATGTGCCCCAAACCCAAACGCTATAATCACCCACACCTCTGGGGCTCCATCTGGGTCTTGGACCTATTTCCCACTCAGATATTTGCCATCTTTCCAGAGTAGGCTTAACTCTCCACATCTCTACATCTTGTCATGATCTCTCTCTCTCATTCATTCATTAATTCAACAAATATTTGTTGTCAATTTCATGCCTGACACATAAAGGTGGTGCCAGGCTCATGTACTGTTAAAGCCTTCATGGACAAGAGCTGGGAAGTGGTATTGTCAGTATGTGTTCTGGGCTCTAAAAATTCAGGCTTCCATTTCCTGGTTTATGAAATTTGAGGAGTGGACTTTCTCAAGGTGTTTTATTGTTTAACTCCATGATTTTCTTTGCTAAGCCTAACAGCCTATGTTATGAATTAGAATGTCTCAAAGTAAAAAATGTTTGGTCATGGGTTTGGGTGGGCTCGCCTCAGAAAATCTGAATTGTGGAAAACTGGGGTGTGTGTGTGTGTGTGTGTGTGTGTGTGTGTGTGTGCTGGGGTTGCAGGCCTGTAACACTTTACAAGTCTACCTTCTGAGAGACATTTGCACAATTACGGGGGTTTTTCTGAAACTGAAAACTCTGCCAATTACTGTTTATCACAGTTTCTCGACTTGCTTTTCAAGCACCAGATTGTGATGGAAAATACCTACATTGCTGAGATAACGCTGGTTTTCTCGGATTCTTAGTGAGCAAACAGTGACCTGAGACTTGGGGCCGATATGTACAGAACCTTCTAGAAAAAGAAGACTGATGTGAAGTCAAGGTGAAAGGGATCCTCCATCCTCCAAATTTGGATTGAGATTAGTTTGATTGTGTCATGAAAGGCTAAACAACAACAAAAAAAAGGTAAACTAATTTTTAAAAAATATTTTATTTATTTATTTTTAGAGAGGGAAGGGAGGGAGATAGAGAGAGAGAGAGAAACATCAATGTGTGGTTGCTGGGGGTCATGACCTGCAACCCAGGCATGTACTCTGACTGGGAATCGAACCTGTGACACTTTGGTTCACAGTCCATGCTCAGGTAAACTAATTTTTAAAAAAATCCTACCACAGATCAAAAATCAACCAACATATTGAAAAAGGAGACCCATGAACCTAAAATCAGAGAAAGAGCCACCACACAAAGTGGTTTAGGTCTCCAATGCTACAATTCCAGGGAGGCATAAATAATGTAATTTTTAATCAAGTGGTCAGCCCTGAAGCTCAGACAGAACATTTGATTAGCCCCAATGATCGAATGTTCTGTCTGAGCTTCGGAATGGCCAGGGGACTTCTAATCCATCTGTAGACTGAAAAAAGAAATAACTTCTTTCACAGATTTTTGTATAACTTGTCCCCATATCTATATAGATGGTATGGTGAGGAACAGAATACAAATGATTTTTAAAAGCCTTTTGACTACTCAAAGTAGAACTGCTTGCACATGGGCTCCTTAGCCCTGTTTTTGACTTTGAAAGCGAGTCCTCTGAGCACAAAGTGCAGATCCACCGCTCTGGTCTCCACAGGCCTGTGACCAGGTAGTGTAATGGCAGAACGAGGCAGAAGAGGCTCTTCAAGGCCAGGCTTTGCCCAGCCACCCACCCTCAGCTTCTTCTCGGAGTCCTGCCAAGCCCACAGTTGCTGGTTCCGTCTGTACACTCCCCCGCCCCAGTTGTCAGCAGTGAAAGACATCCCCAGCTGCTCCCAGGGAGGGGACACGCAGAGAGGCGCCCGGGCCTGCCTGCCCGCCTTAACCTTTAAAGCACAGCCGTACGGAATGGCATTGTGGTTTAATGAAAGTCTCTCTGGAGCTCAAACTCAGCTAGTTTCTTTTTTCTCATTTTTTATTCTACCTTGTTGCTGTTTCCTTTCTTGTTTGGCTGTGTTTCCATTTCCTCTAGAATGTGTGGTTCCCATCTCAGCCAGCAGATCTAAAGTAATCTCATTTTGTTTCTAAAACTGTCATTTGCTGCTTCCCCCCCTACTCCCTGTCTTTTATCCTTGGGAAACATGAATATGGAGCCACACAACATGTGGAGGTTCTCTTCTCAATACTTTTAGAATTACCTAGTCCAGAGCTGAGTCCACAAAACACCCACTCTTTAGCTGTAATCGAAATTTGATAAATGGGTTAAGATACATTTCATGAAGCAGAATGGTGAACTTGCAATTTTTTTTTGCCTGTGTATCATTTGGTATGGGGAAAGCATGACACTGGATTTTGGATATGCTTTCCTATTTCTTAAACAAACTCCATCCATTGGTAGCTGTCAAACCCAGGGGGACTTTAAGGGCTGATATATCATGTTTTCAATATGACTACACACATATCTGGAAATATTCTAGTCTTCATTTCATAAACACACCCACCTCTTCTTGCTGCAGGAATGATTAATTATTTGACATGTTTTCCCATTTTCAGTACTTCAGAAACTAGTTCAATACATTAAACTGGTTATGTTGCTTTCAGATGGAAGCAACATAACCAGTTTATGATTTCATGAATTGCTGGTGTCAAGTACCTTGCTCTCTTTTCTTGACACCCTGCTTCTATCTATAGCCAACAGCTCATCTGAAGGCAGGGCCAAGGGCAGTTGTTGTTTGGTCAAGCCCAGCTGTTGCATGCTGATTGGTAACTGGCAAGGTGTGGCGACTGCCATCTGGCCATACCAGGTCCTGATAGCACTGCCAGCATTTGTTTGATTCAGGCAAAAGCAGTTAATTTCAGCTTGCTTCGCAGAAGCAAATGTGGTTAACTCTCTTAGGGACACTCTGGGTAGTCAAGTTGGTTCCTGAGTGTTGATCCAAGTTGAAAGTTAAAAACAGCATTATCTGAACTCATGAGGTCTATCATGACACACTTTTGCCTTTCCCTCCTGTTTAGCATTCAGACATGGAAGCGTGTATCTCAATCCCTTTCTGATAGGTAGCATTGAATACTTCCACAGAATGTAAATGGGAAAACTGATTTCTGTAGCTCAGAAGGTTGCCTATTTTCACAGCTCTCCATGTACTGGAAAAGAGAGAAGTATTACACCAATCATATGAATTAACATGGTATCGTGGATCAGTATGCCTCAGAAATTAGGAAACCCTAAAATAAATTAGGCTATGAATAAGTTAAATATATGTTTGGGGGGAAATAGAGCTTGCCGTTGTTTTTCACTGGAGGATTATAGGGAATGCTACTGCATGTCCCTGCTCCATAGGGACTGAGGGCTGGTGGGGAACCTGGCTCCAGAGTTCAAAGCTTTGCTGGGATGGATATTCAGAACTGTTGCCAAGTCTTATGCAGATCCTGCTTTGTGCTGGAAAATGACTTTCACAATAATTTCAATCATCAGTCATCAGCAGGCATTGTATGAATAGCAGAGGCTATACAATATCTACGCAATGATCCTGAGTATCTGATATTCTGTAGCCACTTTCCCCATGCAAGGAGTGATTCTCCTTTTTTAGGAGAGGAAACCCAAGTCACAATAAGAATAACCTCCTTCTTGGGAGCCAGGATTGAACTTAGTTTCTCTCTTGGAAGTGAGGGACCCAGGTGGGTGAGGGACCCAGGGAGTTCCCAGGAAACTGAATGGAGTCCTTTGCTGGAGATGGCTATTTTTACTTTGAGGATAAAAAATAGTAAGTAGCCTAGAACTGAAAAGTTTTATTTGGGGCTCTCAGACGATAAACGTTTGACATTGCCATGTTCAGAGACGCTGTTTTTAAGGGAAGCTGTGTGGTTTGGCGGCTGAGAGTACCCACATTGGGGTTCGCTAGGCCCCAGGTTGAATCCTAGCTCAGCCACTTACTCTGTGATCTTCGGCAGCTCAACTGCTGCAAGCCTCGGCTTTCTTATTCGTAAAATGGGGACTGTGGGAGATGAGGGTACGAAGTGACAGCCTGTGCCTGTGTAACGTGCTCCTCCTGTCATCTCTCACTCTCTACTCAAGGATTAGCCAAATCTCAAGGTGCCAGCTGGGGCAGCTGGGAGTGTCACCCAGTGTCTCCTTGCCTGGCACAGGCTCAGATGCTCACCTGGGGCTGAGCAGGGATGAGATGGGCTGCCAGAAGCGTCTAGCTGCCTGGGCTCTGGCTGTTGCCCACCCTTTTCTCTCCTACTAAGTAATCTTGGACAGAATCTGTCTTAAAGACTACTTACTGTATGGGTATATGTAGTGGCCCTTTGCCAAATATTTGTAAGTTGTGTGATTAAATTTAAATACATCTCTAATGAACTCCCAAATGGTCTCACTGTTAGATTTTTCTGTTATGTAGAAAATGATCTTGTTTCTAATGAGTTTTGATAGGAAAAACACCACACGCACAAAAGAAAACTCAAATCATTTGATATGTTATTATAAGGATATTGAAGAGATAATTCATAGAAGAGGCAATACAGGTGGTTAATATATATGGAACAATATTTCAATTTCATTGGTAATTTTAAAACATGCAAAATTAAGGAACAATGACACCTAATTTTCACCTATCAGATTGGCAGATTTAAAAACAAAAGATTTACTCCTAGCAAGGATGCAGAAAGACGGGTCATCCCACTCACGGCTGGTGGGCAATTTGACACAATCATTGAAAAGTTATTTGCCATTTGCCAATATATATTAAAAAGCTTTAGTGTTTATATCATCCAATATAGTCATTTTAAAGACATACTATTTTAAAAAAATTATATTTAAATATATCTGTTGCAGTGCTACAGTTTTAAATAGGAAGAAGTAGAAATAAGATCAGCACAATAAAAGGACAGTTAAATATGCTACTTAGAATGAAATAGTATGGTAGCATTAAAATGATATCTTGGTGATCATCTGTAGCCATACCTGCCAATTATGAAAAGTTTACTATAGGCCCACCCCCAGGCAAAGTGAGCACTTTGAATGTAGATGATCTCATTTAAACCTTACGAAGACAGATTAGTAACCTCCTAACTCCCAACAATTTATTAGCTCATTTAAACCTGTTTGACAAATTAGAAAATTGAAAAACTATTAACATGGGAGAACACTCTTGACATTCTTTTTAAGCACGTGAAATCATTATTAGCATACAAAACTGCATATGGTTTTAGTTCAGCTATCTAAATACAGTAAGCCCGCCCATAATGGGACCAAAGTGGTAAACTGCGTGAAATGTGGGTTTGCATTGTTGCAAAATTCCTGAAGTGAAAGTGGGAGCTGGGGGGTGGATGGCGGCAGCTAACCCTTAGTCACCTCCCATCTAAACTCACGTTATTCCGGGGCCATGGGTATTTAGTGAGAAATTTGCCAAACAGTGAGAATGATTTTTTTCCGTATTGTGGCATTATGGTAATTCATGCTTCAATGTAATCTTTCGCTTTTTCTACAATAAGCATGTAGAAGTATCGCATAAAAACCAAATGCTCCTAACACTTTAAACAATGAGAAAGCAATTTGTTTTACTGATGCTTTATCAGCGGGCAGTTGTTTCTTCTTTCTTAGGCTCACTTGACAGCTCAGTAATTTAAGCAGGAAAGGGAAGAGGCAAACCCAGTGGTCAGAGGGAAAGGAGAGGTGTGTTTCTCTCCCAGCTCTGGGGTGTGAGTCACGTGACACTTGTGGTAGCATCTGTGGTCACATATGTTACAAGTGAAAAAAATATCACAATGAGGTTGGCAAAGCCTTGGGCATTACCCAACGCCATGCAGCTGCCAAAAAAAATTGCTTTAAAAAAAAGAGAGAGAGAGAAGAAACCTACTTACAAAAGAAAGACATTATTAAGGGTAAAGCCCTCTTTCCATGTTCTCTAAGAATAGACACTCCCCCAACTCAGCATGCGTGCGAGGGTAATTAGGGAACTGTCACTCTCTGAGAAGAAGCTAGAAGTAGGCTCAGAGCCCCTTTCTGCTTTTGCAGGATCTTGGAAGACTAACCAGGAGTTAACCTTGAGGTGGCCCAGCATCAGTTGACTCTGAGAGGTGCTGAAGCTGTTCCCCCAGGGTGTGCCCCCAGCACCTGCAAAAATCCCAAGCATCAGAGAAAAAAGGCCTTGGCGTCCTAGCACCAGGGAACTCTCTGTGGGGTGGGATACCAGACTGGGTTGGGCCCCACAGGAAGCAACCTGCTTTTGTTGAGGTGGCTGTGCTCGGCAGCAGAAGGCCCGCCCTTGTTTGCTGGGGTTTTTCTGCTGGCTTCTGTGACTAGGCAGCTAAAAGCAGAAGGCTCAGACAACCCCCAGCCCTGGATCAGGCTCAGAGGCTGAAGTTAGGTGCATTCAGAGAAATGGGTCGCCTATCCAGGGGACAGCCTGAGCAGCTGGGAGGGAGTAATGCCAAGTACAGATGACACTAACTTTTTTCAAAGACAGCTTCACATTTTTTTCAGAGCCACTTGGTTATTTATTTGACTGACACTTTCTTGGTATTGTTATAGGAACTGGAGAACCCAAGAGAAATAAGACACCATAGCTGCCCTCCAGGACTCCATGGAGGAGGCAGAGGGTCAGCAAGCCTCGGTGGTAGACCTAGCACAAGGGGATCGTGGGCACCCGCTGGAGAGGAATCTTATTCAAGTCAGGGGCTGAAGGAAGTGACACAGCCAAGCCGTGTCTGACATCGGCCCTTCTCAGACTATCATGGGCACACGACTCACCTCATGAGCTTGCTGAAATTCATGTTCTTATTCAGCAGGTCTGGCATGAAGCCTGAGATTCTGCATTTTTAACAAGGTCCCAGGTGATACTGATGTTGCTGGTCCATGGTCCACACTTTGGGTATCAAAATCCTAAGTGGCGTCTAAGAAGTCACCAGGCAGAGAAGTGGGGAAAGATATTCTCACAAGAAGCAACATCCTGGGTGGGCAGCTTCAGGAGTGGGGAGGGTCGAATCTTGAGAGAAGTTGAGATTTTGTTGTATAAGCCTTGAAATAGCGCTGGGCTTACTTTTTAATTCTAGTAGGGGCTTAATTCATTCTTTAAGACTCAGCCCTCAAACCTGATATTCTGGGAAACATAGTCCCAACCCTCACCAGACATGTGTCCCTCTGTTTAGTGGTCTTACTTCCTTAGTGATTTTTTTTTTCATTTAGGTCATAAGGTTCTCAGAGCAATCCTGATGGTAAGTGACATGTCACTATGATAGAGTTTGTGAAGGCCTAGGCTATCGAGCTCTATGAGGGAGGTCACGGTTTTTTCACTCCACAGATAGCTCATGTCTGATACACACGAGCAGCTAATGCTTATTACTTACTGAGTTCAAAATGAATGAACATTAGTACTTCCAACTGGGCTCTGCAGGAGAATGACAGAGTTGTTAGGAGCATAGGCACTGGAATTAGAATGCTTGGGTGCAAATTCTGGCTCTGCTATGTGCTGGCTGCATAAATCTGGGCATACGTGGCCTGTGATCTCTCTGTGCCTCAATGTCCTCATCTGTAAAGTGGGGATGGTAGTAGTGTTGCCTCAAGGAGTTGCTGTGAGTCTTACAGAGTACATATACATTGCTTCCAGCAGTTGTAACATTCAGTAAACGTTTTCTGTTATTTTTGTTAAGAGCTGAAGTTCATGTTAGCCAACTTGACCACATACTGACTCAAACGGTTTAGTGAGGATGGCTATATTTGCCTACAGTAGGACTTATGAGTAAACGTTATTTATTTTTGCCATGTTACCCTCCAGTAACATATATAATGACAGGTAACTGTAGTACTTTTTATAATTTTTTTTCCTTGAACCTAAAATAGGAAAGCATACAGAATGACAGAAATGGGGATCTTGGCAGAATGCTTCAAGTGAGACCATTAGGTATGAGCTGGTTTCTAGTTATTTGGGGATGTTGTGTGGGAGAATTCTGTCTCCCTATGAGAATCACTTGACTGGGCTTCTGGAATTCCAGTGGACCATTAAAAGAAGTATTAGGTCAACAGCCAGCCAGTAGGTGTAAGCCTAGCTGAAAGTGTGTATTATATTGGTGAAAAGGGCCAGGAAGCTCATGCCATCACAGCTCAATACTGCTGTGGGTTACTTACGGTACTGAGTGATTAATGGAAAGCTCTGGGGTTGATACCATCTATTTTTTTCCTCTTTTGTCTGTGAATACTTAGACCTATAGAATTCACACTAGCCACATGGGGCTATTTATATTAATGAAAATGAAATAAAATTAAAATTTAGTTGTGTTAGACACTTTTCATGTGCTCAGTAGGCACATGTGGCTCAGGGTTAACACATAGGCCAGCACAGATATAGATATAGAATATTTCATTGTATAAAATGGACTTAAAGTGTAAGCAGGTTTTTTTGTTTGTTTTACTTTAAGAGTTACCAGTTGTAACGGAGATAACCAGAGATGGCAAAATCCAGAACTCATGCAATAAGGATGTTGCAGAATTGAATACAAAAATTAGGAAATGTAAAGGGTGAGTTTACTTTTACATTTAGACAGTAAAGTTTGACTCTACTTTTTTGTTCAACAGCTGCTCAATCACTAGGCACTTACTTTATGTATCACAGTAAACTAGGGGCTCTGAGGAAGTAAGTAGAGTCTGGCAGGTACGATCACTGATCCCAAATTGCTTCCCATTGAGTTGGATAGGCACTGAGTAGAGTATATGGAGGAACATTAAATAGCATTCCAAGAAGGTATGTGAGAAAAATCCAATGAAATGCTGTGAGACCAGAGTGGGTTTGATAAAAGACATGATGCTTGCAGTTGACATAACAGGAGACACAAGTGGAATGGAGACAAGGAGACAGAAATGGTACAGCATGCCGGGAAAGCAGGCCATAGGTACTTGAGATGAAATAAAAATATCTGTAGGCAGTCAGACTGGAAATGGGCTGGGGTCAGAATTTGGAAGGATGAAAATATCAATCTAAGAGAATTAAATTTTACCCTGCAGACAATGGGCACCACAGAAGGGTCGAGTGCAGAAGAGCACAATCAGGCAGGTAGTAGTTTGTCAAGGTGAGTCTGGCAAGGCTTAAATAGCTAGACTGAAGGAACCAGCCATCTTAGCTGTGATACCAGCCCAGAGGTTGTGGGGAAAATCCAGGCAAGGGATGAGAAGGACCTGAAATAAGTCATTAAAAGGGAAATTGAAAGAAAGGGGATAAAAAGGAAAAAACTGAATTGGTTTCGACTGAGCAAGAAAGAGAAATGGCAGAAATGTAGTAGACAAAGATGGCGGATCTACTTTCAGTGTTTGAGATTTAGGAAATACCTGTTGATTAAATTTTGGAAGGTGCCTCCTAGATGTTAACCTCCTTGGATCCTATTACACACACCTTCTTGAACTGCTGTTTCATATTCTTGTCTGCATTGAATACTCATCTCATGCCAGAGCAAGCAATTTGGTCAGTGATTGCATCGTTAGGCTTTGTGTCTTTCCCTAGAGCCCCTAGTTTAGTACTGTACATGGAAAAAGTGCCCAGTTAGTAAACAGATATTCCACAATTAATTGTAGACTCAAGCCCCATTGTCTAAATATACCTCTTAAATTTACTGACAAAAAGAGGAGAAGAAATTCCTTGTTTGTTTTAAAATAAAAATCCTGATAAAAATGTTTGATTATGTTGGCGAATAGAAATGAATGCCCACAAAATGCCAAAACAGTGGTGCAAATACTTACCTCACAGAGTGCTGAGGATTAAATGAGATGCATGCAAACTCCCTAGCAATTAGTCATCAATAAATGCCATTTGAATCTAATCTAATGAACTGAGCAAGATTTCATGGGATTGGAAAATCCCATGCATAATTTTATCGCACCCATTATCTTTCCACTTACTCATTTATTAGGTGCCATAAAATGAGGGAAGTTCTAGGTTTATTCCAGATTGCTCTGGGCAGAATTGTTAAAGGTCTTGTTTACTCAATGAGGCAGAAGCCAAGGAGACAGAACCCAGCCCCAGAGATAATCACACACTAGGTTTCTGGATCACCCTTCACTTGCTCTTGCCTCTTTTACTCTTTAGCAATAGGACAGTTGTCAGTGGAGCACTGGACAGTAAGATATATAGCAATATCAAAGGAAATTTACCAGAAGAGAATAACAGACATTTCTATGTGATATGATTGATTTTCTTTTTTAAAACTCTATTGTTGTTCAGTTACAGTTGTCTGCATTTTCTCCCCATGCCTGTGATTTTCTCTTTTTTCAATTTTTTTATTGTTATTCTATTACAGTTGTCTCAATGTTCCCCTCTTTGCTCTCCTCTGCCCAGCCCACCCCCACTCCCATAGTCAATCCCCACACTGTTGTCCATGTCCATAGGTCATTCATACATGTTCATTGACTAGTCCCTTCCCCTTCTTTTCACCATTATCCCTCTTACTCTTCCTCTCTGTCAGTCTGTTCCATGTTTCCATGCCTCTGGTTCTATTTTGCTTGTTAGTTTATTTTGTTCACTAGGTTCCTCTTATAGGTAAGATCATATGGTATTTGCCTTTCACCGCCTGGCTTATTTCACTTAGCATAATGCTCTCCAGTTCCATCCATGCTGTCGTGAAGGATAGGAGACTCTTCTTTCTTCCTGCTATACAGTATTCCATTGGGTAAATGTACCACAATGTTTCTGTCCACTCATTTGCTGATGGGTACTTAGGCTGTTTGCAGCACTTGGCTAGTGTCATCAATGCTGCTATGAACACAAGGGTACATAAGTTTTTTTGAATTGGTAATTCGAGATTCTTAGGGTATATTCCTAGCAGTGGAATTGCTGAGTCAAAAGGCAGTTCCATTTTTAGTTTTTTGAAGAAATTTCATACTGTTTTCCACAGTGGCTATACCAGTCTGCATTCCCACCAACAGTACAGAAAAGTTCCCTTTTCTGTACATCTTCACCAGTACTTATTGCTTATTGATTTATTGATGAAAGCCATTCTGACAGGTGTGAGGTGATATCTCATTGTGGTTTCAATTTGCATCTCTCTGATGGCTATTGATGTTGAGCATCTTTTCATATGTCTGTGGGCCACCTGTATGTCCTCCTTGGAGAAGCATCTGTTCAGATCCTTTGCCCATTTTTAAATTGGATTGTTTGTCTCCAGATTTTGAGTCATTTGAGTTCTTTATATATTTTGGAGATCAAACCCTTGTTTGACATATCATTGGCAAATATTTTTGCCCATAAAGTTGGTTCCCTCCTCATTTTGATGATGGTTTCTTTAGCTGTGCAGAAACTTTTTAATTTGATGTAGTTCCATTTGTTTATTCTTTCCTATATTTCCCTTGCTCTAGGAGATATATCAGTACAAATATTGCTATGTGGGATATCTGAAAATTTCCTGCTTATGTTTTCCTCTAGGACTTTTATGGTTTCACAGCTTATATTTGTCTTTTTTCTGTTTTGAGTTTATTCCAGTGTATGGTGTAAGTTGGTGGTCTAGTTTCATTTTTTTGCATGAACCGTTTTTTTGTATGTACCAAAAACATTTGTTGAAGAGGCCATCTTTACTCCATTGTATGTTCATGCACCGTTTGTCAAATATTAATTAACCATAGAAACCTGGGTTATTTCTGGGTTCTCTATTCTGTTCTATTGACTTATGTGTCTGTTCTTATGCCAGTACCAGACTGTTTTGATTACAGTGGCCTTGTAGTATAGTTTGATATTGAGTTTGTGATCCCTCCTACTTTGTTCTTCTTTCTCAAGATTGCTGAGGCTATTTGGGGTCTTTTTGGGTTCCATATAAAGTTTTGAAATATTTGTTCTAGATCTGTGAAATATGCCATTGGTATTTTAATAGGAATTGTGTTGAATCTATAGATTGCTTTGGATAGTATGGATATTTTCATGATAATTCTTCCAATCCATGAATAGGGTATATGCTTCCAATTATTTGTATCTTCCTTAAGTTCTCCAGTGTTCTCTAGTTTTCTGAGTACAGAACTTTTACCTCCTTAATTAAATTTACTCCTAGGTACTTTAGTTTTCTTGTTGCTGTAGTAAATGGCATTTTTTTGTAGTTTCTCTTTCTGATATTTCATTGTTGGTGTACAAAAATGCCCTTGATTTCTGAATATTGACTTTGTATCCTGCTATTTTACCAGCTTCACTTATTAGGTACAGTAGTTTTTTTGGCAGAGATTGCAGGGTTTTCTATGTACACTATCAAGTTGTCTGTGAATAATGCCAGTTTTACTTCCTCCTTTCCAATTTGGATGCCTTTTATTTCTTCTTCTTGTCTGATCACTGTGGCTAGGACTTCCAGTACTATGTTGAATAAGAGTGGTGAAAGCAGACATCCTTGTCTTGTTCCCTATCTTAAGGGGAAAGCTTTTAGTTTTTGCCAATTAAATATGATATTGGTTGTAGATTTCTCATATATGGCCTTTATTATGTTGAGGTATGCTCCCTCTAGTGATTGATTTTCATAAGCATGAGAAAATCAGTGTCATTGAACTCAAATATGTCAATTACTGCTAGAACCCACCTCACACTGGGCCATAGCACCTTGATGTGAAGGCTAGAGCTTCTTTCCTGGGTAACTTCTGCCTAGCTCTTTCTTCTGGCCTCACTCTGTGTATCACAGTCAGACAAAGCTACTTAATAGACCACCTTCAACTTATCAAGAACTCTTGGGAACCCCTTTTTCTGAATAGGAAGCCTAAATTCCACTGTTTGGTTTTCTTCCCAAAATCTAATTCACCATGTTGATTCAACCATATTTATCATTTTCCAAGTGCATCCTTAGCTCCAATAAGAAAGAAATATACTCTTTACCAGACTGATAGATCCAATATTCATTTCCCTTCTCTGTTTTGGCCACTGCTCTTGTCCAGTATGGCCTCACTGTTGCCCTCTGCTTTGCTAATCATTCTTCAAGACACATCCAAAAATCTACTGTCTTTATGAAGTCCTTTCTGACGAGATTATTCCAACCTATATGCATGTCACTTTTTCTGGACTCCTACCGCACTTATTTACAGTGACAAAAAATTTACCCCTGTCTGATTTTCTCTTCTTGTTTCTTACTTGTTTCTTACTTTTGTCTTTGCAACAACATTGAAGTCAGGGTTTATGTCTTGCCCTTCAAATCCCATTATCAAGATGGAAGGTATGGTTAATAAAATTATATAGATTTTAGGTATGCAATTCTATGATACATCACTTGCATATTGTATTGTGTATTCACCACCCAAGTCAAATCTCCTTCCGTTACCATTTATTCCCCCTTTACCCTCTTCTCCCTCCCCCAACTCTCCTTTCCCTCCGGTAATCACCATACTGTTGTCTATGAGTTTCTTTCTTACTCCCTTCACCTTTTCTTCTAGTATAATTTTGAATAAAAGTGGTGATAGTAGGCATCCTTGTCTTATTCCTGATCTTAGGGAGGAAAGCATTCTGTCTTTCACCATTAAACATTATTTTAGCTGTGAATTTTCATAGATGCCCTTTATCAGGTTAAGAAGATCCCCTTTAATTCCTACTTTATTGACTATTTTTATCATGAAAGGGTGTTGGTTTTTTCAAATGAGTCTATTGAGATGATAATGTGTTTTTTTTTATTCTGTTGATATGGTGTATCATATTAATTCATTTTCATATACTAAACCAACTGTGCATTTATTTAGTCGCGGTATATAATTCTTTTTATATGTTGCCAGAGGGCTAGTATTTTGTTAAGGACTTTTGTATCCATATCCATAAGAGATATTGGTCAATAATGATGGTCTGGTTTTGATATCAGATTAATACTGGTCTTGTACTGAGTTGGAAAATGCTCTTTCCTCTTCCTTTTTTCTTAAAGAGTTTGTGAAAACAATGGCTATTAATTCTTCCTTAGATATTTGGTGGAATTCAGCATTGAAGCCACTTCTCATTGTGGATAAGTTTTTAATTACCAATTCAATCTCTTTACTTGTTATAGACCTATTCAGGTTGTGTATTCTTGAGTCAGTTTTGATAGTTTGTGTTTTTCTAAGAAATTGTCCATTTCACCAATGTTACCATGCATCTGCATAGTATTTGTCTATTTCGTCTATGTTTTCTAATGTATTGTTCATAGTATTCCTTTATAATTATTTTTTATTCCTGTAAACTCTTACATTTCAGACTAGCAAAGCTATCCTGATTGCTAAAAAGTATTGAAGGGCACATCAATGATGCTTACTAACCTCTTTTGGACCAATAATTATAGTCTCTAAAGTTTTTCTTGAAGAATTATGAATAAGAATTTATGTATAAAATATTCAGAATATAATTAATTACAGTATCAAGCATAGAATTGACAAGCTGATTCTGAAATTTATATGGGTTCCCTGGCTGATGTAGCTCAGTGGATTGAGCGTGGGCTGTGAACCAAAGTGTCGCAGGTTCGATTCCCAGTCAGGGTACATGCCTGGGTTACAGGCTATGACCCCCAGCAACCACACATTGATGTCTCTCTCTCTCTCTCTCTCTCTCTCTCTCTCCCCTCCCCTCCCTTCCCCCTCTAAAAATAAATAAATAAAATCTTTAAAAAATAAGATAAAATTTATATGGGAATTCAAGCAATTCAGAATATATAAACAATCTTGAAAAAAAGATTTAAGTGGGAGGATTCCCATTTCTCAATTTCAAAACTTACTACAAGGTAACATTAATCAAGGCAGTGTGGTGCTGGCATAATGATAGATGTTATAGATCAAATGAATAAAATTGAGAGTCCAGAAATAAATCTGTGTGTCCAGGGTCAATTGATTTTCAGCAAGGGTTCCAAGACCATTCAGTGGAGAAATAATAGTTATTTCAACAGATGGTATTGGTACAGTTTGATAGCCACATGTAAGACAAATGAAGTTGAGCCTTTCCTTATAAAATATAAAAAGATAACTCAAAAGGGATCAAAGATCTAAATGTAAGAGCTAAAACTATAAAATCCTTAGAAAGAAACATAGTGATAAACCTTCATTATATGGGATTTGGCGATGGATTCTTAGAATGATACTAAAAGCATGAGCAATAAAAGAAAAAATAGATGAATTGGACTTCATGAAAATTTAAAACTTTTGTGCTTTAAGGACACTATCAAGAAAAAGATAACTCACAGAATGGGCAAAAGTAACTGCAAATTATATAAGTGATGAGGGGCTCATATTCACAACATACAGAAACTCACACAACTCAATAACAGAATGACAAATAACCCCATTTTAAAAAATGGTCAAAGGATCCAAAAACAAGTTCTCCAAAGAAGATATTCTACCAATGACCAGGAAGCACAAGATGCTTGACATCATTGCCCATCAGGGGAATGCAACTCAAAACCACAGTGAGATGTTTCTTCATACCCACCAGAATGCTAAAATAAAAAAGTCATATGATAATAAGTGGTAGCAATTGCAAATATAAAATCGGAACCCTCATGCTCTGCTGATGGGAGTATAAAATGGTGAGGCCACTTTGGAAAACACTACTCTGGCAGTTTTTTAAATGCTTAAACATGAATCATTATATGACTCAATAATCTGAGTTCTAGCTATACTCCTAAGAGAAACAAAGACTTGTATATAAATGTTTATAGCAGTATTACTTATAATAGCTACAAAATGGAAAGAGCTGAAATTTCCATCTGATAAATAGGTAAACGCAATGTAGCATATCCATACAATGTGATATTATTTGGCTATAAAAATATGTGAAATACTGATATATGCTACACCATTGATGAACCCTGAAAATATCAGGCTAAATGAAAGAAGCCAGTCACAAAAGACTATATATTACATGATTCCATTTAAATGAAATGTCCAGAATAGGTAAATCTCTAGAGACAGAAAGTAGATTGGTAGTTGCTTAGGGCTGGGAGGCCTAAAGGCTTAGGGAAGTGATGGTTAAATGATAGACAGTTTCTTTTTGGAATGATGAAAATGTCGTAAAATGATGTAAAACTGACTGAGGTGGTCTTTGCATATGTTTGTGAATGTATAGAAAAATCATTGACATGTACATTTTAAAGGGGTGAGCTGTATGGTATGTGACCTATAGCTCAGTAAAGCAGTAAAAAAAAATCTACGTTTCAATATGTCAGTTATAGAATTGAACAATACGTAGAAAATGTGAAAGAATATATGGCCAAATATTTTTCTCTTTGAAACTTTGTGTTAATAATACCTCTGTTCCTAATTTACTTACGTATAAGTCCTCAACATGGTTTTAGCATTTGATGACGAAGGTGACTGATAAACCTTTTCTTTGGGGAACCTACAAAAGGAGGGATTGAAGGTATGGGCTCTGTGATCTGTAAAAATCCTGACTCTGGTTCAAGGTTTTCCAAGTGATATCTTAAAGACTTGACTGAGGAGCAGACTTTCATCTTTTCCCTCCTCTCCCCCCACCACCTATTCCCAATCTTGGCAGCTATCATAGAAGTCCTAATTTTAGATACTTTCTATATGAAGTACCTGAGCAAACTTGTATTTGGAAAAAAGAATTCTTAGCTAAAGCTTGAAAACTACCAGGTCCAGTCGTTGGAGACATGAGAGTGAGCTGACTAGTTACAGTGGTGGGGCATTCTAGGTTGACCCCTTCTCCCCATGACTATCTGAAGGCTGAACTACTTATGGGAACTAATGTAGAGTTTGGGACTCAGACCATAGGAGATCCACCCCCTCCCCCCGCAGAAAAAGTAATTTGTTCCTTGTAGAAAATTTGGAAAGCACAGAAAAGTATAAAGAAAATAATTCTACCCCACAGCCCCCAGAAATAAACATTGTTAATCTTGGTGTACTTTTCAGTTTTCCAGTTATACACATGCATATAAATTTAATTTGTCATAGTTGAGATCATCCCATATGTTGAAGTGAAGGGGCTGGACCTTGGAATCCCCAGGTGGACCAGGGATTTGTTTTAGGCTGTCCCTGGAAGGATGCATGGTCTTAGGCCTGGTAGTGTCCTTTAGCCAAGGCAGTCCTCCGAAAGCACTTACAGCTGAAGGCTGTCTTGGGGCAGCATTTCCAGAAGCCAAGAGAATAATTCCTTCATTCCCAAAGGGGGGCCAGTGCAGCATGTCACAGCCTCCACTACAGGCATAATACCTCCCATATAGTCAATAATAATAATAATAATAATAATGGCTGAAATTGAGTACTTACCACATTACAGCATTATGCTTGGTGATCTTACTTAGCCTACAACTGCTGAAAGAGATGCTTATTAATGGTGTTTCCATTTACCAATGAAGAAATAAGGCAGTCACTAATTGGTCCCACAGCCCATAAGTTGGAGATCCAGCATGAACCCTAAGTCCTGGCTTCATTTGTTTTGGTAAGAGCTTAAAAGGATGTTTCCAAGGAAGAATTGAAGTTTCCTGAGAATTAAACTTATTATGGTAACCATTTCACAATGTAAATCAAACCATTATGCTGTACACCTTAAAAATTATATAATGATATATATATATATTAATTATAGCTCATTAAAACTGGGGGAGGGGAGATAAATTACAGATATTGCATTAAAAAATGAACTTAAGTTTCCAGGCAAAATATAACCACATGTTGAAGCGATAAGAGGTTTACTGCACTCCCCGTTCCTTTTCAGGATAAATTACAAGAAAGGGTAAAAATGACCATCGCTAGCCCCAAATTAGAAATACCCAAATAAAGTACATTTATTTAGGCCACGTTTTAAAAGGTTATGAATAAAGGACAGTAGAGACTGTGAGGAGTTACTTATATTCAATTCAAACTATTTTGGGGAGAGGTGAATAAAAAATTTCCTCTTTTTTATCTGATCCCTGTTCCCTTCAAACTGCAGATTTTTTAAAAGTGGTGATTTGTCCCTACTTTATTAAAGATTGAGTGGGATTCTAATAAAACAAAGCAGCAACTACAAATTAATGTGAAACCATCAACTCAAACTGCCTCATTTACTGCCGTGCATGCAAATTATTATTTCCACTGTGTGTGAAAAGGGAAGGTAATGCTAGGGTTGTGCGCGGCCATCCCACATCCTTTAATGCATGCCGCATTTTGTGTTATTTCTTATTTCTGAAAAGTAATTCCATGTAAGGGATGATAAAGATTAACATTTTATTGTTTATATTATTATAGACATTGGAATTTTTTTGGTTAAGCTCATCCCCCATTTTTACCTTCATACAATCATTTTACTAATTTTTTTCCTATGGCCTATCCAGATTTTTCAAAAACATTCTTAAACAAAATCTTCCTGAGAAAGAATTTACCAGCTTTTTGTGTGGCCTTTTCTATAATCTCCTACACACGCTGCTTATTTCCCAGAATGAACACTGTTTCAGGGAGATTGCATTTATTTATTTATTTATTTATCCCACTTAGGCATCAGCACAAAAATTAAAATTCAGAGTCAGTTATTGCTGGGGAGTGTTCTTAGCAATGCAATTTGGTTGCCAGGCAACCTATGGGCGGGCCCTCAAGAGAGGAAGAGAAACCTCCATCAGCCAGTCAGTGCTTCAAGAGCAGTATTGGCTTTCATTTCAAACGTGCTAAATAATAGGGCCATGCAATTTGCCTCTTTTAGTCCAAGTTGCTTACTTTTCTTTTTGAATGGAAAATTAATCTGGTTTATTGTCGGGTAACGTTTGCAACCATACTTCCTCTACTAGGCATTTTTCAAAAAAAAAGAAAAAGAAAAATAGGTGTTTCCCTCTTTGGAGAATCAGGAAGTTCTATTTCTTCATGTTTTAAATCTTCCTTCTCTCTCTCTCTTTCGCTCTCTCCCCCCCCACCCTTCTCCTGTCCCTCCCTCCCTCCTACCCACCCTTTCTCCCTTCATTTTTTTGGTTAAGAAAACACACTATTTACAAGCTGTTAAGGCAAGAGATAGAAAAGGTCAAGAAAAACAGAGTGTTCAGGAAATCACTTTATGAACCATAACAGACCCACATATTTTCTAGGAAGCCATGTTTAATAGATTTAATTTGTTAGCTACTATTCCTTAGCTTCTGAAATACATACACGCCAACACATCAGAATTGCTACCAATATTAAGTGCCCCAAGTAAAAGATGGTAGTTCTGGGGCATAGGATAGGGTTGAGGGTAGAAAGAACCCTCCCAGGGCCTGAGGAGATGTGAGAACTGACCTAGGCAATATACAATGTTCTGTAGTAGTCAAAGGGGACTACCACATTTCTACTGTGACCAGAGCCAGTGTACCCTCAGCTGGCTGCCTGCTCTTACATAAGACTGAGCACAGAGTAGGTGCTCAACAAACATGTTGGCAATGCACAAGTTTTCATGTATGGAGTGTGGTTTTGGAAAATTCTGTCAGAACAGCTGCACTCAGTCATGGAGTTGTAGGGGAGAGTATTTTGGGCCTCACATAATTTCCTGTCTTAGGGATGAAGAAAATGGACTAACCGCCAAGACCGGCAAGCTGTTGCTGGATGAATGTGAACTAGGCTAAAGCTCGGCATCATCAAAAACTCTCCTGTGCTTTTTCCCTTTTGAGTAATTTAATTTTCATCTGCCTCCCCTAAGTTTGCAAGAGCTATTAAGAGTGAGTTTAGGGTTACCTTCAGAATAACTTAAACAGGATTCTCATGACTTTGAAGACTTTTAAAACGTGGTGCAGGCGAAGGATGCCAAGGTGCTAATTTGAGGTTCTTCTTTGGAAACCTCTCTTATCTTTTTTCTTCCTTCTGTTGCTATAGGTAATTTAGATCCTTACTGTCCCAGGGCTTAGCACCAACAGAGCCTGCCAGTTGGGCTTCCTGCTGGCAGATTTCCACTTACCCAGTCTATCCACTGTACTCCAGCATCTTCTTCCTTCCATAAGCTTTCATTTGTAGCATCTTCTCCTATTGTTTGTCCTTTCCGTTGAATACCTCATTTGTCCACTATCGCTTCATAGGATCATATGAGCTCTTTCTACAATCACATACAACAGAACTTCCAGATTAGTACATCTTAAAATGGAAGCCAAGCCACCTTGGTAGTCTTCAGAGGTTTTTCTCCAAGGTCTAAGCTCTGGAAGTTTGAGAAACAATGACCTATACTTTTCCACTTGAACAGCTGACCCTCCATTGTGCAGCTGAGGTTTTTAACCCATCATAGTGCTTTACATTGTTCTTGTGCTGGGCGGTTACAGGGGAGAGGCACAACCAGGAGAGAGATGGGTGGGGGTGGGGAGGGAGAATGAATAGGATCCTACAGTCTGAAGAGGATTGTTTTAAAATCTTAACTGGATGAATTTCTACATCCTCATATGGGCTTAGACAGAAAAATTCATAGACTTTAATCATTTGCTTTTGTAAAAGAAATATTTGTGTTGTTTTTGAATGATAATTTGATATGTTTTATTTTTAGAAAGTACATAGTATTTAAAAAATTTGTTGTTAATCAACTTTTGGGGCATAATTAGCAATTATAAAATGCATAGATTTAAAGTATTGTTTGATGAATGTTGACAAATATATACCCCTGCACAGCACCACACAATCATGATGTTGAATATTTTCACAACCTGGTAGCAAACATACCTACCACATTTACCTCTAATCCTCATCCTAGGCTACTACTTTCTGATTTCTATTACCATTGACAAGCTTTGCAGGTTTTAGAACTTTATATAAATGGAATTATATAGTATATACCCTTTGTGTCATTTGTATAATGGTTTTGAGAGTCATCCTTATTGTTATGGTGTTAATATGTCACTCCTTTTTATTATTGAGTAGTATTCCACTGTTAAAGATACCACAGTTTGTCTACTTTCATGTATGATAAACCTTTGGGTTGATTCCAGATTGGGACTATTATGAATAAAACTGCTGTACACATTCACATATATTTATTTTTGTGGATAGCATATGTTTTCATTTCTCTTGGGTAAATACCTAGAAGTTCAATTGCTAAGTTATAGGGTAGGCAAACATTTAACATTATAAGAAACTACCAAAATACTTTCCAAAGTGGTTGTACCATTTTACATACTCACTGACAATAAGTGAGAGTTCTAGTTTCTCTGCATCCTCATCAGCATTTGGTATTGTCAGTCTTTTCACTTTTACTGATTTCAGTGAATGTGTAGTGGTATCTCCTTGTGGCTTCAATTTGCATCTCCTTGATGATAAATGATGTTGATTTGAGTACCTTTTATTTCTGAGCTCTGAGCTCTTTGGCTATTTGTATCATTTCTTTTTGAAATGATTATTTTAACCTCTTGCTTATTTTTATCTACTGGGTTGCTTCTTATTTTTGAGCTGTAAGAATTCTTTATATACTTGGGATATCAGATATACATCAGATATATGTATTGTTAATGTTTTCTTTCCTTATGTGCAGTTTCTTTTCCTTGCAGTTTCTTAATGGTATCTTTTGAAGTGCAAAAATTCTCAGTTTTGATGAAATATGGTTTCTTTTTTCTTTTTTATTGAGTGTATTGGAGTGACACTGGTTAACAAAATTATACAAGTTTGTTGCACAATTCTACAACACATCATCTGTACACTGTGTTGTGTGTTCACCACCCCAAGTCAAGTCTCCTTTCATCACCATTTATCCTCCCTTTATCCTCCTCCACCTTCCCCATCCCCCTTCCCCATGGCAATCACTACATTGTTGTCCATGTCCATGAGATTTTTCTCCTCTTTTTTCCTCAGTCCCTGATGAGCAAGCAAAATAGAGGCAGACTCATAGACAGAGAGCAGGCTGACAGCTGTTGAGGGTAGGTGGTGGTTTAGGGGGCTGGGTGGGGGATGGATGGAATATAGTTTCTCGATTTTTTAATTTATGATTAAAATTTCCTATCTCTTAAGAAATTTTTGCCTATTCCAAATTGTAAAGATATTCTTCCAGAGCTTCTACAAGTTTTATAGTTTCAGTTTTTATATTTAGGACTATAATCCAATTTGAGATGATTTTTTGTATATGATGTGAGATAAGGGTTAGATTCAGTTTCTTTCATCTGGAAGTTCAATTGTTCCAACATTATTTGTTTAAGAGACTATCCAAGAAGAAACATTGAATTATCTTGGCACTTTTGTCAAAAACCAATCGATTGTGTGTGTGTGTGTGTGTGTGTGTGTGTGTACACACACACACTGGCATATTTAAGCACTGATATATTTATTTCAACCTGAATTTGTAGCAACATCGCAAGACTAAAGCTTGATGTGTTATTTTACTAGCCAAAGGAAATTGAAGTGAAAACCTTGGAGGCGACTCATCTCTAAGTTAACAGACTGATTGTGAATGCTCGTGAGAGCAGTTATTCTGTTAAGAGGACAATAGATATAATTGGCAACATTTTCATTGTTTGATTTAATTGTTTTATATTAAGTTATATGCTTATATAGAAATATTAGGGCTTTTTAAAAGAATATACATCTTTTAAAATGGAAACAAAATAAAAGTTTTTAAATTTAAGCTATTTTTTCCTTAAAATAAAAATTTAGCCAAGCCATCAGAAAAAATGTACACTAGGTGTGTGTGTGTGTGTGTGTTGGCTTATGTCTTGGAAGTATTCAGGCTCGGGGTGGTGGCTGGAACTGATTAGAAGATAGTAGCCAATTACTATGCATTGTAGCACATTTCCTATAAAGCCCTTATTCCATGGTGTTCCTTAATGCTTCCACATGGAAATTCCACAACAGGACACACTCTCTGAGCCCAGGCTGAGAGTGGCTTACTGAAACCCTGTGGTCTCATCCTCTTCCTCTTCACTCCATCCTTCCCCTTCTCCAAATCCTAAAAGTACTAGAGGAGAGGATCCATCATATTCAGGGTAGAACCCACCACACTGCTAATAATAGTCTAGATAAAACTTACCACATGAGTGTGGAGAGAATGGGGTACATTTGAACTCTGCTCTACAGCAAGCAGTAGTAAGGTTATAAGTCACGGTTAATTGCTTTACTTACTTTACTCATGTTTAAAATACTCAATTCATTTGCCATTGGGTGATAATCTGAAGAAAAAAATGTACTCAAACTATGAGTCAAAAACTTTGGTTGGAGTACCAGTTATTTCACTTGCCTCATGTGTACCCATAAATAAAAGGAAGGATATTAAATGACACAGGGTTGTTGTTAGCTCCAAATAGGAGCGTGCTACAAGCTGTTATTCAAATGATATTCAAAATATCTTTCCTTCAGTAGCCCCCAAAGATGCCTACATTCAACTCTGAGTCATTATTTAAATAGGCTCTGTTGAAATCGAGTGCATAATGACTTTTAGTTGTTTGCTGGATATGCTCTCTTTAAACCCTCATCAGCAAACATTTGCTTGCTAAATGATTCCCCTGTAGCTCTGAAATACATTAGAGTTGTTTCTGCAGGAGGATATTGGTTAGGAGCCTCTGTCAGACTCAACTTCTCATTTGCTACAGATTAATACTTTTGCCACAGAAGCATCGAAAATACTAGCAAGACCAAGAGTTGGAAATAGTGCACCTTTGTTTATGGCATGTAAATAAAATAAAAACAACACTTTTCCAAAAAGCTATATTAATACTTTACCTCAAGTATTATAAAATAGACATTGTTATATCTTTCCCTGATAATTTCTGCAAATGTCATGTTGTGTTTCCAATTATAATAGTAATGCAAACTCATAATAGAACATTTGGAGACTATAGACATGTATAAAGTTGAGAATGAAAATCACCTATAGTCTTTGCACCCCAAGATAACATTAACATTTTTTTAATTTATTGATGAGAGAGAGCGAGAGAGAGAACGAGAGAGAGCGGGCAAGAGATTGATTTGTTGTTCCACTTATTCATGCGCTCATTGGTTGATTCTTGTATGTGCCCTGACCAGGGGTTGAACCCTGGCGTATTGGGACAATGATCTGAGCAACTGAACTACCCAGCCAGAGAATCCTTTTCCCATTTTTAAATTGGGTTATTTGTCTTTTTATTGTTGAGTCATTGGAGTAATTTATGTATTCTCGATTCAAGTCCTTTATTTGTATAATTTGCAAATATTGTCTCCTGTTCCTAGGATTGTCTTTTCATTTTCTTGATAGTGTCATTTGAAATACACAAAGTTTTAAATTCTGATAAAGTCCTATTTATCTTTCCTTGTGTCATTTGTGCTTCTAGTGTCGTATCTAGGAAAACATTACCAAATCCAAGGTCACAAAATTTACTTCTATGTTTTGTTCTAATAGTTTTATTCTAGTGGTTCACTCTTATATTTAGGTCTTTGATCTATTTTGAGTGAATTTTCTTCATTTTCTTGCATGCGGATCCCACAGGGCCATTTGCTGAATGACTTGGGTTTTAATTCAAGGTACCATAGTGACTGATCAACAGGTCCAGATCTTTGTCTGGAATATCCTTTCCTTTTTCTTTTTTACCACCCTTTTTTCTTCCTTTTCTTATTTGTAAAATACCATTTATCATAATAATAATATTTGAGAGTCATATCTTTTACTGAAGACTCTATTATTATCAATGATAGGGGAACTGGAGTGTTCTGGCTGTTTTTCCCCATCTATAAAATGCAGTATTTGGACCTACATTTCCCTGAGGTCCCTGGAGCCCTGGTTAATACCATTTATTTACACCTCATCCATATATTGTCACTTTTCAAATAATTATCTTGTCATCAAATTCCAATAGCATTAAAATTACTCCCAAGAAATATGTTTCTTTAAACACAACTGGGAGGATGGTGTAACTGGGAACACTTGACTTGGAATAGGATGGGCTGTGTTCTGGTGAGGGAGGGTTTTATTTTTTTTAATTGATTTTTTAAATTTTCTTTAATAAAATCACCTCCTTGTAAATTTTTTTTAAGATTTTATTTATTTATTTTTTAGAGAGGGAAGGGAGGGAGGGAGGGGGAGAGAGAGAGAGAGAGAAACATCAATGTGCGGTTGCTGGGGGTCATGGCCTGCAACCCAGTATTGTACCCTGGCTGGAGAATCGAACCTGGGGCACTTTGGTTCCCAGCCTGCGCTCAATCCACTGAGCTATGCCAGCCAGGGATTTTTTAAATTTTTTATTTTTTTCTATTTTTAATGACATTTTAAAATGGTTATTCAAGTACAGTTGTCTCCATTTCCCTCCAACCACTGTTCCCTGTTCCACCCATCCATCCTCACCTCCCACCCTCGATCCTACCCAAGGAAGGGTTTTAAAAAAGAAAAAGAGTGAACCCTGTCAAATGCAGTGGTGAATGAACTCCATCCTATAAAAGGCTCTGGATTTAGCAGCCAGGACATGATTGGCAAATTTTGAGGGAAATCTCAGTGATTGGTTGGTGTGATGGTTAGTTTTATGTACCAACTTGGCTAGACTATTGTACCCAGGTATTCAATTAAACACTAATCCAGTTGTTGCTCTGAAGGTATTTTGTATATGTAAAATCAATTGACCTTAAGTCAAGGAGAATATCTTTGTTAATCTGGTGATCTTTACCCAATCAGTTGAAAACCTTAAGAACCAAACTGAAGTTTCCTTGAATAAGAAATCCAGCCTCCCATCTTGCCCTGTGGATTCTGGACTCACCTACCCCCACAGTTGCTAAGCTAATTCCTTGAGATCTCTCTCTGTTTATATATGTGTAAAATGACATATGTAAACTTTAAATATATCATTTTCTTCCTTTATATGTGTATATCTAGTATATATCTTATATATCCTAGTATATAATAATATGCAGAATATATTATATAGTATATTAATATATCTCCTAATACATGTTATATCATATATACTCTACATCTATATCTGTATCTGTATCTATGTCTATCTATGTTTCTCCGTGTCCTACTAGTCTTGTTTTTCTGCTAGAATGCTAACTGATACAGTGGGGGAGCCAACTGGGGAACTGAGTGAGGGAAACAAGGCTGTGTGTACAGATACTTCCTTGAAAAGTTTGCTAAGAAAATAGGGTGGGGGGGACTAGAGAGCAGAAAATAAAGCCTTTTGCTGAAAGAGTTGAGACTTGTATGTAGTTGGGAGAGAGAAGGGTTCTCAACTTGTTGAATCTAACAAATGAAGTATTGTATTTAGATACTCCATTGTGTAGGCCTTTGTGTGTATTTAATAATGTTTATTTTGCCTAAATAGATCTAATATTTTATTTCTCTCCCTTATTTTTATAATATATGCACCTAAATAGTTTAACTGTATCATCTGATGGCATAATTTTAGGGCCTGGATTCCCATTAAAAGGCTATTTGTCCTACTGAGTGTCAGCAACTGAGATTGTAGGCTTAGTAGCAAAAAAATGATCAATCAGCCTCCATAAGAGTTTCCTTATAAATTACCCCTTTTTGCATATTAACAGACATCAGAGGAAACTCAGAAAAGAGTCATCATAAGGTAGAGTCATAAAAACAAAAACTAGAAAATTATGACTTGATAGCCATGGAATCAATCATAGGAGAAATACACACACATATGTGTGCATACATGTATGTATATACATAAATTACCTGAGGAACAGGTACTGTAATTATGAAGCTCCTTAGAAAAAAGGGAAAGAAAATATATTATTTATAAAATATAAGGTGTAAAAGATTGCTCTTAAGTGATAATGCCAGAAAGGTAGAGATTTTAATTTCTCATTTAAGTCAACAAAATGATATAAATATTTTAACTTTTAGTCTTTTAACTATTTTAACTATACATTTATAAGGGTAAATTCACATTCTAAAATTCATGCATTAAAGAAAACATAAAGGATTTGGTTTACTTTGGTGCAGAGCTGGACATAGTATTCTACAAACAAGATGGTGTATGTTGACACCATTTGATTAAATACCTCCTAGCTCCTAATACATCCCTACTGATCACATCCTAAGGCTATGATGGCTTTGAAAAGAATTCAATTTTGTTGATGAGTATAAGGTTTAGTGGGCTGCCAAAACATGTAATTAATAAACCAGTGAAACTGCTTTCTGAGTATTCTATAGTTTTTTTTTTTACAAAAGAGCTCCCCAAAGATAATATAGAAGCATCCAGTCTGTGTTTCGGAGAGCCCAGTGACTTCCAACTTTTTTAATATTCTTGTATCATCTTGTATCAATTGTCAGCATGAAAACATTTGTCAGAAAAGACTGTTGTAGTTAGTTACTTAGGGTATAGCCTATGTGCACTCTACTTATTTTATTCTTTGGGAGACTAGGGAAAACAGAGACCACATATGAAAGAAGCATTTTAGAAGGGCTGACTTCCATTGATACAATTAGACCAAAAGGATTTTAACAGACTGAAATCTTGTTGCTGCTTGATATCTTTTAATTGTGACAATTACTATAGAAATAAGTAAAGCCACACCATTATATTGAAATATTTTTTAAATTTCTCAATAAAAACGGTAGAGATGATGAAGATCTTGATGGCAGGGTCTCTGGCTTACTTATCTTTTTATTGCCATTGGTAACTACATAGTCAGCATTAAAAAATGTTTGAATAATAAAATAACCATTCAATTAATAGGCATAATTGACTGAGGAATATTTGTATGGCACTGGCTTAACAAGTCATTATTAATAAGGTGATTGGTTGATATGAAATCTCTTTCAAGTGTATAACTGAATACATTCTTGACTCAGAGACCAGATTGAAATTAATTCTGATGGAAAACTAGAGACTTGTTTTGAGGTGGTAAGAGCTCATTTATGGAAATATTTGGGAGCTAAGTGATTAGAGGAAAGAAAGCTCAATTGTTTCATCCAGTTATCTTTCTTACAGTAAAATTCAGGGATATTTAGTAACTGTCTGTGCAGTTTTCTCTTGGGGAAGATTATATTTCTGTTGTTCAAAAGAATGAATATCATGCTCATATGGTCCATGCCCTCTTTTTCTAACTTTACAGGGAGTAGATATTGTTACAAATGCTTTCTGATTGACCACAAAGATCTTCTACTTTCATCAATCATTCTTTCTGCAAATACTCCTCTGCCCTCTATTCTAGCCTTAGAAATATGTAGTCCACAGTAGGTTTTATTGGATTTTACAAAAGGTTCTAAAGACTTAGAGAGCGAGTGTTGTCAACTTTTCATTTGGGACCTTTATTTAGGCAAATTACTGCATGCAGTCACCTAACCGCTTGCCACAGCAGTCCTAAAATTACAAAACCTGCTTCAGTTATGTTTGTTTAGGAGCTGTTCAATATTGGTTGTCAGCCTCTGACAATAATGTTTGCAGAATAATCATAATGTGTGTCTAGTACATCAAAACTAATCTGCAGTAAAATTGACTCCATTTCCAGAAAAAGGCAATTTTTATTTGGTCTTCTCACTCAACAAGTAGGAATAGCAAAATGCATGGATAAGCCAAAAGGAAATATAAATGATAAGAAATAGTTTTTGCCTTTAAGGAGTTAGGAGGCTAATTAATTGATTTCTCTTACCTATAGGGAAATTAGGCTAGCCTCATTAATGAGAGCTTGTTTTGGGAAAAGCTGTCAAAATAAGTATAATTTAAATCTGAGAATATGATTTTAAAGGAGGAAAAAGAGGAATAATTTAAGGGTATTTGTTATCATTGCTAATTTACATTGTTCTAGAGGTTCAGGCCAATGCAATATAATAAGAAAACATGTACTATAACACAATTAAAAAAATAAAAACAGAAAAGTACCTACATTCTTGAATGTGGACAGAAAACTATCTGACAGGGTAAACTATTAAAAGTGGTTGTTTTGAGAAGTGGGGCTCTGAAGTGAAGAAGAGGTTAGCTTTTATTTGTTTCCCTCTCTACATTTCAGTGTAGCCTGAATTTTATATTTTACCACAAAGAGTCATTAATTTGTTGCATTTTTAAGTTTACACTTGATCTTAGCCAAAAGGCTGAGAAGCAATGCAAAAAATAATCAAGGAGTCAACAAACCATGAAACAGGATTTCAACAAGCCAGAAAGAAAAACTAAATGAGCTTTTTAAACAGAAATCATGTCAGAAACAGATTTTTAAGAGCCAGGGGATGGAGTCATAAGAATCAAGAGCTGGTGAGGTGAGATTATGAAATGATGAATGAAACAGACATAGGGAGAGACTGAATGGAGAGCCATCTGGGACAATGGACTTTTAAGTGAACCATGAACTGCAATGTGTTTGTGTGATAAAACGGTCGTTATAAGACTGAAACATGAATGTGTACAAATAACTTCTTTTTAATGTCTAAATAAGGAAATTATACAATCTAACTTACATTTTAATCTCGTTTTTTATTTAAAAATTCAAATCTATGGAAAATTTGAAAAAATGGTACAATGAACATTTGTATATTCTTCATCTAATATCACCAGTTGTTAACACTTGGTTCTCTCATATATATTTTTATATTTACATATAGGATATGTATATGTATATGTATATGTATCATTCTTTTTAAGTGACAGGGAAAGAACCACCAGCTCTTATGAACAGCCAGTATGAGGCTCAGCCTGTTCTGGGTGCTGGATTGTGAGTGAAACTTCTTTCCTTTCTGTTTTATTTTATTTTTTCCAGAGTCTCCCCCTTTCTGCATCTTTCTAGCCCAATGAGTAAGAGAAAGGGGGACTGGAAAGGGTAATAACAGAGTTCTACAGCCATCAAGGGCCTTACATTGGCAGATTACCTAACCAAGAACCTCTGCACCCATTTTGCAGGACAAGCAACAGAGGCAAAGAGGAGTGGCCTCATTATGTGTCACTGGACTTCCTGGCCTAACAACAACTTGGCTTGATATGGCTGAGCCAAAAAGGAACAGGCCATATCAACAGGATGGGAGCTTAACCTCACAATCTGTCGTATTTCTTGCTGAGTCAAATGTCCTTGCTGGCCTTCAGTCCTCTCGATTGTGTGATCAGTGGGTAGGGGCCACTCTCCTCCCTTTTTCTAAAGTATATTTTATTGACTATGCTATTACAGTTGCCCCAATGTTTTCCCCTTTGGCCCCCTCCACTGGGTACCACTCTTCCCTCCAGCAATCCCCCCTCACCTTAGTTCATGTCCATGGGTCATGCATATAAGTTCTTTGGCTTCTCCATTTCCTATACTATTCTTAACATCCACCTGTCTGTTTTGTACCTATCAATTATGCTTCATATCCCTGTACCTTTTCCTCATTCTCCCCCCTCTTTCTCCCCACTGATAACCCTCTGTATGATTTCCAAATCTATGATTCTGTTCCTGTTCCAGTTGTTTGGTTAGTTTGTTTTTGTTTTTTAGATTCAGTTGTTGATAGTTGTGAGTTTATTACCATTTTAATGTTCATAGTTTTAATTTTATTTTTCTTTTTTAAAATATATTTTATTGATTATGCTATTATAGTTGTCCCATTTTCCCCGGTTCACCTCCCTCCACCCTGCATACCCCTTCCCACCCACATTCGCCCTGTTTAGTTTATGTCCATGTGTCATAAGTTCTTTAGCTTCTACACTTCCCACACTATTCTTACCCTCCCCCTATCTATTTTCAACCTAACATCTATGGTATTTATTCTCTGTACCTTTTCCACCTCTCTCCTCCTCCCACTCCCCTGTTGCTAACCCTTCCATGTGATCTCCATTTCTGTGGGTCTGTTCCTGTTCTAGTTGTTTGCTTAGTTTTTGTTTTTATTTTAGGTGTGGTTGTTAATAATTGTGAGTTTGCTGTCATTTTACTGTACATATTTTTTATCTTCATTTTCCTTAACATTTCATATAATAAGGGCTTGATGATCATGAACTCTTTTAGCCTTACCTTGTCTGGGAAGCACTTTATCTACCCTTCCATTCTAAATGAAAGCTTTACTGGGTAGAGCAATCTTTGATGTAGGTCCTTGCCTTTCATGACTTGGAATACTTCTTTCCAGCCCCTCCTTGCCTATAAGATCTCTTTTGAGAAAAGAGCTGACAGTCTTATGGGAACTCCTTTGTAGGTAATTGCCTCCTTTTCTCTTGCTGCTGCTAGGATTCTCTCCTTAATTTTAATCTTGGGTAATGTAATTATGATGTGCCTTGGTGTGTTCTTCCTCATGTCCAAGTTCTTTGGGACTCTCTGAGCTTCCTTGACTTCCTGGAAGTCTATTTCCTTTGCCAGACTGGGGAAGTTCTCCTTTATTATTTGTTTAAATAACTTTTCCATTTGTTCTTCCTCTTCTCCTGGTACCTTTATAATTCAGATGTTGGAACATTTAAAGATGTCCCGGAGGTTCCTAAGCTTCTCCTCATTTTTTTGAATTCTTACTTCTTCATTATTTTCTGATTGGATGTTTCTTTCTTCCTTCTGGTCCACACCATTGATTTGAGTCTCAGTTTCCTTCCCATTATTGGTTCCTTGTACATTTTCCTTTATTTCATTTAGCATAGCCTTCATATTTTCATCTGATTTGTGACCAAATTGAACCAATTCTGTGAGCATCCTGCACTGTTTTGAACTGTGCATCTGATTGGTTGGCTACATCTTTGTTGCTTAGCTGTATTTTTTCTGGAGCTTTGATTTGTTCTTTCATTTGGGCCATTTTTTTTTTTTAGTCTGGACTGGCTGTTACATTAGAGGGGCGGAGCCTTAGGTGTTCACCAGGGCAGGGTAACCCACGTCACTGGGTTGTGATGCTGTATGTGGGGGAGGGGTCCGAGAGGGAACACTGGCACTTGCTCGGCTCTCTGCCGGATTTCAGTCACTTCTCCCACTTCCCATAAGCAAAGTGGGGCCTTCTGGTGCTGATTCCCATGTGGGTGGGTTTGTGTACATTCTAGGATCCTGTGGGTCTCTCCAACGAACTCTTCTGTGAGGCTGGGAGTTCCTCCCACTGCCACCTCAACCCCCACAGGTGTTTTCAATCAGTGGTTTGAGGCTCTATTTCCGCACCATGTGCGGTCCATCCCATTCCCCAGTTTTGCCTGGTTTATCTGTACGTGACTGTGGGACCGCTTAGTTTGCCAGCCACTGCCTTGCTGCCAGCCCTCTCAGTCCTGGCTACCTGACTCTGCTCCTCCTACTGGTCTGGATGAATGTGTCTTCTTTAATCCCTCTGGTTGTTGGACTTCCATACAGTTTGATTTTCTGTCAGTCCTGGTTGTTTTTTGTTGTTAAATTGTTGTTGTCCTTCTTTTGGTTGTGCAAGGAGGCACAGTGTGTCTACCTATGCCTCCATCTTGGCTGGAAGTCCCCTTATTTTTCTTAAATAAGTCCCTGTAACATTTCATATAATAAGGGCTTGGTGATGATGAACTTTTAGCCTTACTTTGTCTGGGAAGCACTTTATCTGCCCTTCAATCCTAAATGATAGCTTTGCTAGATAGGGTATTCTTGGTTGTAGGTCCTTGCTTTTCATCACTTTAAATACTTCTTGCCAGTCCCTTCTAGTCTACAAAGTTTCTTTTGAGAAATCAGCTGTCAGTCTTATGGGAATTAAACCTCCTCTGTAGGTAACTCTCTGCTTTTCTCTTGCAGCTTATTAAGATTCTCTCTTTATCCTTAACCTTTGGCATTTTAACTATGAGGTGTCTTGGTGTGGTCCTCTCTGGGTCCAATTTGTTTGGGACTCTCTGTGCTTCCTGAACTATACGTCTATTTCCTTCACCAAATTAGGAAAGGTTTTTTTTTCATTATCTTTTTCAAATAAGCTTTTAATTTCTTGTTCTTTCTCTTCTCCTTCTGGCATCCCTATGATTTGGATGTTGGCAGTTTTGGAGATGTCCCAGAGTCTCCTTATTCTCTGCTTTTTTTTTTTTAAATTCTTGTTTCTTCATTATGTGCTGGTTGACTGTTTATTTCTTCCTTATGTTCCAAATCAATGATTTGAACCCCAGCTTCCTTCCCTTCACTGTTGGTTTCCTATGGATTTTTATTTATTTCACTTAGCGTAGCTTTCATTTCTTTCCTTACACATTTGCCGTACTCAATGAGTTCTCTGAGCATCTTAATCACCAGTGTTTTCAACTCTTCAACTGATAAGTTGGCTATCTCCATTTTGCTTAGTTCTTTTTTGCATTTAATTCACTTGGGCCATATTCTTTGTCTCCTAAATTTAGCAGGTTTCCTGTGTTTATTTCTGTGTATTAAGTAGAACTGCTGTGACTCCTGTCTTAGAGCACTTATTACATTGTAAGGGGTGGAGACTTAGGTATTTGCCAGAGCTGGGCAACCTGCCTCACCACTTTGTAGTGCTGTATGTAGGGGAGGGGTTGGAGAGGGAATAATGACACTTGCTCAACATTTGCATTTCTCATCACTTTACCCACTTCCCACATACGACTGGCACCACTCTAGCTATTGCCCTTGTGGTGGTTCCCAAGTGGGTGGGTTTTGTACATTCTTGGTCCCTTTAAATGGACCCTTCTGAGAGGCTGGCAGTTTCTTCTGCCATCCCATTCCCCACTGGTTTTACAGCCAGGAGTTATGAAGCTTTATTTTGCTGGTGCTGGAATCCTGGGCTGCATGGTCTGTCCAGGGGCTGGGATTGTGGGCTCTCCAGGTGTTCCTCCTGGTTTTTGTCTGCCACATGTGAATGTGGGACTGCCAGTTCCAATGGCCACCACCGCATTGCCGCCGGCATGGTATGTCCTCTCCCACTGCAGCTCCCTATCTCTGCCCTTCCTACCTGTCTGGATGAATATTTCGTCTTAAATCCTTAGTTGTTGGACTGCCATACAGTTTGATTTTCTGGCAATTCTGGTTGGTTTTGGTTTTGAGGTTTGTTGTGATCCTTCTTATGGTTGTGTGACGAGGCAAAGCATGTGTGCCTATGCCTCCATCATGGCCATGTTTATATCTTTCTTTGAACCATTTGCAAGTAAGTAACAAACATCATGTCACTTCACCTCTACATATTTCAGCAGGCATATAACACATATATAACTGTCAAATCATAATAATAGCTGTTGGTTTTATAGCTCATTTACACCTTGCACCTAGCCCTGTGCTAAACAATTTGTATATATTAGCTCATTAATGGTTACCATGCTCCTTTGTGGAAGGTATGATCATTTCATTGTATTGATGAGGACCAACATGAGATTCAAGCTTATCTCTGGCTCCAAAACACAACATAGTAAACAGTAAAGTCTTGAAAGGTCAACATTAAGGGCCAAAATGAGTGAAACAAGATTAAGTTTCCATTCAACTTCAGAGTAGGCAGCAATCATAGCAGACCAGAGTTGTTTACAAACATTTTTCAGAAATGAATATTCTTGAGCTAGACTGAGAGAAACAATTTTCACTTTTTTACTATCATTGAGAAGATATGTCCTAAAAGCATTGAAATTTATAAATTCATTTTCCCTTGTTATTTAAAAGTAAAATGAACTATATATAAACATTTAATCCTCATCAACTTTTTCTTATGCATAACTACAAATGTCAATGTTTATTCTCAAATAAAAGTATTACAATACGTATTATATAAAATTTATCTTACTAATGGCATTATGTATTTTCATGATAGAAAGTAATAGATTACTATAAAAGAAACTTCTGTGAGTAGTTGTATAGAGAATTTTCGAATCATAGGAGGTGCCATCGCATGTCTATTTCTCATGTACATAGAGATGTGATGTGTGCAAATATATCATCCAGAATGAACAAAATCAAAAGCGTGAAACTAAACACAGTTCATAACTCAACAAAACAAGAGTGAAATTGTGCCAAAACAACTTTGCTCTTCATATTTCCCACTGCAGCAACATTCAAAGGAAGATTATTTCCAAAAATGTGTATGAGTCAGAAGTGAGGAATGAGCAATACTGTGCTGTGGACTTTTATGAATGTTTCACTGCCAAAGGAACATCATCTAGTTTTTTCAGTAAGGCAATAGATTGTTGCCTCATTCTCAGAATCCAAAAAGGAAAAACTTTAATTTGAACAACTGGCATCTTCTAAATTTAGCAATGAGTTTTCTTAAAATGTTCTAATTTAGTGCATAACACTTTAATCTCATTTTAACTGGGTAGAAATGACTGTTGGGAGTTGAGGGTTACAATAACCTTAGGATAGGTCATCAAGATTCTTTAGCAAATAGAAACAAGCTTAAACTGATGCACTAAAAGGCAGGATATGCAGGAAAATATATTTGATGGTGTGTTGACATGTTAACTTTATTTGTGGATTTTAAAACTCTATTGTGATGAAAAGGTTAATTTAAAATAATCATGATGGTGAAGAATTTTATGTGTTTTAGTTGAAACATTACAGTGGAATTTGGAAATCTTGACATTTCATTCCTCTGTTTATTCTTCCTTCTTCCCAGATTTCCCCTATTGTGTATAACATTTTAGGCCCTCATTATGAATGAATGAGTCAAGGGACTTTTTAAAAGGCCCAGGTTTGCATGGAGGTTCCATATTTTAAACCCTTAGGGCCATGCTATCTTAATACCTCAGTTACACATTTTTAAAGGAGCATCAACTGTGTTTCCAGCACTGGAGTTGGAAAAGTGAGCAAAATCATCTTTTTGTTTCTTTTAACTCTTAGATCTTACAAATAAACCTTGTCTTCCCATTTGACACTTTCAGGTTTTAGGACAGTGACCCTGGTATTGACTTAACAATGGAATGAATGATCAGAACCTTTTCCAAGGGACGCCACTTTTAAGCTTCTAAAAGACAGCAAAGGTTTTCATGTTAGAGTAAGAGACATACCCTAAGTTGCATAATGAGGCAAGATTTAATCTGTAGTTAGATCTATAATTAGATCTATAGGTTATTTAATCTATAACCTAACTATATCATTTTGTTATAGGGAGAGACAGACAAAAAGATCTATTTAGAGTAACATTGAGAACAAAATGTGGACTTCCGGTCAAGGTGGAGGGACAAATAAACACAGTTCACCTCCTTGCACAACCACAGCAAAAATTACAACTAGACTACAAAACAAATATCACCCATAATCATCAGGAAATCAAGCTGTATGGGAGTCTGACAAAGAACTTAAAAAATCGCATTAATTCAGATGGGTAGGAGGGGTAGAGACTCAGAGATTGTGTGGAGATGTGCAGAGAGACACAGAGACCCAGAGACGTGGGAGTCCCACACTCATGTATGGTGAGTAAAAATTGGGAGGAATACCTCAGAAGTGAGGGATCCTAGCCCTACACCAGACCACCCAGCTCAGGGTTCCACTGCCAGGGAGATAAGTCACCATAATTTTTGGTTGTAAAAACCAGAGGTTGGGGTGGCAGAACTACAGGATTCTCAGGAGTCTCCTCTTAAAGGGGTTGCAACAGACTTAGGACTTATACAGACTCACTCCCTCTGGGCTTTGCTACTGGGGCAGCATCTGGAAGGGCACCAGTGGCACATGGGAAGAAATTAAAGTGCCTGGCATCAGGGCAGGGGGACAGCTTCCTCTAGGACAAAACCCCTGTGGCCAGGCAGCAGCCATTGTCCCTTTTCTGAGCCCTTCTTCACACAGAGCCACAGAGCAGAGACACGATATTTGAGAATCCATCAATCTGGTTTACACGGGTTGCCCTTCCCTGGCGATTGCCTAAGGCTCTGCCCCATCCAATTAATGGGTGTGCTTTTCTGTTACAGGCCATGCTACTAAGGCAGCTCTAGCTAATACATAGAAACAAACACAGAGAGGCTGCCAAAATGAGGAGACAAAGAAATATGGCTCAAGTGAAAGAAACTCCAGAAAAAGAACTAAACAAAATGGAGATAAACACTCTATCAGACACAGAGTTCAAAACACTGGTTAGTAGGATGCTCAAGGAATCCACTTGGTACTTCAACATAAAAAAGACCCAGGCAGAAATAAAGGTTATACTAAGTGAAATAAAGAAAAATTTACAGGGAATAAATAGTGGAGTAGATGAAGCTGAGAATCAGATCAATGATTTGGAACATAAAGAAGCAAAACACAATCAATCAAAACAATAAGAACAAAAAAGAATCCCAAAAAACAAGGATAGGCTAAGGACCTCTGGCACAACTTCAAACCTACCAATATCTGAATCGTAGGGGTGCCAGAAGGAGAAGAGAAAGAGCAAGAAATTGAAAACTTATTTGAAAAAATAGTGAAAGAAAACTTCTCTAATTTGGTGAAGGAAATAGACATGCAAGTCCAGGAGGCACATGGAGTCCCAAATAAGTTGGACCCAAAGAGGACCACACCAAGACACATCATGATCAAAATGTCAAAGGCTATAGAGAACCTTAAGAGCCAGAAGACGAAAGCACAGAGTTATCCACAAAGGAAGTTCCCATTAGATTGTCAGCTAATTTCTCAAAAGAAACTTTGTAGACTAGAAGGGACTGGCAAGAATTGTTCAAAATGATGAAAAACAAGGACCTACAACCAAGATTATTCTATCTAGCAAAGCTATCATTTAGGATTGAAGGGCAGATAAAGTGCTTCCCCAACAAGTTAAGGTAAAGGTTCATCATCACTAAGCCCTTATATGAAGTGTTAAAGTGAGTTATTTAAGAAAATAATATAAAAACTATGAACATTAAAATGATGATAAATTCACAACTTAATTAAGTATACTTAATTAAGTATACTTAATCAACAATTAAGTATAAAAAATAAACTAACCAAACAAGCAGAACACAAACAGAATCATAGATGTGGAGATCATTTGGAGGGTATCAGTTGGGAGGGGGAATGGAGGTATTGGGGGAAAAGGTGCAAAAATTAAGAAGTACAAATTGTTAGGTACAGAGTAGACAGGTATACATTAAGAACAATATAGAAAATGGAGTAGCCAAAGGACATATATGAATAACTCATGCATATGAACTAAGGAGGGGTGATTGCTGTAGGGAATAGTAGGTCCTGGGTGCATAGGGTAAAGGGAGAAAATTTGGGACAACTGTCATAGCATAATCAATAAAAAACAAAATGTTTTCTCTCCAAATACATAGACTATTAAAGATAAAATGGGACAGGGGCTGCATTTTGGCTTTAGGAAAGCACAATAATACATTAATAAATTATATGTTTCCTTTCCCTTCATTAGTTCAAGATATGACTTATGTCACCAATGTGGACTGAACATGGGGTCAAGAATAAAGATAAGATTTTGAAATGTACTTTTTTGAAACTACAAGAAAATTGTCACTAATTTACATTTCTAATCACCTTAGAATCTCTCCTTTTAAACAAATACAGAACTTTAATGATAGACCCACTCACTGTTCTATCTTGAAGAAGGAATGCATGGATTGCCTAGTTTTTCAATGATGCCAAGACGAGGGGATTGGACTTTCTGTGCTGGCACCACAGGGTTGCACGTAGCTTGTCATCTGGGCATCTGGAAGGATGCCAATTCTTGCTATGAATTTTGTCAGTCATGTATTTGAATTCATACCTTTTTACCTTTTTTGGTATAAAAATATACAAATGGTACAAAACTAAGATAGGACTAGCTAACCTAAGAGGTAATAAAATTAAGATTAGATTTTGGTTTTATGTGTGACAGATAAGAACTCTACAGATAGAACTTTACAGAGATAAATGCATATCTCTGTCTTCAGGTTGTGAAACTTAATTGCACACTCAAAAGAAGAAGCTGCCCTTGGTTGGTTAAGATAAATATTAACAATTTAGTGAGGGATCATTATGCTGATGAAGGTTTTAAAAGTATTTGATATGTACTCACTTATTCATTCATTAATTTACTCATGTGCTCGATTACAGTATGCCAAGAATAGACCAGAATTCTTTGCTCTCAAGGGGTCACATTCTAATTAGGAAAGTGCCACTCACAACTGATAATTACTGAACGATATGATAAATGGTAACAGGGAGGGTTGGACAGTTCTGTAGAAATACAGAGATGGAAACAACTTCTTTGGGATTGCCTTCACAGAGGGGCTGAATTTTTCAAGTTGATTTTGAGGGTTGAATAGAAGGTCATTAGACAGACAGAAGAGGACACCTACAGCAAGGAGGGAGGAGACCATGTACAAATAGGAGAGGGTGTTTTAGTCATAGGCTGTACATTGGAGGTAGTGGGAGTTGAGGCCCAAACGGCAGGTAGAAGCCTATCTTGAAGGATCCTCTGTGCTGTGTTAGATATTGGGATCTTGGATTCAAACAGACTGTAGCATGGGGGTGGGGAGTGACAAGCAGATCTGTATTTTAAAAATATGATTCTGGTCTGTAATATAATGGATTCTTGGGAGGGCAGTTTAGAGCTGGTTGGAATCAGCAATGTAAAGCTTAGGTCTGAAATAAGGCAAACAGTCTTAGGGAAATGGAAACAGGGAAAAAGACTGGGAAGATACCTAAAAGATATAATTTAATGAGACAGAGGAACTGGTTATATTTAACCTGGAGTAGAGAAGACGAAGATGAGTGGTGTCTCCCGATACCTGAAGTAGTATCGATATTTGATATTGCTCAGGACAGCAGGACTAGACTCAATGGGTAGAAGTCATTAGTAACCACTGAAGTTACCCAACAATGGAACAATGGCTTCCTCTCTGGGTAGGGAGTTCTCTGTCTTTGGAAGTATGTAAGGGAAGCTGAATCACCATGTGTCTCAGATGCTATAGAAAGGATGTCTCCAACTTTGGGAGACAGGTTATAGCATGACATTACTAATGTCTCTTCTAGGTCTAAAATTCAACACTTCTTTGATGTCATTAAAACATCAAGCCATCCAAATGAGCTTTGAGAGGGCCAGACTAGTAAACTTTTTAAAGGTACTCTTAAAATTCCACTCCAAAATGGAGAAAGGAAGAGCAAACTGGTTTTGATGCCAAACAAAAACACAGTGTCTCTTACTGCCTTTTAAGTCAAAGGTTTTCGATTTACTCACTATGGGATGTGTCCTTATTTTAGACATGTGAAAATTCTCAAGAATTGTACACATCTTGCTCCTATTCGTGTCCCCACAGACCTGAGCCTAGTGCTTGGGTCATAGCTGATGCTCAACAAATTCTTGTTAAAGAAACGTAGTAGGTGCTGTCGTGCACCACCCAGATTTACCTTCAGGGCCGTAGATCTATCTGGTTCCTCAGCTGTAGAGGGTGCTATCAGCTGATGTCCCTCAGTTGGTTTTCAGAATTGCCCTTGGCTGGGAAGAGCTTCCTTACCCAAGGTCATGCCCTCTTTCCAGGGCAGCCCACATCTGATAACTGGTTAGTAGAAGGATACAAAGCCCAGCTTCCTACTCGACCAACACAGGGCAACTCTGAAGGGCCATCCCAGCTCAGAACTTCCCATGGTGGTGGCTGAGACCTGTGTTGTGACTACAGCACAATCCAGCCCCTCCCTCTGCCCAATTCCGCTTTATTTCCCTTCCTTTGTATGGGTTGATTCTGACAATACTCCTGACAATCCTTCTATACCTTAATCGCCTTTTCAGAGTCAGTTTCCCAAGGAATCAGTCCCAGGGAATGACCATATGAAGGAGAATTCATTCAATTTTTGATACGATTTTGTAGAACATAGATTGAGGGGTCCTTAGCTATCAACAGCTTTGACACATGTTTCACTCAACTTCTTTACAACGGGCATTTCATTTTCATTTGAGCTTGATGTGAATGGAACTGTTTTCATGAAGTGATGCCATCAAACCCTCTGCCCTCCCAGTTTTCTCATTTTTCAAAACACTGAATATTGTTTGATGTAAGGTCCAAGGCTGAACCTTCAATGTGTTCATTTGGATCTTGATTTACTGCTCTTTGGCCTTGGTTTGTTTCCATTTGATTTCGGATGATCATTCATCTTCCTGGGAAAGTCTCCAGGGGCTGATGATGTTCTTGCCTGTTCACTGATAGAAGCAGAATTATTCAGAAGTTCATGTATCATCCCCTCTTTTGACAATCTCCATCCTGTTAAAGCCCCCACATGTGCAGTACTTAGAGGGAGAAGAGGAGTACCAGAGGGCAAAGACATCATTGTTGGAGCTTTACCAAAGGGATATAGTGGGGGCTACCCCTGGTTTGTTGGCGAGAGGACCGAGGGTGCCGAGCCAGCACAATTCCAGATGTAAGTGAATCCATTGATTACTATGAATGAATGTCTTAGGATATTGGGGCTTAATTCTCTCCTGGAACCCCAGGTGAAAAAGAAAAAACATAATTTGGCAGCATTTAAAATTGCATGGAAGAGAGAGGTGAGTATTTTGAATACCCCTAAGTCAAACTTGGTGAGATTGCACTGTATAACCAAAATTTGGTAATCATTGTGGTCAGGTTGCGACAGAGCATAGCATTTCCTTTCCTTCCTTCGTAAACAGAAGTCTCTATTAGAATAAAGGCCTTACATCCATTGACATATGATTAACATAAAACTGCTTTAATATGTCACCCTATACTATTATGGCCGTATTGATATTGCACTCCTCACAATTCAGGTATTTTCTTTGTCACTGCACAGAAACGTTTTTAAATATATAGCTGCTTTGTTTGGCCTTTGTTCACTTCATGCAATATTACAATGCTATTTTTTTGAGCATTAACATTACCTTAGGCTTGTTACAGAATGTTTAATTTTGTTGATTTCACACTATTTTCTTAGCCTGGGCCCTCATTTAGTACCATTTGGATGTTTTCAATGTACTGATACTACAAATAATGCTACGATGATAATAGTTGCTTAAGTTCAAAAGTTTGTATCTCCCTGAAATTCACGTGTGGAAATCCTCATACTCAGAGTGACGGTGCTGGAAAGCAGGGCCTTTGGGAGGTAATTACGTCACGAGGGTGATGCCCTCATGAGTAGGACTAGTACTCATATGAAAGAGATCTCCGCAGTGCTAGTTATGGACGAGGAAGGCAGTTCTCACCAGCACTTCCCAGCCTCCCCAAGTGTGAAAAATAAATTTCTGCTGTTTATAAGCTGTCCAGTTGGTGGTATCTTGTTATAGTAGCCTGAACAGACTATGAAATCTGCATTCATTTTTTCTTTAGAGTCATTTATATATATATTATAAATATATACTAAATTTTTACATATAAACAATTGGTCAAGTATTATTATCTATGTTGTTTTGTCCCATGTGCTAGCCACTAGCCACATAAAATGTGGATAGTTTGAACTGATTTGTGCGGTAGATATAAAACATACACTGCATCCCAAAGACTACTATGAACAAAAATGTAAAATATACTATTAATAATTTTCATATTGATTACACCTTGAAATATTTTAAATAGATTAAATAAAACATTATTTAAAAGTAATTTCACCTGTTTCTTTGTACTTTTAGAAATGTGGGTGTGAGAAAATTTTAATTATATATATGGTTTACATTATATTTCTTTTTTTTATTTTTAATTTTTTTTAAATACTTCTTTTTGTAAGATTTTATTTATTTTATTTATTTATTTTTTTTTAGAGAGGGAAGGGAGAGAGAGAGAGAGAGAGAAAGAGAGAGAGAGAGAGAGAGAGAGAGAGAGAGAGAGAGAGAGAGAGAAACATCAATGTGTGGTTGCTGGGGGTTATGGCCTACAACCCAGGAATGTACCCTGGCTGGGAATCGAACCTGAGACACTTTGGTTCCCAGCCCGTGCTCAATCCACTGAGCTACGCCAGCCAGGGCATATTATATTTCTTTTGAATACTCCTGAGCTAATGCCTTGAATTTATGCCTGGGTTTTCCATATAATTAATTTTTCTAATTATCTACACCTAATTCCTGAGTTTTGGATAATTATTCCAATTGTTTAAAATATACTTGAAGTAGAACATGAGTACAATCACATCTTTAAAATAGTATTTGGTATTAGGGATTCCTTGTGTATCCAGATGTTGGGCACCATCAATTTGTAAAGATCTGTATATTATTTTATGTCACCATTGACTTTGTAGTGCATTAAGTCTTTCTATTAATTTAAAAATATTGCATTTTAAAAAAATTTTAGGCTTCCCAAATGCCTGATTTTTGCTTTATGTATTGTACATTCCTTTATTTTTCCATCTGGGTTTTACAATTTTTAAACTATAACGTAAATCATTTTTGGGGGGAGAAGGGAAGGGAGGGAGAAAGAGAGGGAGAAAAACATCAATATGAGAAGGAAACATCTGTTGCCTCTCATACGTGCCCTGACCAGGGACTGAACCTGCACCCCAGGCATGTGCCCTGACCAGGAATTGAACCCCTGACATTTCACTTCACCCTAGAATGCCCAACCCACTGAGCCACACCAGTCAGGCATGGGTTTTACAATGTTCTAAAACCAGGTTACTCTATCTGACATCATTAACCTTTTTAAAATTTGTTTTTATAGGAACTCTTTGGATTTTCTAGTGGTGTTTCCTCAGTGTTAGGGAATGCCATTGAATTTTGTTACTCTTGATTCCTTTGATCTTTTCTTAATTATCTTGAGTGCTTCTGGGGCTTGTTTATTTCTAGTTTCTAGATACAGCTGTATTAATTTGCAAAACCAGACTTTTAAAATTCATTCTTCCCTATATATATTTTAATTTTCTTACTTGAATACATTGTGCAGCATTTGTATTTGGCTTTTATTATTAAAGTTTCTGTGCTTTATTAAATAAGGCAGTAATCAACTGTACTTATTTTGTTTATTTTTATTATTAATTTTATTAAACATTTTGTGATAATATACCAACTTTATATTCTTGGAGTTAATCCTGCTTTTTCCATATTAAATAAAATGTGAAACTATTACATTTTGTTTGCTAAGATTTGCTTAAGGTTTTGCACCTTTGTTCCATTAATGAGATTTTTCTATCCCAACAACAAAGGCTCAATAAATTTACTTAGGAAATATTTCATACTTTAAAAAATATATTTTGGAAGCAATTCAAATAGCATAAGGTATTATTTATTCTTTAAAAACTTGGAAAAATTTTCAGGTAAGTCATCAGGATCATAATATTCAATTTTTCCTATTTAAATATCATGAATTAATAATGTTTTCTATTTCTTGTTGCATATGTTATTACATATTTGTGACAAACAAGTGTGATTATTAAATGAATTAGCAATACACTTATAGTTAAGAACAATGCTCTTTGACATTTAACAAAATCTATGCTATTTTATCTTTCCCGGATTACATTTTAAGTATATTTTATTGATTATGCTGTTACAGTTGTCCCAATTTTTTCCCTTTGCCCTCCTCCACCAACTACCCACTTATCTATAGTTATCCCCCCTTAGTTCATGTCCATGGGTTGTGCATGTTAAGTTCTTTGGCTTCTCCCTTTCCTATACTGTTCTTAACCTCCCCCTGTCTATTTTGTTCCTACCCATTATATTCCTTGATCCCTGCACCATTTCCCCCTTTGTCCCTCTCCCCTCTCCCAGTGGATAACCCTCCAACTGATCCTCATACCTATGATTCTGTTCCTGTTCTGGTTGTTTGCTTAGTTTGTTTTTGTTTTTGTTTTTATTTTTTGATTCATTCATCGATAATTGTGAATTATTACCATTTTAATGTTCATAGTTTTAATTTTCTTCTTTTTCTTAAATAACATTTCATATAATAAGGGCTTGGTGATGATGAACTCCTTTAGCTTTACTGTGTCTGGGAAGCACTTGATCTGCCCTTTAATCCTAGATGATAGCTTTGCTGGATAGAATAATCCATGTTGTAGGTCTTTGCTTTTCATCACTTTGAACAGTTCTTGCCAGTCCCTTTTAGCCTGCAAAGTTTCTTTTGAGAAATCAGCTGTCAGTCTTATGGCAACTCCTTTGTAGGTAACTCTTTGCTTTTCCCTTGCTGCTTTTAAGATTCTTTATCTTTAACCTTTGGCATTTTGATTATGATGTGTCTTGGTGTGGTACTCTTTGGGTCCAACTTGTTTGAGACTCCATGGGCTTCCTGGATTTGCATGTCTATTTCCTTCACCAAATTAGGGAAGTTTTCTTTCATTATTTTTTCAAGTAAGTTTTCAATTTCTTGCTCTTTCTCTTTTCTGGCACCCCTATGATTTGGATGTTGGTATGTTTAAATTGTCCCAGATGTTCCTAAGCCTCTCCTCATTTTTTTTGAGTTCTTGTTTCTTCTCTCTGTTCCAGGTGAATGTTTATTTCTTCTTTTTGTTCCAAATCATTGATTTGAATCCTGGCTTCCTCCTTTACTATTGGTTCCCTGTATATTTTTCGTTATATCACCTTTTATAACCTTCACTTCTTCCTTTATTTTTTGGCCATACTCAAACACTTCTCTAGCATCCTGATCACCAGTGTTTTGACCTCTGCATCTTATAAGTTGACAATCTCTCTTTCATTTAGTTCTTTTTCTGGGTTTCTGTTCTGTTCTTTCATTTGGGTTATATTTCTTTGTCTCCTCAATTTGGTAGCCTCTCTGTGTTTGTTTCTATGTATTAGGTAGAGCTGCTTTGACTCTGTGTCTTGGTATTATGGCCTAATATAGTAAGTGTCCTATAGGGTCCAGTGGCACAGGCTCCTTTCTTACCCAAGTTGGGTACTTTACGTGCACCCTTCGTGTGGGCTGAGTACACCTTCCTCTTGTAGTTGAGACTTGGTTGCTGTTGGAAGATCAATGAGAGGGATTTACCCAGGCCAGTTAGCTGCAAGGACTGGCTGTGACCACTGGCCACTACCCTCTGCCCTCTATAGAGGATCAGCTATGCAGGGGTAGGGTAGTGGTACTTTGACATGGTGACATGGTCCATAGCTGTCCATTGGGTGCATAGGCCCTGGGATTCCCTGTGTGGTGGAGGCCAAGGTCAGCCCCCTCCTGTGTTTTGCCTAGGGTACCCTGCCTGAACTATAAAGCAATCTGAGATGGCTGCTACTTGTGCTGAGCTTGGAGATTCCCAGTTGAAGCCAGGCTGTGAATCTAAGCTGGCTGCTGCTAATGCCAGGCCTGGAGCACACTGAGGCCAGCTGTTGCTTGTTTAGAATTTAGGAAGTTGTGAAGCATAAGCCAAGACCAGCCATTCATAAAGAAAAGCAGCATGGGTAGTCTGGTACATTGGGTGGGGCAGAGTCTCTGGGGATCTCGAAGGCAGGTCAAACAGTGTTAGCCAGGTAGACGGAGTCTCAGATATGGCTTTGTGGGGGGAAGGTTTAGAAAAGGGACAATGGCTCTGCTCATTTTGGTGCCAGATACTTCAGTTTCTCCCTGAATGCCACCAGTGCCTTTCAAGCTGCTTCCCCAGTGCTGGAGCTCAGAGGGAGTAAGTCTGAGTAGGTGAGTGTGTGTGTGTATTCTTCAAGAGGAACTGCTTGGAACTTCAGCAGTTTCTTCCACTGACTCAATCCCCACTGGTTTTTGCAGCCAGGAGTTGTGGGGACTTTCTTCCTGGCACTGGAACCCTGAGATGGGGGGGCCTGGTGTGGTGTTGGGGTTCCTCATTCCTGAGATACTCCTCCCGGATTTTTATCCACCACATGTGAGTGAGAGGGCAGCCTGGTTTGCATCTGTACCCCTCCTACCCATCTCAGTGGATGTCATTGAATTCCATAGTTGTCAGACTTCTATTTAACTCGATTTCTGATGGTTTTGAGTGATGGTTGTTCTACATTTTAGTTGTAATTTGTTGTGGTTGTGCAAAGATGTGAGCCATGTCTGCCTACGCTGCCATCTTGACTGGATCTCTCTGTCTTTCCCTAATTACACTTCTTTACAATTTCTCCTTTTGGTGGGACAATGGTTTATTACATTTGTCCATTTTGTCAAAATGAAAATAACAAACTCTTCTGTTTGTTTATGTCTATTATCTTTTATTTTAAAATTTTTGTTGTATTTTTACTTTCCTATTCTGTTTCAGTTTATTGCATTATTCCATTTTGAAGTTCTTTTTTTTGTAAAGATTTCATTTATTTATTTTTAGAGAGGGAAAGGAGGGAGAAAGAGAGAGAGAGAGAGAGAAACATCAATGTGTGGTTGTTGGGGGCCATGGCCTGCAACCCAGGTATGTGGCCTGACTGGGAATTGAACCTGTGACACCTTGGTTCTCAGCCCACGCTCAATCCACTGAGCTATGCCAGCCAGGGCCATTTTGAAGTTCTTTAGGTATAGGATTAATCCATGATGTTTCCCTTCTTGTTTTATTGTTAATATATATGTGAAGAGATAGATTTTCTTCTCGGCACACTTCTTCCAGCATCTCATTAGTTATTAATGAGATGCCCTGGTGGATGTAGTTCAGTGGTTTGACTGTGGGCCTGTGAACCAAAGGGTCACCAGTTTGACTGCTAGTCAGGGCACATGCCTGGGTTGCAGGCCAAGTCCCTGCAAGGAGCACGCAAGAGGCAACCACACACTGATGTTTCTGTCCCTCTCTTTCTCCTTCCTTTCCTCTCTCTCTAAAAATAAATAAATAAAATCTTAAAAAAATAAAATAAAAACCAATACTTAAAAAAATTATGCGTTGTACTTATATGCTTACTATTTTTAAAAAGGGTTTTACTATAGCTTTTCTGTGGTATTTCGAATTTTAATTTTCATGTGGTTTGTTTCTGCTGAATTCTATTTTCCTGGTTTATTTATAATTGTATTGTTGTGTTGTGATGTGAAACTGTGGTTTCACAGACTTCATGTTATTATTTCTTGCCTTAGATACGTGCATTTTCTGTCCCAGTATATGATTAATTTGTATAATTAGAAAGAATCTTTATAATCCCTTGTTGATGATTCAATACTTTCCATATGGCCGTTAGCTCTACTTTTTTCTTATATTTTCCGGCTACATTGTTTCTCTTCTGTTTGTCTACAGATTCTGCCACGGTTCCTTAGCTCTGAGATCTTTTATTATAATTATATTTCTATGAATTTCTTTTTGCACTTGGCCAACTTCTCCTCTCCAAGCCCTGACCAGGGACCGGCTTCCATGGTGTTTCAACCCACGCGGTCACACAGGTCCTGCTCCCAGGGCTCCTGCACTTTGTTTAATGCTGCTGTCACTGTCTCAAAATTCTTAATTTCCGAACAAAAAAGGATCTGCATTTTCATTTTGCAGTGGGCTGCCTCCATGTAGCTGGTCCTGCTTGTTCCTTATATTCTGGGACTTTGCTGAACTTTTTTTTTTGTCACACGCTGATTGAGGATGATTTGTTGGATTTTCTAGATAAGCTATTCCGTCATCTCAGTGAGATCCTCTTCCAGCCCTACACATTTGGGAAAGTCCTCTGGTTAGTGCTTCCCCACCCTCAGGGTGAAATCATGGCTAAAAGTTCTCTTCTTCTGTCTCCTCCACTTAATGTCAAGTGCTCTTTTATTACTTCCAGAGAAGCGTGTGGTCAGGTGTCCAACAGATGGGACTCAGCTCTGGCCCACCAGGGCTTTTGCCTGGAGCAGCAGCAGGAGGAAAAGCAAGCCTTGCCTCCAACCCACTTCCTTCCTCACACAGCCCTAGAATCCTCATCTTCTGCAACTTCTGAACCCAAAGAGAACTAGTCTTGCCCCCATACACTTTGGGTTTCAGGCCTGTGATTCTTGTCACATGCTCTGCCTTAGCATACGTCGTCCTGGAGGCGCAAAGCTCACGTGCCTTCAAATACAGCCCTTCTCTGGAGGACTGAAGGAGGAAGCTTGACTGTCTGCTTGCATCCTGGGAAACAGAGCAGCCACAGCGCAGGGCAGGGTTAAAACCCATCAGAACATCCCTGAAGATTTGAATTTGTGAGATGGCTTATCTTTCATCTGTGGCTTGACCTTTGGCAAGTCGATTTACTTTTCTGGGCCTGCTTAGTCTTACCATTTGTGAAATGGAGAAAGTAACAGTACCTACTTATCAGAGTTTCTGGGAGGCTCAGGGAGAAGCCTTTGAAATGCTGCCTGGTATGTAATGAGTGCTTACCAGTTCTCCACTGAGCTGCATGGTTGACCCTCAAGCCTAAATGGAGATTGTGATTCTCATCGAACTCTTTGAGGTGTTGTTTCTTTGTACAGGGAACTCAGGAAGGGATGTGGGGAGAATTCTCCAGGTCTGTGTGACTCTAGCAAAGCAACAGCCCATTGGGATTATTGCACTGGGTCCCAGTCTGCTGAAAAAAATAATACAGAAATATAGTATGTCCCCAGTAGCTACCTATTCCTCTTGGGCTGGACTGTCTAGGAGGAAATCTGGCTTTTATTTTTTTGTCTCCCTCATAATTGCATGGTGGTTAATTTGATAGATACTTTGAAGCCATCTTTTGCCCTGGGCAAGTTACCAATTTAGGAAGTGCCTCTGTAGCCTCCTTAAAGTGGGAGTAAATGTGTCCAACTGTCTCCTCTTCCTGGTCTCAACACAGCATTCTCCCTTCCCTCTCACACACTGGGGGCGGCTGTTGGTTCAGGAGAAAAGTGGGGTTTGTAGCGCTTATAGACCCTGGTTCCCTCTACCTCATTCCCCTCTTTCCTGAAACTGACACCTTTTTTTGGTGGTGGTTTTATGTAGTTGCAGTCCCAGGCTGATATCCACTCACTGAATTCCCACTTCCAGATTCTAGAGACAAAGTCTTTATGAAATAAATCCATAAAGTTCGGTTCCTAAAGCAGTCCCATCCTCAGACCCCTGTGTACTCACCCCTGAAGGGCCTGTGGTCAGGCCCGAATTGGGATGTGAGGCCACTTCTCAGAGGCTCATTCCAAGATGCCCACAGGCCCTGCACTGTGGCCTGGTGTGATCTGGACTTGCCCAGAGAAGCTGGTAAGTACTTGGGTCCTTCCCCCTACTCCTCTCACGCCAGGAACAAGTAGGGCTTTTGAGCCAGCTGCAGAAAGAGCGCTCTAATTCCACTAATCCTTCCTTTCATTTTAATACTTAGGAATAGTCATGTTCCTCCTAACTAGTCGTGTGAACCCCGCTACGCGTCCACCTTTCTGGGTGGATGAATACATTCCCCACTACGGTCTCTGGTGGCTGGGCTAGCCTCTCTCCTTTCTATGAGATTACGGTTTAGGAGGACATACTTTGTGTCCTTTTCGTTGTTTTACAAGATGTGTTTCTTTTTCTTCAGAATTATTCGCTCATGAGATGGATCAGAAAGTTCATTACATGCTGTGTAAGTTTTGGGACAGCCAGACAACGCCCCAGTCAACACAATGTCCAGGAGTCAGTTGTTGATGGCGTTACAAAGGAAAGGCAACCTGTGTGGTCCAACAAGTGCTCATTTTCTGTGATTGAACAGCCATTTGTTTTACTCAAGATGGAAATATGGGGGCCACTTATTGGGGCTCTGGAATTTGGGGGCACAGAAACTTTTACTGTGACATTTTTTATTACACCCTACAATCACCTTCACGGTGATCAGTGAGAAGGGAAGTACATTAAACAGAGATGAGGCTGAGACTTCCTGTGTGTGCAAGAAAAACCCTGTGGGTCTAATTGACTTTCTGGGGAAATTATTTGTGAGCTCAAGTTGCTCCCTTTTCAATCAGCATTTATAGCATCTCATGTTTGCGGTGTCGGTCTGCATCCATCCTGGGAGACAGGTCTGTGTATGTCCCTATGTGACTGCAGAAGAAAATGAAATCCCCAAAGTTTAAAGGATTTGTCTCTGTCCAGCGGTGTAAATGGCAAGGGTTCTGATCTGAACTCCGGGCCAGAGCATCTCAGGTCCGGGGGCTGAGTCACCTAGCCTAGCCGCCTCCTGCCGTTAGACAGAAGGTTTGAATTTCCCTTCAAGGAAGAGTGAGAACAGCAGACTGTTGGAATGAAGTGTTTACACACCACTTCAGAGAAAGGGCTTATGAAAGACTTAAGATTTAAGCTGTGTGTATAAAAGGAAAAGAGAGGCAGCGCAGAGGTGGTTGGGATCATTTTTATGACTGAAACATCCGTGTAGACTAATATGGTCTTCATAGGGAGACAGATGGATAAAAGAACGTAGAGATGACTCAGTGTGCAAAATGTTTATGGGGGCAATTTGACGCTGGGGAATATGGTGATAACATTTTTACTTTGGATATAACTTAGAGTTAAAGACCTAGGACGCCCATGACCAGAATTGGAGACTGAGGGAGATTTAAAATTCCTCCACACGCTCTAATTGCATTAACATTTTTCTCTACCAGGCCCTTTCATTGTCCCTAACTGTGTTACAAACACAGCAAGTCCTTATCCTCAAAGAAGTCTCCATGTTAGGAAAAGGGCTATTGCATAACTCACTGAGTGCAGAATCTCTATTCAGTGGAGAAAATGTCCTGGGATCTTTGGCCCAGCGGAAAAGGGAAACCAGGGGAGCTAATGTAGAAGGTAGGGAAAATGGACCAACTAGAAGATACACTCGAATTCAGGGACATGGGACAATGGGACATGTGATTACAAAGGGATTCAATGTCAAGACAGCAAATGGTAGGGAACTGGACACTCCAGTGAGACGCGCATGTGATTTGAGGAGGGCTAAAACATTTCGTTTCATTGTATCACACCAAAGAGTAATTCCACTAAAATAAAGACTACCAAGAACTGGAAAACAAAGCATCTAATTTGACTTAAAAAATAACTTTTAAAAAATCTGTGTTTAAATCCCCGGAACCAGCGGGTCAAAGGAGTGATTCATTGTGAACTCTGCCCTCGGGCTGGAGCTGCTGACACCATCCTGGTAGATAATTGCCTGTCCTGTCCTTAAGGTTCTTGTGGGAAGGAAATTCCAAGGCCCCTTTGGTAATGAATGCATACCAGGGCCTGAATGGTCCCTCTAGGAAGATTTCCTCTCCGAGGAGCCTGAAATCCCGTGGCCGCATTTATCTACTTCCTCTAGTTCTGCTAGTCCCAGTTCAGCTCCAGATCCTCTATTTACAAGATCATGTGATTTTAAAAGATCATTTAAGGCTCCCTTCACATCATGTCTTAACTAAGGTTTAATAATGCAAGAAATGTTTGCGTAGGGACTGGTGACAAGGAGAGGAACTTGGATGTGTCTTGGCTTTTGCTCTCTGGTTTCCCTAGAATGAGCTTCTGACCTCTGTTCAGCAAGCCAGCTCCATCCCTTTCTTCAAAGCCTAGTTTCGCTCCCTTCCTAAGCCCCCTCTTAGGTGTTATGCCGTTGGGGGGGCAGGCACAGAGCCAGATAATAAAACCACGACACAGGGTTCGCAATCTCGCTTCACATGTCAGGAGCCTGCCCTTCCCACTCTGCTCAGGGTGTGGTGGTGGGGGAGGGGTGGCTAGTGTCCTGAGCCTTGTCCTCCACCTTCTGGGTAATGACATTAACCTGCCTTCTCTCTCATGTGGCCCCCATATGACTCTGCCAAAAAGGACAAGGTGACATTTGGCTAAATTTTTTTTGCTAATGAGCATAATTGGGAGCTGTCTAGGGAAGCTTCCTTTTTCCAGGTAATTTGTACATCTTAACAACAGCCTTCTGGAGCTGTTGTCCTCCTGTGTTGTGCATTGCTACTGTGGGAATTTCTAACTAATTAAGAAAGGAGTGGGCAGTGGGCCAGGCTGGAGAGGTAATGTTTTTGGTCTGGTCAGGCTTTGCTACACCCTACCTCTCACGGCTAGGTCAGGATTTTTATTGACCCATGGTAGGGCTGGAATTGCTCCTTTAATTTGTTATTTTTAATTACTTTTAAAATTGGAAATGTCATGTATACACCATGGAAAATAAACCTCCTCCAACCCCAAGTTCCCAGTCGCCTTCCCCCATGACATCAAGTATAGTCCTTTCCACAAAGTACGTGTGTAATGAACAGGTGCTAGTATATGAATGGATTTATTTGTATCGGGTAACTTAAAAAAATGGGGAGAAAAATGGGAAGGCATGGAATAAGACAAGCTCAGCATTGCAAAGGAGGCCTTATGAAATAAGAAAGCTCTTTATAAGCATATGAAGGTCAATGATTGATTTTTTAAAAGGCTGATTAATTAAAATAAAACATTTATTAAGGGTCTATTATATGTCAGGTCCTGGTCTGGTGACGTTTGAAGGTGTCAGACTCTGATAAGCTCAATTATTAATGGAGAGAAGCCTTGTAAATTGTACTATGTGCTTGAGGAGCCCAGGAGCAACTCATTATGTTTTCAGGAGTCAGGAACATCTTATCAAAGGGGGAAACATTTGCACGTCCTTGAAGGATGCTTCTAAGTTCTTCCAAAGGAGGAAGGGAAACAGGAATTCCAACCGTAGCAAATACCACGAGCCAGCACTCAGAGCGGGAGAATGAATGCTACCACGAGCCAGCACTCAGAGCGGGAGAATGAATGCACAGCCTTTTCAGAGGGACGGGTCGGTGTGACTGGCATGCAGGCAGCGTATCTGGGTTGGAGATGGCGCTGAAAGGGAAGCTGGGGACCAGGTTACAATGGGCTGTGTGCGTGTTTTGCAGAGAAGGAATTTTGTCCGACGTGGAACTGTTGGAGACTTTTAGGTTGAGGAGAGACCACCCCCGCACACCCCCAGGACAATTCTGATGGTTTGAGAAGTAGATTGACACCGGGAGGGACTAGAGTCAAGCAGGATGATCCAATAATCCAAGCCTAGAGTGATGACACAGTAATCCAGGCCATTCTGGTGGGAATGGGGCGGAGAGAAATTTCTAGGCTGGTTTACATGATTAACTATGTCTTGATAGTTAACTGGAACAAGGAAGGGGCGCAGGGAGTGAAGGCCGATGCCAAATTCTTTGTGGGTACAGCACTACTGAAAGAAGCACAGAGCAAAGGAGAATGGCTGTATGGAGCACATATCTGGTGAATTAAATCTGAGGCTTGTTAGCTTGAGATTTCTGTGGCACAACCAAGCCAAGAACCTCTGCAGGGAAAGAGTTTCAATGATAAAAGTGCAATTAGCAATATCCAGTATTCTATGAATGTCAAAGAAGATGAAAATTAAAAAGTAGCCATTAGGTTTGTTAATTAGGTTGTCAACCATGACTTTTGGGAGGGCCATTTCAGTAGAAGAGGAAGGAAACCAGTTACAACAGGCTGGCAACTGAAAAAAACCTTTAGCAAGCTGTATTTATATGTGGAAGGAAGACAGCTTATAGAGAGAGAAATGGATGCAGGCGTGTGACTAGCGAGGCAGGACAGGTGGGAGAACTGTCCTGGTTTGGCAGGTTTGCGAAGGAGAGGGACACTCGTACCACCACCTCAGGGATGTACTTGCCCCTGGAATCTCACTAATGGCTGCTGCAGCCATCACACTCACTGTGGGGGTGGAGAAAGGGGCTCCTTTTTCTTTCGCAGACCACCCAACCCCTCCTTACTTCTCCTAGCACCCTGGTTTAAGAGCAACTTTAAACTGGCCACACAAATGTCCCTATCCTTAGAGCTCACAGGTACAGCCTTACGGGGTTTCTAAGGAATCAGCTCCTTCCAGTCCTGGCTCCGGGAGGCCCTACTCCTCCTCACGGCTCAGGAGCCCCCATGAAGACCTGAGATACTGGGCCCAAGAGAAGGTGGACCAGGAAGAGAAAAGCGTTTCCTCTCTCTTTGGTCTAAGGCTGCCTTCCAAACTCTTGCTTCTTGTCCTTGTATGACTCACAGGGAGACTGGCCACTCCTTCAGGGAAGACTCCACTCTACCTTCTACCCAAAGAGAGTGACAAAGCCCTGTGGTCCCAAAAGAAAGAACAATCACACCAGAACAGGAGAAGTCCAATCATCACACACGGCATTCATAGAGAGTTTCTGATTTTGGATTACCTTAAGACAGCAAGGGTGGTGGGGGAGGTAAGGATCAGTGGGATGCAGGAAACATTAAAGCAGTTTATTTCTTGATGTATCTTATTGTCTGTGTGAGATAGAGTCCTAGGACTACTGATGGGAGGAGGGGTAGTGGGTCAGTTGGGATTTGGAGAGGAATAGTTTGGAAAACGGAGATTGGAGACAATTAGAAAAGGGTGAAATATTGCCCAGGAGCACCAGAGACCTTGCTGAACACAGAACTCCTTCACTTGACTAGTCAGCATGGCTATGTGAGTTATTTCTCTAGCACAGTAGCAGCCTGGGGCACGTATGAGGAAAGTCGTGGTTGGAGTTATGCAAAGCTGTGGGTTGGCTAGGTAGGTGCAACCGAAGGACAGTGATGTGAAGGGTAGGGTGCTGGTGAGAATGTGGTTGGAGGTCTGGGTCACGAGGCCCAGGCTGGGTAGGGAAAGAAAGTAGACAGGAGTGCTGGTGGATTGAACACGGGATGAGGGGAAGAATCACAGTCCTTGCGACAGGAGGTCGGTTTGAGGAAGTAAGGGAATGGGACTGATGAAAGGAGGAGTTTCTGGCTAGACAATAGGTTCCTGAGTTTCAGATGTCAGAGATGAAATAACACTGGGCCTGGGAAGTGGGAGTGGGTCGATGCAGGGAAGTCACTTGTCTCATATCGGGATGCATACAATGATGTGGTCATCAAACTGGGACTTCTTAAACTCATTAAAATAAAATAAATCTGTCCTTGAAAATCAGGTTGATGAAACCTAAATAAATGCAAAATTTGGAAGGTAATTGCTTTGCTTTGCATATCTTAACAATTAGGAGGCAGGATAGGAAAAGATAGGGCTCTCTGTAGAACTTATAAAGAATAATACAGCCCTGGTTGGTGAGGTTCAGTGGACTGAGCTCCAGCCTGTGAACCAGAGGGTCACTGGTTCGATTCCCAGTCAGGGCACACGCCTGGGTTGCGGTCTGTATCCTTAATTGGGGGTGTGCGAGCGGCAATCACATATTGATGTTTTTATCCCTTTCTTTCTCCCTCTCTTCCCCTGTCTCTAAAAATAAATAAATACAATTGTTAAAAAAGAAAAAAAGAACAATACATGGAGACCTCGCTTAGTGAGTGATCTTCTATTAAGGGAATGAACTAACATATTAGCAAGTTTTAAATTCCAGACTGCTTACTTCTCTGGAAGAATAAGACGATCCTGGCAGCAGTAAGATTCCTCACCGGGTTATCTGAAGCCCCACCACTCCGTATTGCTGTGCCACACCTGGCTGAGTGTCAGCGGCTATCTATCATTATGTTCACACTGTCTTTCTTAGAGTTGAGAGGAAAGTGAAATATTTCTTTATTTCTTATATCATCAAAGGCTCTTTTCAGGATTGGAAAACCAAAGATGACTCAGGAAGAGTGTCCCTCTGTATTTGATATGGAAATACATCACTGTTGAAAAACTATAAATTATGCGTCTCTTATGAAACAAATCCTCCTAGCTTTGCTCGCTGCATTACGTGCCTGGCTCCTGTAGGCATGGGAGTATGCAGTGACTCTTGTAATAAATAAGAGCAGAACTACAATTACATACATGCAAGTTTACAAAAGTAGTGTGATAACAGTAATTTTTAGAGCAAATCATATTACTGTCCTGATAGAATAATCCTATCAAATGTCCAGTAATTAATAGATTCTCTCAAAGCGCTACCTAACTCAATAGCCACTGATGACAATTTAACGAATTCATGTAGTGGTTTCTCAGTGGCTGGAAAGCATCACTGTAATTCCCTGAGTGCCTCATTTATTGTCAGCCATATACACTTGGAGAAGGTGTCCTCAAAGTAAATGGGTGAAGAGTCTTTAGTGTCAGGAGGGGAAGAATATGCAAATGAAAGCTTTTGGCAGGTCTAACTTACTTCATTGTTGCCTAGGAAGAAAGGGAATCACTACATATTTCCTGTTGAGAATCATGAGAAAATAAACATAATCCAGGCTTTAGGAGCATACTAGATTAAAATCAGCACCTTGGGTTAACTTGGGAGGCAAATGGGTAGCCACTGTGGACCAGTACGTTGCTATGATCTGCTATTTCCTTAAAGCATTGTGGTCTTCCACCTTCTGCTCTAGTAAGTGCTCATACTAAGCATAAGGGGAGAAGTCCAATGTGAAAGTTCAGCGGTTCAATTACATCTTTAGAGAAATACAGGAAATAAAATGAGATTGAGATTTGGGAGAGAAAATTGTCATAATACATTGAGGGAAGAATGATCTGAAGGCCAAGTATTCAGTGAGTCAGAAAAATTTAGAGTCATAATGTGAGGGCCTACAAACTGGAAATTAGATACGAATGCATAACCTGTGAGGGTATAAATGACGGCAAGAAGTCAGTAAACAGCGTCAGTGTTTTCCGGGGGAGGCGGAAGGAAGGCTATTAGGGATGACAGAGCCTGAATAGCTCATGTTCTAGGCATCCAAGTGAAGATGCAAGCAAATAGAAGACTGTCTGGTGAAGGGCGACAATGAGTAAAAGCTGAGATGGACTGAAATAGAGGAAAATTTAAAAGACAAGGCTATGTATTGCTGGCATGATGAGATGATGAGATCTTCAAGGTATCTATTGGCTTTACACATTATGAACAAATTTATTCAGCAGGATCTAACCATTAGTATACAGATATAATACATTGGCATAAACACCAGGGAGTTATCCAGATTGAGCATTTTATTAACGTCTTGCCTGTTTCTCACTGCCCTGCTCTGAAAATTAGTCTGAAGGAACCATTAGATAACTATTTGATGAGGAATGACTATGATACTTGGCTCTTTTTCTCACTCTAACTTCTATGAATTTTACAATGCCATGAAAACACTTTGGCAAAATATTTACAATTTCTTCAATAACATCGTTCATGGAATAGGAGAAATGGAAAGCCATCACTTAGTAGCTGCAGAGAGACAGGCAGGAAGGAGAAGAAACAGTCACTCCTTGTGCTGTTTGTGATGAACAAAATCTGAGTTTAGCTATTAAAAAGCCTGCTGGGAGCTGAGAATTTCACTTGCCAGAGAAACATGCTGCTTCCCATGACCATATAGGAGAAACGATACCTACGGTCTGGCTGTTTGTGGGATGGAGAAGTACAGCTATAACACCCGCAGGCGTGTGACCAGCAGCTTGTGGGAGACAAGCACTTATGGGGATAAAAAGGAACCTGGCACAGACCTTGTGCTTCTGGCATCATTAGTTACAGGTCTGCCAAGATACTTTGGGAAACGTTTTAATTTAAATACCAAGTATATTTCAACGAAGTCTCCCTGGTTTGACCTGTTGGGAGTCCAGAGTAAGATGGATAGGTGCTCATTTTGCAGATTAGGCAAATGAGATGGTGCTTTTATAAAAAGCATCCTGGAGGTTTAGATCTCTGTCTATCCTCACTCACCCAGGGAAACTCTTGGTACAAGTTGCAGGATATATGGCTCTCACCGCACTTCACTAGTGATTGGTAACTGCAGGAAAGGGCAGAGACACCTCCAGGCGTTTATTCAAAATACCAAGGTTAGAGAACCTTAGGCATAAAGGCCTCACATTCTTCCCGTTCTCTCCCACGGCATACTCGGAGGATACTATATAGGCCATAGTAGCTTCAATAAAGTAAATCAAGAACTTGATTTGAATTCTTTGAACATATTTTTTTCTGCAAAAACTATCATGAAACAAAAAAAATTTTTGAGCCAAAACTAGGGGAAAAGAAAAGGGATGGGACTGAATCAAATATTAAAATATTGTTGTCCTTCGATGTAAACATATTTCTGTGAGTGTGTCGGCCCTGGTTGGCAAGAGTGGATAAAACCTGTTTGATGGTTTGCAAAAATATGAATCCACAAGATCAGAATTAAAATGCTTCCTAAGAATAACATCAAGGCATTTGAAGTTGCTTCAGAGGCAGGGGTGGGTATGTATGTATGTATGTATGTATGTATGTAAGTAAAGCCCAGTTCCTCAGAGGCTACTGGACAGTTTGCTACAACATCATGCTAATGAGATCAAGGGCTTTGAGTTCACCGCCCCCCCCCCCACCCTCCCCCCATCAGCAGACTATCAGTTTCTCTTTCAGCACCCTGCGAGAAGCGCACTCCTAGAAAAGGAAATTCAATAGTTAGAGAAGAGCTGGGTGCTAAAGGAGGGCTGGAGGCTGGAGTCAGGGAGCTAGGGATGAAGAGGGGGGTGGGGCCTCGGGTACCAGGCTGGGAATTTGGGCCCTGTCCGGCTGAAGGGATGAAGATTCCAGGGCGGAGGGACGGGGGAAGTATTCGCGCCAGGGAGCCACACAATCAAGGTTGATTTTTAGGTGTACCTAAGGTCGCTGCACCCAAAGCGTTGGGGATGGGGGTAACTGGGGAGGACCAGAGAGAGGAGGAAGCGGCAGTTGTGACCCAATTAGGATATATTGGCTCTCAGAGGGCTGGACCAGCCAGCATCTCAGGAAGGACACTAGGAGGAAGGAACATCGGTGATAAATCTCTGTAGGGCGACTCAGAGGGCACAGAGCAGGCTCTGCTGAAGTCCTCTGCTCCTTACCTCTCTCCATCTGCCCCCCAATTCATCCATCCACGCCGCCCTGGCATCCTGGAAACCAGTTGAATCAATTTACAGTTTCAAGAGCCCAAGGGAACGGAACTGGTTTCTGTATGTGATTTGGGTCTGACCACTGCACTGGGGAAGCCCAGAGGGGAACGTCCGGATGGCTTTTCCCCTAGCTGGGTGGGAGGGGAACGAGTCCCGTGCTCCGTGGCTGGGGGTAGGAGGGAGGGCGGCGGCTGAGTCCCCAGAGACGCGGGACCTCAGCTCCTGGCCCAGGGGCCTACGTGGTCGTTGCCCCTCGGGGCGCCTGGCGGGTGATTGGCAGTTACCACAGTCCTAGTGGGGCACTGGGTATCCGGCACGCGTCGCCACCTCCGGTCGTTGTCAGCCTGGCTGCTAAATTCCCGCGGCCCGATGACCTGGCCCCACAGCAACGGCCGGGACCTCGAGCCCGAGCCTAGGCGACCAGCGGTGGGTCCGGGGCGGTCAGGGAGGGTCCCTGCGGCCTGTAGGGGGCAGCGCCGAGCCTAGGAGGAGACTCAACTACGGGCGGGGGTGGGTGGGTCTGGGCTACCCCGGCCAAGCAGCGACTATCAGGGCCCGGCCGCCCCTGCCCGCCGTGCGCTTCCTCTCCAAGCTTCAGGCCTCAGCGGGACCCTGGAGGGACGTGGCAGGGCCAGCTCCAGACGGCCTGTAGGGAGTTGGATCAGGGGAGACCTGCGTCGCTTCCCCTCCGAGAAGGGTGGCGAGACCCTCCAGAGGCGCCTCCGCGTGGCCAGAGTTCGTCGGGTCGCTTGCGGCTTCCCCTCTCTTTAAGCCCGAGGTGGGCACCCCGAACCCGGGGCAGGGCGCCCGGGTCCCGCGCGATGACTGCTCCGGCCCCCGGGGAGGGCGGGTGCCCCGAGCCCTAGAGCTGGGCGCCCCGTTACCTTGGGGTGGGTGCCTGGAACCCGGGGTGGGCACCCGGCGCGCGCGGGTTATTTTTGGCGCCCGCGGCTGCATGTGTGTCTGGGCGTGTTTTCCTTCCCCAGGTGCCTAGAGCCCCGGCTCCGCCGCCACCAGAGCTGACTTGGGTCTCTCTTCTCTCCCCTGCAGGAATCTTTCCATTCTGCCGTCACGACTTTCACCGCGCGCGGGGAGAGCTGGAAACAAACATCACATCTAAATTAAAAAAAAAAAAAAAGAAAGAAAGAAAGAAAGAAAAGAAGAAGCGGAAGAAGCTGCGAGGCGGCGACAGGGAGGAGGCGAGGAGGAGGGGCCGCGCACGGCGGGCCCGGCCCGAGGCGGCGGCGGGGACGCGGGGACGCGGGGACGCGGCTTTGTGCTGGCGGGTCGCGGGGCGCCCATGGCGGAGTGCGGCCGGGGGGGCGCCGCTGGCGGGGCCCTGCCCACCTCCCCGGGCCCAGCTCTCGGTGCCAAGGGTGCCCTGAAACCCGGGGAAGGTGACGGCGGCGGGGGAGGTCGCCTCGGCCACGGGCGGGCGCGCTGTGACAGCGGCGGGGTTTCTAACGGAGACTGCAGCCTCGGCGTGTCCGGGGACGAACCTCGGGTCAGCCCCGCCACGGGACCTCACGGTGGGGTGCTCGCTGCGAGCCCCAGCCCAGCTGCCTGCCCTCTCCTCCGGGAAAACAAGCCGGGCGGCCTGCCCCGCCGGAGCAGCATCATCAAGGTAAGTGGGAGAAGGGCGCTCATCGCCCACCCCCAACCGCCCTTGGGGTCTGTTTCCCCAGGAGGGGAGTGGTGGTGGAAGGAGGGGTTTGTAAGAGGAGCCCATTGCTAACGGGAACCACTGGTGCACGGGTGCTTGGGATGGTTGAGCAGCGATTGGATGCCAATGGCATTTGGAAAGATTCTAGAGGTGTTCCTCAGTGTGCAGGGGGAACTGTGCTCAGATATTCCCAGTTGAACTTGGGGCTGTCACCTCTCCCAGGATTGGCCTGGAATTATGGCCTGTACCTGGATGGGCAGGGCATGTTCTTCTGTGGTAGCTTCAGCTGGTAACAGACTCCCAGTAAGGTTTCTATTGTATGTTCAAGGCAGTTAGTGATTATGTGAAAACATTTTCTTAAAAACCCCAGGGGGAGAACAGAGATTATTTTATAGGCTTCTTCTGATCTGTATACAGCTGCTTTTTGCAAACGGTTATACTTCGTGGCTGCAAAGTCTCTGGTCACTCAGTCACACGGAGACATGGAGTAGGGTTCTGAACGTAAATGCAAATTTCTGCTTTCTTAGGCTCAAAAGCACTGAGAGATTACAGTTCTGGACGGTTTAGGCTTTTTCTTGCTGCAGTAGGCTGGTCTTCCGTTCTGTGGAAGTTCTTTTGGGCAGTTTGCTCGGTCTTGGTATCTCTTGCATTGTGTTATTTAGCAGAAAAAACTCAGCAATTGTTTTGTGTATTTTAAGCTCAAGAAGTAATATTAGGAACTCCTGAGTTTGTTGTGGTTTCATTCTAATACTACATTTTGGTCTGCAGTGTAAAAATATTTCTTGTGACATAAAGTGAAAAAAAATAGTTGATGAGCTAAGAAGAGCTGAGCCTCAGCAAGACTAGCTCATTCTGCTCAAGTTTGGAGCAAATATGAAAATGTTGCTTTCTGAAAAGCAAGAGGTTACCAGGACAGTGAGCAGCCCAGCACACTGACAGGGCTGTGCCTATAGCTGATGACTGGTGGGAGGGAAGACAGAATGGGCCACAGTGAAAAGAGTTGGCACCGGTGGCGCTGGAAATTTAATTGGACCTACAGCAGTCTCCTAAGTACAGTGTTAAGTGTCTGATGCTGTTATCAACTTATACAGTAATCTATTGAAATATACCACCTTGCTACTCTGTGTTAACAGGCAGTTGTGAAACTGCTTTTCGCTTTGTCATCTGTTTGCACAGTTTATGTCTAGGCAAGCGCACAATCGAAGGGCTTAGAGCTCAAGTGTAGTGACCTTCCTGCAGCAGGTGTTCTGAGTTAAACTAAGAAAAAAGTAAAGTATATTTTTGCTGCATACCTAGCTTTTAGCGATTCATATATATATATATACACATACACACACACACACACTGTAGCTTATATTTCCATGTAAGTTGCTTTCAGCTGTGTGAGATAATCAACCCTATTGACAGAGTTATGTGTCATATCTGTTTTTATCCATGACTAGAAATTTGTGGTGATTTTGTACTGTGATATTAATGAATTTGAGGTGAAAATTCCAGAGGAGATATCAGCCTACTTTTAACTCTTCACCTCCATTTTTCTGGAGGGGCCTGTTTTTACATTTTAAAAAATTCCAACTTTATTGGTATCTGTAGTGGGATTCGCAGTGTAACTTAGTTACAACAGCATCTACTTTAATATATTCTTAGAAGATTAGGAAGGATGGTTTGCCCCTATTTCTGATGTGTGGAATTGAGAACTTTTTGGTAGATGTCATTTCTTCATTGAAGATTCTAGAAGAACATGGGAAAATGACTCATTATAGAGAAATTACTGGTTTCTGAGTTGTTAAACTTTGAAAGATTTGTCATTTTTCTTCTTGCTAATGAAGGCAGTTAGCTTCTTGTTCACAATTGTTTTCCTAGGTACACGTGGCCAGCAACATCGTAAGGCCTCAATATGCTTCCTGAGTGAATGGAGGAGTGATAAGGAAGTACATGTTTTCTCTGTTAAGTTCTCTTAATTTCTGAAATGGGCTATTTTGGATTTACCAGTCTCATATCTTATTCATTGACTTGTACCTCCTGAGGTGACTTGATCGACTGCTTTTTGTTGCCAAGTTGATCAAGCCTGGATTACAGGAAAAGGTTGTGCTATAATTAAGTAGGTAACTAGTGGGTATGTTTCCCTGAAGAATCAAGATTTCAGCAAGTTAGTGTGGTATTTCCTAAAGGCATAACAGCCTCTATCCTAATGAAATAGAGAACTTTCACTTTAACATCAAATTTCATATAGCAGTGATTAATGCACAGATGTTTTCCTGTCACATGAATGGCAGAAATTATATTTCACTTTTGTCAGAAAATAATACAAAGCTTAGCAAAAGCCCATGTAAAAAAAGCAACAATGACCTCCTTCCTGGGTTTCCTTGTGTTCGTTTTGAATACAGGGGATGAATGCAGCCAGGTGATGGAACAGTCGAGGCGGAAGTCGATTAATAAGCAAGACCATAATTGGGGGCGTGAGAAAATGGCAGGAGTAAATTCTAGCTAAGGAACAGAGACCAGAATTTACGGGGCTGCGTTTGTTGAAATGTCAGGCTTGTGAGCTATGTCCGTTCCCCAGTTCCCGTCTTCCTCACAGCCCTGACTGACAGCCCTCTCAGGTGGGCATCCCAACGCGCACAGGAGAGAGCCTACTGCTGATGTGCAGAACACAGGCAGAACCACACCGTGGTCTCGCCAGAATTATATTCTCCTTTTAAAATCATTGCTTTTTTATTCCATCTGCTTTGTAAATGCGGTGTTGAGTGAGAAATTGTTGTCAAACTACATTTCTGCCAAAGTGGGTGCACGGATCTATATTGAAAGAGCTCCTTCGTTATGGTAACAGTGTTGGTGAAAATACAGAGTAAACAGCCTTGTAGAACCTTTTGCAAATGCCACGAGAAGATAAATAAGCCATGGGGCTCATCACCATCCTTGTCTTCTTTTCCTTAGCTCATTGAAAATACTGTTATACTTTTGAGATTATTTATGAAGGCCTATGACTAGGTTTTTAGGGAACAGGCCATTAATGTTTGTCTTCTTAAGTGATCTAGTAGACGAAAACATCACTTTCATTTTCTCTTTTCATATATCATGTCATCACTCTATTCAATACGATGCACGCTTTATTTTGAAACAGTTAATTTGGTTTGTTGTTCACCTAGCATCTGTGTCTTTTACAAATAGCTGAATCCTTTAACTGAGGAGCTTGGTCTGAAATATGAAGGAGCATTTTAGGCCCCAGATTTCTTTTTAATTTTGGAAGGAAGTGAAGTTAAAATGTCTATATATTTGGATGGTTTATTTTAATCAAAGCTAATTGAATCTTTGAGTTGGTACTTTTAAAAACGTGGCCTAATTTGCATAAAGTAAAATTCACTTCTGTTGGCGAGTTCTGTGAGACCTGACAAACACAAATGTGTGTTATCACCACCACAGTCAAGACATAGCGTAGTTCCATCACCTCAGAAAATTCCCCAGCCCCTTTGTAGTCTTCCCCACCTCTGGCCCTGGACCAAGGCAACCTTTGATCTTAGATACTTTTTTAATAAGCAGGAAATATAGATATTGCATTATTTTGGTATTTAAAATAACTGTCGCCAGCACTTACTAAACACCTACTACATGCAAAACACAGGGAAAGTGCTTAACGCAGTTCTTTGCCTTGGTTCTGTACCCATCATGTAGGCTGAAGAAAATCAGAAGTCAGAGAGGTTAACCACTTGGCCAAGGTGTTAGAGCTGGTGGACGTACTCCACTTGGGTACAGCTGCGCTCTGCTGCTCCCCAAATTATACTGGCTCTTTTAAGTTCTCTGTTTGATTATGGTAGCCTTGGTAATTTGGAACACTGGCTTTGGTTTTCCCCTTTAAAGGTAGGGGACATGGGAGAGGGGGGAAAGAATCTGTTTCTGCTGGCAGAAGAGGTTGACAGATAATGTAATCAGGCAGCTGTTAGTCACCTGTTGTAGCTGCTTGACCAGAGCCACCAGCTTCACTGGGACGGATGGTGTGACCTTGTCAAGGTGGCAGCCCTTATTTTTCTTAATATCATCACTGTCACGGTCATGGTATCATGCTGTGTAGGAAAAAGGCCTTTATTACCTTTTTGCCACAATATATCCCTATGTCTTGATGCTGAGCATCCCAAAGTGGGGAATAAACAGGCTTTTTGGGTTTATCATACATATTTAAACAGAGTAATAAAAATGTGCCCATGAAATTATATTGTCTCCTGGTTTAAATAAACTAGACTCCTTGTTGGCAAAAGCTGGGCTATATTTATCACTTCTGCATAGATAATAAGCACTCAGTAACTGTATTTTGAATTGGATCTTAAATATACTATTTGCATTTTACTTCAGATATTTTTTTTTTCTTGAATGGTTGGGAAGAGACAACTGCATGCCCCAAAATCTTGTGGGCATAAATATTGAACAAACAGTAACAGGATTGCAAAGTGAATTTGTCTGGATAGATAGGCAGCCTGGATCTTTTAGGCCAGAAAAATCTATTGGCCAGCCGGCAGCTCCCCACTTCACTTTGAACTAATGCATTTTAGGTCACACCGGATAACTGTTGAGAGGCCAGGGCATGGTTCCTTCTCTCCGCTGCTCAGTTTTCCAGCCTTTCCTCCAAACAGTTATGTTTGACTTGTGCTGTTTTTCATCAGGTTCAAATAGGCAACTGACACGAAATTGCTTTGCTTTGTTTTGTTTTTAATTGCTGATCTCCGCCACTCAAGCTATTTTCTTAGATTGCTCTCTCCCAGAATCGGTTCAGTTCCTTTTAAAGTTCTATGCTCTCCACAAGGGGTCTGAACTTGACTGTTCCTTTTTTCCTTTCCTTTCCTCCTTCTTCTTTTTGATGTCTAAGTTACCCATGCCTCACTATTGAACAAAATAGGGCAGTGTTATTTACAGCCGAAATGCAGATATACATGAAGTATGGACATTCGTATTTTTTCTTCAGCCTGTATTTTAAACATGTATGTCCAAAAATAGATGCTCTGTTCCTTATTAATACTAACCGTTGGCTTGTCATTACTTACTCATCTGCCAGACCCCTGGATCAGTTTAGCTACCTCTTTGTTTTACTTTAATGAGATTCTGTAGTTCAGGAGATATTCAATTATTTTTACCTGTGGGCGGCAATATCTGAAACTGTGTGTTCCTACTGATAATAATTGTGAAGCAACAGGGTTGTGCTTGGCGTAAGAGTCTTAGTAGTGACTCAAACTCAAGTCAGAGCCCCCAGGGAAGTCTCAGCACTACCTGCTTTCCTTGTGTCGGAACAATTCCAGCCCTGGCCGGGTTGCTCAGTTGTTTGGAGCGTACACCAAAGGTTGCGGGTGTGATCCCTGGTCGGGGTGCACATGGGAGGCAGCCGATCAATGTTTCTCTCTCTCACACTGATGTTTCTGTCTTACTCTCTCCCCGCCTCTCGCCCACCTCTCTAAAATCAATACACATTTCCTCAGGTGAGGATTAAATAAATCATATTTTTAAAAAATTCCATAGTGTTAGGGTGCTCAAAATACATAGTGAATTACGTTGAACTTCAGTGATGGTTATGCAAATGGTCCAGCCTGCTCGGAGGACACTTGGCACCTGCCTATTTCCAAGTGGCAGAGCAGGGCAGGTGGCTAGGCGCCCTGCTGGCTACTAGTGCTTGGTCACATGGGAGGAATAATTAGGCAGAATGTATTCTAGGCAAAAATCTCAGCTGGGCTGCACTCTGAGGTCTTATGCTGCACTGAGGCCATGAGTCGCATGTCTGGATTATTCTGGAGGCAGAATAGTGGTGGGAAAAGCAGAGGATGTGGAGTTAGGTGCTTGGATCAGTTTCTGGCTCCCTCCCTTCCTTTCTGTGTTGCCTTCGGCAAGATATCAAGTCTGTGTCTAGTTACGCCATGTCCTCAGCAGAGAGAGTAAAATCCCCCCTCAGAGCAGACTGTGAGGATGAAACGAGACAATGTGAGTAGCATGTGATAAACTCTCAATAAGCAGTACCTCTTGTGGTTTATTTTTATTTTTAGTTTTAGTTTCTCTGATTTAGAGTTTATCCTGAGAGGAGCAAACTCATTTAGCTCCATTCGAGTTGAAGATCTCTAACATTGCTGTGCCCACTTTGAAAGTTTTGTCTTTTGAAATATGCCCAGAGAAATTTCTCAGGCATATTCTAAAGATGCTTTCAAGAATTATTTGTTAGGATGCCTTTCTAAATCTGAAGCCTCAGACAACCGTGCACATGTCTAAATAGCCTCAGCTACATGGTCCGAGGGTGTTGAACATCAGTTTCATTGAGTCAAGCTCCCATATGTCTTGATTTGCTCAGGCAGTCCAGATTTACAACTTTCGTCCTGACAAAATTATTAATAGTGCCTTCTTTCACTCTCAGAGGCATCCTGGTTTGCATGATAAATAGCATGGCCACCCCACTTATCTGCTTTTTACAAACTCTTTGTGACAGCCTGTGGGGGAGCCCCATGAGACTGCTCTCTGTGCCTAAACTTAGCCCTGGCATTTATACCTCCCTTTTCTCAGCGTGGAATGCGTCCCCCCTCTCTCAGTCACCTTCAAGGTCTTCCTCAGTTCGCCCCGTCTCAGGAGGAATTATTTCCTTTTCTGCCTTCCAACCACCACTCTGCCTGTGTCTCTCTGTGCAGCCGCATTTCCTCCTGCTTCATAGGTAACTTACTGACCTTCAGTTTGTGCAGACCCCTAGTTTAATGTCTTGTAGAAAGCAGGTATTTGAGTATATACGTGTTGAATAAATGTGTGATGGATGAGTAAGTGGACATGAATGACATGACTTATCTTAGAAGTTTGATGGAAATGTTATTTAGACTTAACTCCCACTGGCTTTGATTGGAATACAAAATTCAATGGGCCACGTACGTCAGAGAAGAAATTTATTTCACCTACATAATTTCGGAAACAATCAAACGGAAGGAAGTACCTTGATTTAACATTGGATTCAGGAATTTGGTTGGTTTCAGAAGTGTTTTGCAAGATGTTGATAGGAATGATCTGTCCCCTTTGGTGCCCCTGAAATAAGAGTAGACCTTTGAAAATGTCTTTTGATTTATGTTCTGTCAAAGTTTAAAAAGCATGGTGAGAGAGCTTTACTATTTGTGAAAGCATTTATCTTCTAGTATTCAGTTTCCTTAAGGGATTATAATTTTTGCTTTTTTTTGTTTATTTTTAAGGCACTGGATTACTTAACCTTTTATTGTCATTAGCTTTGGATTGTAATAAGATATTCATTGGTAGCACTTTAGAATTAATAAGAAAAAGAATAAAAAGGGAATATAAGCAGGGTTGTAGAAGTGGGACCTTTCATCCCTAAGCACATTCTGACATATACTGGTAGAAATTCTACCTTTTATTGCAACTCAAGGATTGGATATGGAAGTGTTAGTGAGAAATGCTGTGCATGCATCCTCTCACACAAGTCTGACCACAACCTGCAAGGAGATGTTACCGTTCCCTGTTTACAGACAAGGAGACCCACTCTTCAAGGTGTGGGTCATTTTCAAGTGAGGTCGCAGAGCGTGGGCGAGGCAGAGCCAGCGTTCAGACCAAGTCTGGCTGACTCGAGAGCCCACGCTTTGAACTGCTCCATCACCCTCTTTCTGTGTCATCTTCTGAAATGTGTCTTTGACTTTTTTTTCCCTGCTTGCCCAAGCCATTCTGGCTTCTTGATCCTAGCAGTTTCCACCAGTCCTAAAATAGATGACTGGTTTTTAATTAGGAAAGTTTGGCCTTTGGGGGCTGAATCTTGGGATGAAGCCAGCATGTACCTAATCAACAGAAAGCCACAGTCAGGGTCCTGCCACCATGCCTGTCTGGTCCACAAACCAGACTTCTGTCCTCTTCTTCTCCACTCCTATTTGATTTGTTTGAAAAAAAATTTTTAATAAAGATTTTTTTAAGAGTTTATTTATTTATTTTTAGAGAGGGACAGGAGGGAGAAAGAGAGAAAGAGAAAAAAACATCAATGTGTGGTTGCTGAGGGCTGTGGCCTGCAACCCAGGCATGTGTCCTGACCGGGAATCGAACCTGCGATGCTTTGGTTCGCAGCCCGCACTCAATCCACTGAGCTACACCAGCCAGGGCTGTTTGAAAAATTTTTAGGAGGAGGGTCCTTTTCCATTTTTATTTCTTTCTTAAACAGAAACTGGATTTAGAGTTACCTACTTTTTAGGTTCCTAGAAGCTAAAGCAGATAATAATTAATAACAGTGTTTTTAGGTGAGCTTTTTCTTGTAATATCCATCCTTATTATTGTTTTGGAATTGTCAAGTAATTATAACATTATAAAATATGTTAATACAACACATTAATGTGAAATTAGTATTCATGTATCTTCTTGGAGTATGCTGAGTATACTGATTTGGAAATAGCAGATATTAACAACACCTCAGAAACTAAGCAGCTGGATTTAAAAGTGATTAATAAGGTAGATTCTGAGATTTTTACAACTGAAAAATCTTTACAACTGTAAAATTCTTTTGTGATTAAATGTACACAAGGCCATACTGATTAGTACATTTAGCTCCTAGCTATGGTTGGGTTCATTAATTTGCATGTTAGCGAAACAGGATTGGAAGAATAGTTATGTAATACTGCAGTCTGTGAGTATTAATAGAACAAGATGTGGTCTTCCAAACAACTATATTTGAGAATTTGTTTTTTTGCTATAGATAGCTGCATGTGTACATATGCTATACTTGTGCATTCATATACTCTGAAGTCTCTGTTTATAAATAGTGCAGATTAAGAGCAAATCAAATAATGTAGTGGTGGGGCGGCCGGAGTCCCGCCGTGTGAAAGACTGATGGGTAGCAGGTGTCCTCTCTCTAAATGGGAAATGCTCAGGAAGGGGTAGACTGGTTCTGTTTTTGGTTTTGTTTTTGTTTTTATGAGCGTTGCTGATGAAGCCCCTGTTGCTCTTGACCAGGTAATGTGGCCCACAGAGGGATAAGTGACCTGGTTTGCAGCTACCATTAGAATCACAAGCCGTATGACTCTCTCCGTATGGCTTCCTGATACCTTTTATTTTCCATCTTCCTTCTAAGCTCTGATGTCCTGTGGGCAAAGCAGATGTAATTTTTCAGATAGTTAATCTTTATTCTTGAAGGAAAATACAGCAAGTTGCTCAGATTTTTGTTTGTGTCAGTCCATGCTAACCGATGATAATAAATACCAGTAGAGTTATTCAGATGTTTTTATATTGGAACTAACAGAATTCCTGATGTAATATCAGTTTTAGGGATGTGTTTTTCTTTGGAATTTTTGATGACTTGTTGAAAGAGATCTGTATGTTTTTTCAAAGCTTTCTCTGGTTTATGTATATGCCCATAAATGTTTTTATATGTGTTAAAAGTAATAAAATTGCTATGTCATAAGATATGTATATATTGAGCTTTAGTAAATACCATCATGTGATTTTTCTAACTGGTTAAACCAATTTATACACCCCACTTCATTACATGAGTTCTAATTGCTTTAATGCTTACTGATACTTGGTATTGACTTTTTAATTGTAACCATTTGTGATGGTTATGTTGTAGTACCTTCCTGTGGCTTTTACTTTGCATGGCCCTGATGGCCCAGGTGTTGAGCACCTTTTCATATGTTTCCTTGGTCATTTGTATATTCTTCTTTGTAAAATGTCTGTTCAAGTCTTTTGTCCTTTTAAAAAATTGGGTTTTTATATATTTTAAATTGATTTGTAGGACTTATTTACATTTCCTGGTATGTGTTTTGTGTTATATATATAATTTAAGAGATATATATACACATTAAATGACATTTTTAATGTGAAATACTTCTTAATTTTAGTGAAATCCAATTATCAGCATTTTTAGTGCTTATTATTTTTGTGTCCTATTTAAGATATCTTTATTTAGCTTAAAACCATGAAAGATAATCATTTGTTGAGCTTCCCCCCCACACACATTCAGATCTACAATCGACCTGGAAATTGTTTTGTGTATGGTGTGAGGTAGGGGTCAAGATTCTCTTCCCATGTACATCCAAAGAACTCAGCACAGTTTATTTGAAAACATCACCGGCCCCACTCCTCCCCCACCCACTGCGCTGCATTGGCCCTTTGTCATAAATCAGGTGACTGTGTGTGTGTGGATCTCTTTCTGGAGTCTATTTTGTTACATCAGTCTATTTACCTATCCTTGTACCACACTGTCTTTCTTACTAGGCATAGTACCCAACAGATGTTAGTCCATTTGTATATTAAAAGGTATATACAAGGATGATGCTTATAGCAGCATTAACTGTAACAGCCCAAGCTGGAAGCAACCAAATGCCCATGACTGCTACCTGTACCACTTCAGTCTCTCAGGCATAATGTCGAGAGAAGTAAACCAGCCACACACAAAAATGCAGACTATATGATTTCATTTATATACAGTTCAGTAACAGGCAAACGAATGGGAACTTTCACAAACATGTGAAACACCTTTTTGCTGCAGTGGAGCGCCGGTGCCATGGGGAGACCTGATCGCGTCCCGAGCGGAGTGAAGCCAGGGAGAGGGCGGAGGGAGGGGCGGCTGGAGGAGCAGGCAGACAGTGTCTTTCCCGGACCGCACTGAGAACACGTAGGCGCTGGGCCTGTGGGACGTGACACAGCAGCGAACTGGGAGTCATCTTACACCGTTGCCGTGATTGCTGGGAGTTTTTATGATTTGTTTTGGTGTAGTTTTGAGAGTTTTAATTCATTCAGGTGCACTGGAAGGGTTTAATATTGCAAAGCGTCCTGCTCATAGAAACCTTTGAGAACCACTCATTTGTGGAGCACCTGTTCTCTGCATGACAGTTTTCTAGACAGCGCTTTTGGGTCTCAAAAGCAGTTGAAAACAGAAACCAGTTGTCCACATCTGTAGACAAAAGTAAGTTATTTGATTACTGCTGAATAGCTGTCTGTCTGGGATCCCCGGAGGTCAGCATAGTGTTTAAGCTCCACTGAGCACTCACCTTGTCCTATGTAAATATTCTTCCAGGTGGGGAAAACACCAGATCTTCAAACGGGTCATTTGAGTACACACTGGAATTGCCTGGATTTGCAAACATACTAATGTGCAGACCCACTCTAGCCCAATTAAATCAGAATCTCTGAGGGTTTCCGAACCCTCGGCAATTTTAAGGTATAGCCAGAATTAAGAACAGCCAAGAGATGTTTTTCACGTTGGGTCTTTGCCGGTTCAGCTCTGTGAGATAACAGCCAACATGCGGCTCCAGAATCCGCCAGGTGACGTCGGTGACCCTGAGGCTGGTGGGCGCAGGGGCTGGGCTTCAGCTCCTTGGTGCAGCTTTTCCTTCAAGGCTTACCCGAGCTGCCCTTCTTCTGAGGGGATATAAAATAGCCACGAAGAGGAACATTTTCTTAGTCAAATTTGGAGAAACAGATTTTATGTGTGAAAATGATGGTCAGCCTTGTGCATTAATCATTGTCTTGTAAGGAGGTATTTTTGATGCAAGCAAAAGAATATGGTGTGCAGGTTGTCACGAAGGCCCTGGGTGGTCCTCGGAGCCTGACTCGGTAATACCCAGATTCAGCATCACTGTGCGGCCACTGTTTCTCTTGGCTCTTTTCCATCCCCTCACAGAAAAGACATCTGTGTGTCCATGACATCATGCATCACGGAGGAAGAGCTTTCCCAGGAGGGAAATATTTTAGAAAGAACTAATTTTGCTGAGGCGTGAGCACTCTTTCTAGAAAGAGGTGATTGCACGTTTCAAACTTTGCTGAATGGAGTCCTCTCATTTCCCTTAGGCACTTCATCATCTGCGCTCAGGTAGCAACATGTAGCAAAAAGGCCATTTACTCATAGAAGACTATAAATCGACATTTGCCAGACACGTACCTCTTTGTACAGGGAGGAAGAGACCCCGTGTGTGATGTGTAGGTGCACCACGTTACAGTGGGCTGGCGGTCGGGCTCGCTACGCCATGACCTTTGGGTAAATGTCTGCTTTCTGCTGTCTAGCACTTTCCTCTCGCCACACAGGCACTTGCGGTCAGGAGGAATGACCATTGAATTCCCAAAGCATCTATAAAAATATTTTATTGGCTGCAAGGCAGTAACATGAAAATATCAGTGTTGCTTATTTACAGTCCCGGTTACTTGGTGTGTAGTCTTTTAGTTGCTCTGTCAGCAGACCATCAACGTTCACATTTATTCTTTTAATAACTTTTTTCTCTTCCACATTAGCATGGGGGTACTTTCCATCAGAGAAGCTTATGTCTACTGATTCTAGGTAGGCGCCGAGGAAGAGACAGGGTCTGGTGGGAGGGCTGTGGCCTCGGAGACTCCAGTCTATAGAGGCTGGAGGAGTACCAGCAGCTTATCAGCAGAAAAGAGTTCTCAAGCCTTCCTGATCGTGATGGGAACCCACATATTAATACGTGTATCTTTAATAGGTCGTTTAATGTATTTCTTTGCCAATGTGAGGCATGGTGGAAATGAACGTTAATATTCTTGGGGGGAGAAATTCTATGTCCTTTTTGTAAAAATTTAGTGCTCAGTCATGTTGACCAAGCAAAGAATCAGAGAGGCTCCGTTTCTGCAGCACAGTCAACCAGATCTTCTTACCCATCTTCTTTGTTAGGGAAGAAAGTATTATGGGAGAATGTTTTCAAATAGTTAAATAGCCCTTTGTCCAACAAACAGCTACCGTTAATGAATGCTTCCCCAAGGGGCCTGAAGCAAGAGAGTGAAACTACATGGGAGAAGTGGGACACAGAGGGCTCCGTGGGCACCTTACTTAGAAGTAGATAGGCAGTGTGCTCTCTGCAGCAGTGCCCTGACCTCAGGGCATTTGTCCTGCTGTCCTCCTCATTCCTGGCTGTGAGGTGAAATAAGGAGGAAGGTGACTTAGAAGATGTCCGGAAAGTAACAAGGCAGGCAGAAGCTCCTGTTCCCGGACAGAATTTGGCAACTCCCAGGCCTACCATTCCTAGGAACGCCAGGGGCCATTAGAACCATAAATTATTCTCCAAAAGAGCTCTTCCAACCTTTTCCACACCAGGCTATGGAGAGAAAATGATATAAGTGCACCGCTGAGTTGGAGGAGATTGCTTGTGGCTGGAGGCCTCACCCAACCATGGTGAGGGCATGGATGGGAAGTCGGGGGTGGCAGGGATCGGCATCTTGGCCAGTCAGTCATCCACTTGTGGTACATAGTAGTGTCCCTGGGCGCCCTGGGCACATTGACCAAGAGGCTATGCTTCAGAGGGGGTGCAGAGGAGAGCAGAAGTGTGAGGAAAGGTACCGTTGGCTTTGGAGTGCCCTGCATCTCTTGCCGTTGAGGCGATGCCTTCCATAATACAACTCCAGTGGCAAATTCGCATAAGTGGCAGACCGAAGCTTGGCTCCAGGACATGCCGTGGAGCTGCTGCCACTGTGCAGACGACAGCACTCAGGTCAGCCTGGCTTATGGATGTGAGAATGGGGCAGAACAGACCATCTCCAGAGTGAGGTATTCTAGCACTACCTTTACTGGGGGCCGATTTCCTTTGTAGAGAGGACTGTGGATCTAGCCTTAGGCTATTCTGCTGTAGCCGAACAGAACAGAACAGACCAGTGCAGACACGTTTAAAGCCAACAACTGAAGGGCTTTGAGCAGGCAGGAAGGCTGACTTCCCTGAGCTTCTCTGCAGAGGTTCAAACACAAGATGTGGACTCCAGTTCCAGCGGTCAAGGAGCTGGCCGGTGGGGACTGGAAGCTGCAAGTCAGGAGTTTTGGGCTCTGATTTAGGGTTCGTGCCTCTGTTTTTATTTATCAGCATTGTGAGCTCGTGGGTTGGCATGATTGTTTTGGTTACTACCAGGATAGAGCCAATGAAGTCTTAATCTCAGCCTCTTGAAAGGTTCTGTTATGAGGTAGCATTGACTGTGATACTGAAGCAGGTAACCTTCATTTTTCCCCTGGGACCAAGGTGACAATTCAGAGAAGAATTTAGGAAGTCTCTGAAAGTGATAGTAATTTGCATATAGTTTTTGTGTATTTTTAATAATTTTCAGTGGATTTGAAAAGATAATAACATTTTTAGTTGATGAAATTACACTTTTTTCTCATAGTGTATCCAATTGAAGGCAGAAAGTGTGAACTTTAGGTCTAGCTTGTATTTTGACTTGTAAGAACATCAGTGGAAATCTTTTTATCTCACTGTGTTCTCTACAAATTGAAATAAAGTTATATGTTGCCCCATCTACTCATTTTATTAGGATTATCATCCTAAAGTTTTGAAGGGAGTTTAAAGCTACTAAAGCAAGATGTTATGAAACACAGAATGGTAGTAACAGTACTCAGACCTCAAAAAACCCCCCAAACTGGAAAATTCCTTTGTCTGCTGATCACACATCATATTTGCATAGTTCTTTGATCTCTACAAGGGACTTTTAACAGCTCAGCTTACTCTCACAACTGCCTTATGCTGAGGACGCCATTGGTGGCCCCCACATGACAAGTGAAAAAGCTGAGGGCCACGTGTGCAAAATCACACATGGTCACACACAGTGTCGGTGACGCCGGGCCCAGGTCTCCTGACCTGCATGTAGTTCAGCCCTCCTGTCCGTGTCCCTGCAACTCGGGTATCTTCACACACTTTACACCTGTAAATTGGAAAGGTGGCACTTCATTCCTCACCCACTTAATTAAACGAGACACGGAAATAGAAACTCAGCATCATCAAAAGGTGATCTGGAGTGGTGTGGCTGGCTGAGAAACCAGTGTTGTTTTCCTGCTGCGAAAGGAGCTGAGGTGTAATGCCTTGAGCATGTGTCTCGGGCCCACTCTGACTGAAAATTAACTGCTTCGCTGCTTATTCTGATAGGCAGACCATCTGTACATCCTTGAAGCTAAAAAAAAAAAAGAAGAAGAAATTGTATTTTTGCACTGAAATGACTTAGCAAATCAGACATATTTGTCATTCCAAGAAAGCAACAGTATTGCTCCCTGCCATCCTGGAGGCCACCTGTTGCTTTCAAGGTGCTGCTCCTAGATGATCAAGACCTTCAGAGTCGGGAGGGGGCATGTCGAGCCAGCTGTGCTGGGGCAGGCCTTTTCCCATGGCCTCGGGACCCAGGTGAAGCTGGTGCTGATGAGGACAGGGTCACAGCCAGTCCTCCTCTGAGCCGGGGAGCTTTGCAGAGAGAAAGACTCCTCTCTCCGGTCCAGTCTGCATCCCTGACTTCTGGGTGGGCAGTGCCCACACAGATGGGCCACTCTCGGCAAGGAGATTGCAGCTGTCCATCCTGCCACCTCCTCCCTACCATCCTTCGATTTATCTCTTGCTTCACAGAGAAACCTCTCCACCTTTGCCTTGAGGCCTGTCCCCAGTCAGTCCGCCCCCTCCTCCCCACAGCCCCTGTGTGCCAGGCCCCATCCTCTCCCTCCTGAGTCTTTCATTTCTCCTTCTGTGCGTACATCTCTCCCCATCTTCGTATAAACATGCTCAGGTTCTTAAAAATAAGAAAGACAGCAGTAACCTTCCCCCTCCCTCTTCAGCTCTCTCTTCCACTGTATCTTGAGAGTGGCCGTGATCTCCTGCTCCATTTCCTTTCCTGCCCTTTCTTCCTCCACCTTCCCCCAGCAGTGAAGGTCACCAGGGCTCACTCACCGTGCCATCCGGTGAATAGGCCTCCTTCCCTTCCGCCAAGCCTCATCTTGGGTAGCCTTTTCACAGCCCCAGCTGCAGTTAAATGAGGTGTCCATGGAGGTGTCTCAGATGGATGCCTGTAGCTCAGATTTGCCCTCTTAGCCTGAGATGCTGTCCACTCAGCATTCCTCCAGCACGTCACTGCACATCCCACGGCAGCGTGTTCAGACCCAGCCTTCCTCTTCCCGTCCTGCTCCCACCCTCCATCTGGTCCTTTTCTGGAGCTGTTTGGTTGGCACACAGCATCACCATCCATGCTGCTTTCTTTAGGGTCAGAGAATCAGTCTCAATGAAAGTGAATTTTTTAAAGGATTTGGGAAGCTTAGGAAATTATTGTAAGCTCTTCTTTCACAAGAAAAATGCATGCACTTATCTTTTTTTAAAAAAGAATCGGTCAGTTCCAATACATGTTGCTATTAAATTTAGGTAAGTGCATGATTTCTATAGCAAGAACATGGGCTGAATTGAACTAAAATGTTTTAACTCTTAAGCATAACTTTCTCTGTAATTTTCAGTCTAAATGGCTTAGAGGGAATCATACAAGTAACTAGGTATTCATATGCCTCTACCTTCAACCTCCATTAATCTCTGAGAGTCTCTTATCATTATTTGCCATGTGTTGGTTCACTTGACATTGCAAAGCAAAATTTAATTGGTGTCTGGCTCAGAAACATTTGTTTCTCACAGGGAAAGTGTTATAAGTTAGGAACAGGCATATTTTTGAGCCAAAGGGGGACAATTTTTAAGCATTTTGAAAAGAGGTATCTATGTAAAGAATTTGTTTTCTTTTAAGGTTTCAGTTTGGCATCTAATTATCCTTAGACTAGGGGAGTAGTTCTTACTGTGGGATCTGTGATTTATAACATTTTTCTCATCGATTTCTTTCCTCTTACTTTGGAATGTTTCTGAGAAAAAAAATTTGTGTGTGTGTGTCAAAGATATTATTGAGCAGTTTTGCCACAGGTGAGAGTATCAGGTGCAAAGGAGTGACAGTAGACATGGTCTGGAAGTTGTCATTGGAGCGACCTTCACGTTATGGGATCAGTTCAGTTCCCCATTGATGGACGCTAAAGCAGGCCCATCCTGTCACACGGCCGTGGACATCCAGCTCTTCCCCTGATGGCAAATACTACAGACAGAAAAGTGTGTTGGAGCTCCAGCCCTTTAATTTCACTTTTGTCGCTGAATATGGTGAGACACAAACGCCCCGTGCTGGTTGTGCAGCAAGGTGCTTGCCAGCGAAACTGTAGAATTAGCAGGCATTCTGGTGTGCCCAGCAGTGGGGCAGCCGGGGGCACTCGGCTGTGGGAGAGGACAGAGCTGTGGAGACTCAGGTTGTGCATCATATGACCAGGTAGGAGTTGCCACCTGGTGGGAGAGACCCGGGGAAGCTTTATTTCTGGGTCATTGTTAGGCTGGTTCTGTGAGTATAGAAGGAAAGGATTGAAGGAGTTTATTTAACCTAGCCATGCACGCTCAAGGTTGCTGACGTCTCTTCTAATATGTTAAAGCAGATTTTGGCAGGACAGGTCCCTTCAGCCTGCACCTGGGTGAGCTATTGGCATTCTCATGACAACCACCTGACGGTTTTCATCTGTTGTGTGCGTGTGGAATTTCAGAGAATTCGTCCTTTGTGATCTCGTTTTGGAAGGCATGGTGGCCATGGCTGTCTTTGAAATGCAGCACTGTGATGGTAAGAAAGCCTTGATCCCGTGAAGGGGGGGCATCTGGATGCGGGGCAGCGGACCTGACCTCACTGCTAGGCGACAGCATTCCCACATGTTGTAACAACCTGTCACGTTCCTGGGTCCTTGCTCCGTGTTGTCGCGTCTGCCAGCCAGTAATCCTGAAAAACATTTGATGCCTGTGTAGCGGCCAGTTTGGTGAGAACCATGGCCATGACTTTCATTCCTTAACCATCGAAAGAGATTGTGACCAAAAAATGGGAACAGACTATAGATTCCATGTGATTAACACTGAGGCCAAATGTGAGAGGAGTGTGTGAGACGTGTGTGTGCTTTAAGAAAGGGAAAAACCCTGTTTCCTGCTGGGTTGGCTTGTAAGTGGCCCTTTGAGTGAGGTCCATCTTACAGGTGAAGGCTTGGCCATCACCATGGCGCAGCTGCTGGAGAACCAGGACTGCTTTTGCCCAGGTGCCATCCAGGAAGCACGGCCTAGAGGCAGGTAACCAAGTGCATCTGCTGGCCAGAGTCAGCAACACAGCCTCTGCAGCCTCTGCAGCCTCTGCAGGCAGAAGCTTGTAGATGCCAGGAAAAACTACAGAATGCTCTTGAAGGTTATTTTCACTCTGACAGCCTTATACTGAATGTGGATTGAATCTTCTCCATGACCCAGACAGCATCAGTGGGGCCATCCTTGCAGCAGGAGGCCCCGGGGTGTGTGGGCACAGGGAGTGACGTATATAGTGATTGGAACTGGAAGAGGGTTTCAGGGGACGTCACACTTCTGCACACAGCCTATCCGAGCCTGCTGGCAAAGAGGGCTGCATTTCCACTTGGCACCACTTGCCTTTTGTCACTAAAACAGAAGTCGAAGCTGATTGACTGTCAATGCCAGGACCCAATTTTAACTTCTGTATCCAAGTAAAGCAGCTGCCTTCTAATTGGAATTTTCTTTTAGTATGTAGTATACTTACGATTTTGGCTGCACTATTTACATTTATTTCAATTTCTTTAGGAAGGAGCTAATTAATTTTCTCATTTGAACTAAATTTGAGAAATATTATTTATGAAATTAAAAATCACCTACTTGAAGGAAGTAAAGTTCCAGTGAAGGCATTAACTGTATACAAAGTTTTGTGGGTGTGCGCATATTGCTTCTGAGACGTTTTCTGCAGATCTCCAGTGGCGTCTGAAGTTTTAAAAACAGCCAGTCACCAATTCAGAGCAAGGCTGTGCTGTTGGCAGCAGCCCTAGCTAACTGTTTAAGCCCACCCCTCAGAATATTGACAGCATACGGGATCCTATTAGTGCTGTGCCCCATCTTTGCAGGAGACTGGAGGGAGAAAGCTGAGATGGGAGGGGTCCCTGTAGCGGAGGAGTGATTGCTGACAGGTGCCCATCACTGTCAGTGTCCAGCTGAGGGTACCACTAACCATCTCCCGCTTTGAGGAGCACACCCCAGATCTGCCTACGGAAGCTCCCGGGGCAGGAAGCGCTTAGTCGTCACACGGCCGAGTTTTGACTTTCATGGGGCTGGGCCGTTGGTTCTTCGTGGGTTTCCTCCTCTGTTTAAATCAAAAATTGAAAATTACATTTCACAACTGTGTTGGCATGAAGGCAAACCTATTAATATTATAGACTAAAACATTTTATTCAACCTAAAGGTTCTCTTTGTTCCTTCTGATTTTAAGAGAAATTAAAACATTTTGTGGGCCCCTAACCCTACTGTGGGCCTAGCATCGTATGCCTGCTGTCCAGTGGGTGAGTTGGCCTTGGTGTGTGCAGACCACCCCTAATTTTCTTTCTTAAATGCACGAGGAAGAAGTGGAGTCTATAAACAAATACACTCTTTTTACTTCTGATCTATTATTCTCAAGTAAAGCTGAGAGAAGTCATTGAACATACTGTGAATTTAAATTTTAGAGAGAATATTTTATCAGTTAATATGTAACTTGTACCTTCAACTTAGATTGTTAATTTTTTCATGATACTGATTTTCAAAATTTTAATAAAGTTTGAATTTTTAAAATTAAAAGTTTTACTGTATTAATATCAGCAACTCATATTCTGCAGAGCTTGAGAAGATTTACTCTTGAGTGTACGCAATGAAAAATATTTTAAATGTTTCTAGTTTATTTTGTGAATGTATAATACTTTTTACATAATATCTAATTTTCGAAACTAAATTAGCTTTACATAGGAACTTCTCTATGTTTCCTCCAGATTCTGTGTTTCTATGAATTCTTTGAGTATAAACCCCCTTTTAAAGATAACAGGCAATGATTTTGTGACTTGGAAATTTCAGAGTAGCCAGGGAAAGCATGCTAAAAATAGAAACTGTGTTTATTTACTCTCTGCCCCACCCAGCCTGAAGCTCGGCCATGTGGTTTGCAGGCTTCGGGAAGGCTGCTGGTGGCTCGGAGGGTGTTTTCCCCCCTGTTGCAGAGTTGAAGGAAGAGATTGTCCTTTTAACTTCTCAGCCCTGTTTCCTCTCCTTGGCAACTCAGATGAATTATTTTCCCATGCTGGTGTCTGAACATGAGTTTGATGGGTTAATTTAGTTTTCGGTTCATTCTCCTCTGCATTTATATATTTTATCTAAGCTCTGTGCCGTGAGTGGAAATTTTGAAATTTCGGTGTTACTAATGATGATACTTTCAAAATTTGTTAGTTTGTAATTTTTAAGTTTTCTGGTTTTTCATAATAGTATAAAAAGATGGCTACTTATTTGGTTAAGAGGGCCTAGATTAGGAATTTAGTTCTGGCATAAACTTGTCACCTGGGAAAGACACAACTTCTTAAGACCGAATGGCTATTAACAACACAAACTTGTCATTTGTGTCTTGTATCATGAGCACCCTGAAGTACATGGCATTTTTTTTAAGAGAAGTGCACAGCTTAACTCAATGCTGTCACTGCTGTGACTACCAGACAGGCAGCCTTTGTGATACCAGTCTGGTGCTTGCTTGAAGCTTGTACCCCTTCTGGGACCTTTTGCCCAAATGTGGTTGCTGGGTTCACTTGACAGCAAAGGCACTAGGGCATTGATGTGCCCGTTCCACAGGGCCCTGCTTTGGAAGGAGGAGCTCATTGCTTTGGTTTGGAGTGAGCTGGCTCGGGTGTGATCCAGGCTGGGCCATTGACTCCCTTTAGGTTCCTTGTCTCTAATACAGGTATAGTAATGGCATGGATTTCATTGGACCCTTGTCAGAATTAACTGAGGCCATACATGTGACGCACAGCTGTTAATGAGAATCAGCAACTGCGTTTGTACAGACGTATACAGTAGCAGGAGTCGGAACTTTTCTTTTGAGGTGGCATGACCTTCCGTTTCTTTACCTCCCTTCATAATGACTGCATGAAAGACATGAATGTCAATTCACTTAATTTATTTTAATTCCATTTGTTTCAAAACACATTTAGTGGGTTGTCACTACATTTTTTATTCTATGTCTATTAATTCCAAATCACATTTAAGCAACCGTAAGTAAAAACTTAATTTCATGGACTGATTTGGCAGTATCAGATTGTGCCTCCTATTGTATTTTAATTCCATTCTTTCTATTGTGGGTTCCCTCTACTGCAGAGGATGGTGTAGTGAACCCTTATGTACCCATCCTCCAGCTTCAACAGTTACCAGCTCATGGCTGTCCTTGTCTCCTTTGTACTCCTACCCACTTATTCTCATCCTGTATTATTCTAATGCAAATCCCTGACACCCTATTATTCATAAATATATTTATACAAACCATATCTCTTTATTCTGCCTAAAAAATTAACAGTAATTCCTTTACATCAAATACCCAGCCAATGCTCAGATACTTGGGTTTCTTTAAAAATAGCTTAGTTCAGGGCCCAGATCAGGGCCCACATATTGCAGCTGGTTGATGTGTCTCTTAAGTCTCTTTTAATCTTCCCTTGTGTCGGTCAATCATGGCCTGTGGGCAGGAGGACATAACAGTATAGGGTTAGCGAGAACTATCAGCAACCCACACTCAGGGCAGCTGGGGGGTTTGGGCAGGCCACCAGTGGCATCCACAGCTTGCTGTGGAACTTCCAGGCCGAGGGAGCAGCCTGAGCCACAGTCTGTGAATGCACAGCATTGCGTGTTTGATGGAATGAGAAACGCCGGCTTTCTTGGAGGCAGCAGCCTTAGGGAAGAGATGTTGGGGGTTGTGGTGTGTCCCAGGTTGTGGTTTATTTTACATTTTTAATGTTTGGCTTAAAAATAGTTTGTTTTTTTCAGGTGGGAATGAAGTTAATAAAAATGTGATGGTAGCTAAACTGTTAGAAATACTTAGAGCAGGGGTGTCAAACTCTTTTTTACTGGGGGCCACATCCATCTCATCGTTGCCTTCAAAGGGCTGAATTAATTTTAGGACTGTATAAATGTACCCACTCCTTAACTGTTCAGGAGTTGAAATTACATTGGGCCCTTTGAAGGCAGCTGTGAGGCTGATATGGCCCCCAGAGAAAATGAGTTCGACACCCCTGATGTAGTGTATCAATGTAACATTTATTTTGTGATAAAATCTAAATTGGGAAATTATGGTAATGTTTGATAAATATTCCACGATGATTATGAAATTATATTATCTAGTTATCTAGGTATTTGGAGCAAAGCATGTCTCAACCTTCTTTCTGTTTTTCCTTTTATTACACAAGGAATGTTAGTATATACTGACAGGCTGAAGGGCAGACCGTGGTTATCTCTTGAGTCCCAGGAGTATCTAAAAGGGCTCGTGTTATCCACCTGCTGAATTTGGGTAAAAGTAGTTACATTTGCCAGTTGAAGAGATTAGCATTTTCATGTTTTTGTCTAATACCTTTAAACAATTATTATCCATGTTGATGTTCTTAGTCTGAGTTCTTAATGGGATAAAATGTGCAGTCTTAACATACAAGTTTTGCTGTTTCTTGACAGCAAGGACCTGGGTTTCAGTTCTAACTCTGCCACTTACTGTTGGGCAAGTTACGTAACTTCTCTAGACGTAGCTTCCTCGGTTTTGAAAAGCAAATAATAATAGTTTTTATTACTTAATGAGAATGGGTATATTAGAACATTTATCAAGGATTAGGTATACCAAAGCACACAATGCTTTGTTGTTATTTCATTATTCTTATTCTTAGTGATTTCTTTTTTTTTTAGTATTTTATTTATTTATTTTTTAGAGAGGGAAGGGAGGGAGATAGAGAGAGAGAGACATCAATGTGCGGTTGCTGGGGGTTATGGCCTGCAACCCGGGAATGTACCCTGGCTGGGAATCGAACCTGGGACACATTGGTTCCCAGCCCGCGCTCAATCCACTGAGCTACACCAGCCAGGGCTGTGATTTCTTATCAAATATCTTTTGGGATCATTGAGGTAAGGTGCACTAAGCAGACAATGATGAGTGAAGGGGATTAGGAACAAGGGCATTAACTTTCATGTCTCCTGGAGTTGAAACTTGCACTGTACAACTTAGATATGCTTCCTTTATGTTTTCTATCTGTCTTTATAGTCTCTAAGTGATTTAATAGTGGTTTGGAGTCCCCATTCCTGTCAGCAAAAGGCTGGATGCCAAAAATAACTCTTATCTGGCCCTGGCTGGTATAGCTCAGTGGGTTGAGTGAGGGCCTGCTAACTGAAGGATGGCTGGTTCAGTTCCCAATCAGGGCACATGCCTGGGTTGCAGGCCAGGTCACCAATAGGGGGCATGTGAGAGGCAACCACACATTGGTAAAAAAAATAACTGTGTCTTTTTGGGCTTAAAATAGCCTATATTGGGTTAAATGCTGTCTCTTTTGATAGTTAGGAATTTAAGTTTATGGTAGTTTCTTTACTCTTTAAGGGCTCTTCCCTTCGTATTCTTAAGAAACAATAGGATTGGTCTGACTGATTACCTTTATTGTGACTTGGTCATGGCCCACTATGATCTCAACCCATTATCAGCATTGCACCCCCATCTCTGCTTTCCCTGGTGTTACCAAGAGGACCTCCTGTGGATCTCTGCATTCAGGTGGAAGAGCTCCGCCCACTTGGAGTACTCAGCTCATTCATACAGAAGCTCTTTCCTCTTCTTCAGAGTCAGTTTCCACTCTCCATTGGATCATTCCCTTCAGCATCAAGCGTTCAGACATTCCTTCCATCTTCTCTTTATGCCACTTCTCCGCTGGCTACCACCCAATTTCTTTGTCTCTTTTGGCAGCAAAACAACTTGAAGAATTGTATATGCTTTGTGTCTCCAATTCCTCGCTTTTAGTTTTTCTTAAACCCACTTCATTTCGATTCTTACCCTCATTATTCACCATAGCTGCTCTTGTCAAGGTCACCAAGTTCTTAAAAAACCGCCAGTCGGTTCTCCGCTCTCTGTTTACTTTCCCCATCAGCAGCACAGGACAGGGTCGGTCATTCCCCGTCCTGAGACACGTCCTTCACTTGGTTTCCCGGCTCCCTGCTCTCCTAGTTTCCCTCTTGTCTCACCAGTCAGTCTGGTTGGTTGGTTCCCTTTGCTGACTCCTCCTCTTTTCTTCCATCTCCAAATGTTGTAGCAATCTCAGCCTTCTGCTATCTGTTCTCTGTCTGCTTATGTTCCTTTGGTGATCTCATCCTGTCTCCTGGTTCTAAGTGCCAGCCACTCCCAACTGTGTATCTCTGGACCGATATCTCCTCCAATACTCCAGGCTGCCATATCCAGCTTCCTACGCTATCTCCCCACTTACCATGTCTCAAACTCAGCTGCCCTTCTTCCTTTCTATCCGCAGCCCCCTCTGTCTCTGTTTGATGGCCGGCCAGGCCTCAGAGTCTCTTGGACTCTTCTCTTTCTCTCATACACTACAGCTAATCTAGCAACAAATCCTTTGGCTCTACCTTCAAAATACAGCTAGAATCTCAGAGTGTGAGGAGGTGGTATCCCCATTATAGAGTTCTTAATAGGCACAGCTCTGATTCGAACTCATGTCTGTCGGACTCTAAAGTCTTCACTCTTATTTTAAAGTTTATATTTGCATAATTTTTTAAATGTCATAGTTTGATGGGAAATAAGTAGACCTTTCAGAACTATTATAGGGATGCGTCACCTCATAGACAACCTTCCTGTTGGTTAGTGCAACTGTTAAATTATTTTTGATGTAGTATTTTATTGAAGAGTTAGTCCCAAACACTTTATTTCATAGGCTTGAGTTTGTTTGTCTTCCCCCACCCGCTGCACCGGCCCAATAACACTGCGTGAGTTGTATCAGTTTGCTCTATCAGTTTTCTTTGAACGAAACTGAGAGACCTGTTTGGTTGTACCAGGTGATGAGCAACATTGCCCAAAAACCCAAAAATAGATTTGTGGGTTTTTTGTTGTTTTTTTTTTTTTGACTGTGAGACCAGGTGCTCTCCACTGAGCTATTCTGCTTTCTTTGCTTAAAAAAAAAAACAAAAAACAAAAAACAAAAAAAAACACACACACAAAATACTGAATAACTAATGACTGTGAGATGAATCTGAGTTAGATCCCTAATAATGCACTTCCTAACAGAACCAGATCAACCATCCCAATGAACAAAACAACATCTTCTCAGATGCTGGCATCAGCCGACCCTGTTCTCACTGGGCCCCATATCTGTCCCGTCGTTCTGATGCTGGTACCCAGGTCTTCTTACCATACGCTTGGGAGATCACCATACATAGTCTCTCTTCCTACTGTTCCTGTCCTTTTCCCCCAAATCCTTTTTCAGAAAGTTTGCAAATTAATACTCCTTTAACACTACTTTGTAAAATCCTTCACTCAGCAGTTCTGTGATGCCCTTTGTTTTAGGTCGGAGTCCTGGGCTTCCCCTCGGTTTTCAGGACACTCCCCATCTGTCCTCGGTGTTTCTCCAGGGTCCTTTCCTGCTTCTCACCAACCCCCCTTCGAGTTTTGTCTTCTGTGCCCTACTCCAGAACTGTCCTTCTGAACCTTTTGGTTAGCAAGCCCAGCCCTTCTCCTGGGGCACTTCTTACTCATTAATTGAAATTTTTACTGTAAGGGGGTGCTATAATATATTCTTTAGCTTCTAAGATTCTTCTCAGGGCTTAGTAATGTCTTCACTGAGAAAGTAGGATCCCTACCTAGTATGGGATGTGGTGTAAAATGCTTCTGAATCATATTGCCACATATTGCTAGAATTCTGCTATAAATCGTAAAAAAATAAATCAGTATTTTAATGGCTTACTGGTTTGTGATACATTTACTTGAAATCATATCTTAAATTTGACTGTAAGGTACACAAACATTTAAATTCAGTCAAAAATTTTATGACATGTAAAGTGACTTTGCTTTGAGAATGGGAAATTAAATTCAATCATTTAATAGACTATGAATACATAAGTATACTTTTATATGTGTGTAACTTACCTTTCACGAGGTCATTTTATAATAGCATGTTCATTAAAAAACAATACCAAGTTCTTAATCACTTTTGAATAGAACACTTGAGCTGCTGATTTAGACTCATGATGTTGTGAAAGTAAAAAAAGCCTGTACATTTTGTTCCTGTTGTAAAAAAGTAAAAGATTTCTTTATTTCAGATTATTGAAACATAGAGACTATAGGTTAATGTAACAGCCACCATCATGTTTTCCTTTTAAAATGCTGGTTTCAGTGCCCTCTGATGTATGACCAGCCACATTCCTCTGATCCTGGGGATCGTTAGCAACCTTGGTATCTGTTGTCACTGGGTTTTGACTTTGGCAGCTACAAAATGAAATTGAATTGTATTTCATTAGCGTTAGTCTTTTTCTTCTGATTTGATGTGGAACTTCTGGTGTATGCCATTACTTAGGAGAAACTGTTTTAGTTGACTGTTGTGAAGAAGCTGGTTAGAGAGACAACTAAGGTAACTCTAACATAGATTTTTATATAATCTATAAGGTTTTCATGAGGATAACAAAGTACATTTTGCATATGAAGACATATATGAGTACATCTAAACCAGGGAAGTAAATGTGTCCAGTGCTGTGAAAACTTGTGAATTTTGGAACATGGATAGCTCTACCGTGAAAACGCATACTGCACAATTTCAGAGACTCTAAGAGCAAATACATGCCAAGTTTCTCTATGTCAAGATTTGGCTAAATACATTAATATAGAGTTATATGGATGTTATGACTCAGAACTTTCACCTTACAAATGAAAAACAAAAATAAGATGAGAATAAATGTGAAGATTTCAGTGAAGTCTTAAGCAACGTCTAGGCCTTGAGTCAAAAGTACTAACCTCACAGAGAGAAGAATGTTTGCTAAATGCTATGCATTCTTTGGTGTATGTTGATTTTTCCTTACCACATTATAAAAATATGTTTTAATTGATATATATATATATAGAGAGAGAGAGTCTGGTTGTATAGGTAAATTTCTTTGTTGCTCTAGTATTTTTCCTTTAATTTTATCACTTTTCTTCTTTTTTGTTCAGATAGTATTTATCTCTGTCTTTAAGGAATTACTTCTCATTGATTTATCTTATTTATGCTGTTTCATTTTTCTTTCAAATTCATCATTTGAACTATGGAAACTTACTGTTTTTAGAAAGGTTTTTTTTTATATTATTTGGGTCAAGGCACGTTTGATGTAGGAGAAAGGATAATGCCCCGCCCTCTGTCCACCAGGGTACCTCTCACAGCTTCGTGAGAGGGAGAGAGAAGAGGCGAGGAGAGGTTAGTGAGGAAAAGGGGGACGCCCATTCAGTTTACATTTAGAACTGTGGAAGGGAATAAATATCATGGAGCAAATCCATGACCAACTTGCTCACACCTCAGTCTTGAACATCTAAAATAGTCAGCTAAGGTTTCCATTATTTTTATTTATTTATTTTTTTAAAACAATTGTTTTATTATAGTTACCCTAATTTTCTCCTGCTGCTCTCCCCTGCCCTGCCCACTCCCCTGCTCCCACAGTCAGTTCCCACCCTGTTGCCCATGTCCTTGGGTCATTCATACGTGTCTGTTGATTAGACCCCTCCCCTCCTTTCCTCATTATCCCCCTCCCCCCTCCCCTCTGGTCACTGTCAGTGTGTTCCTTGTTTCTGAGTTTCCACTATTTCTAACTAATTAAATCAAAGCAGGCATATAATCTTGAAAACCATTCTGTATTTTTAATCTGATTGTGAAATTTTTGCATTTTCTTTTTTGCAGTTTGTAATCTATATATAGCCTATTTCTATACTGTAGCACCAGAATGAACAGAGGTAACATTGACTCAGTATAACTTGCTGTGCTAGGGAACACATTTGAGGAAGGTGGAGGAGTATGGAATAAAAGATTACTCAGCTTTTTAAAACAATGAGTAACTAAATATTTTGTTTTTCAATTTGTTGTTTCTCAATTGTTTTGATCAAGAAAATGTAATATCTCTTGTTGGGTTATAGATTTGCTAAAGGTGATGGGTTTCTGCAGTGACCTAATTTGTGCATCTACTGAGGGTATCTTTCCTGAAACATTGAAGAAAGGAAATAAGAAAATGGTCCATAGAGTGGAGAAATGGTCAAGAGGGAAGTAATCTCTCCAGAAGTATTTCTGATGGAAAAAAAATATATTCTGCAGCTTGGCATTCAAATTTGTTACTGCCAAAACTCCAGGAATAATTTACCACCAAGGGCATTGAATATGTTATTTCTAAAAGAGGGAAATTAATATCATCCCTATAAAAGAGTCCATTATACTGTGGCACCAAATGAATGTGCTTCATATAACTCTATCACCTTTTTACTTAGAGGAAATATCCAAAGAGTTAGCGATACATGTTTGGAATTATTTTGACACCAATTACTTGGAGACTTAAAACAACAAAAAATATATCACCAATAGAATTTTGAAGGATAAAAGGTAAAGATAGTTGAAATACCAGTTTCTTTTTCCCTCTTTGGTGTTCAGGTCTGTGTGGTAAATTATGTGTTAGACTCTCCTCCCTTTGTGGTCATACATTAGCCATGTGTCATCCTGTACCAGGATGAAGGAACGAGTTGTGTTCTTTTCTCCCCCCTCTGCCCTTGCCTGCGTTCTTTGTCCTATGAACCCCTTGGAGACTCTTAGTTTCCTCAGCAGGTTGCCTGGCAGTGACTGCAGCGTGAGATAGCTATGCTATAAAAGGCTCTTCCTTCCCTGGCCCAGCCTTTTCCTGGTACTTAGCCCTTCTCTGTCCCTCCCAATCCGGATGTGCACAGAATGCGGTCCCATATTGTTCAGGACATGCGTCCTGTGCATGCCAGTGCATCCATCTCCCTTTCAGTTAGGGTCAGGGCTCCAGGCCCCCTCTTTCGAGCCTTCTGGTGTATCTGGTTACTTCACCAGTAAATATCAGAATTAATCCTATAACCAGTCTCAGCAGTGATGTAGAGTTTTAGGCTTTTGTTTTTTGGCCCAAACATGCCCTTCTGGTTATCTACAACTGTATAACAAACTACCTTAAATTTACTGGCACGGAGCAATGACCATTTTGTTATTACCATGGGTTTCTTTGGGTCAGTGATTGGGACAGGACGCACCGCGGGTGGCTAGTCTTTGCTCCTCAGTCTGGGCTGGACTGGGAAGACCTGAATGCTGGGCGACTCAGGCACGGGCTGAGGCTGGAGCGTCCACTTCCAAGACGGCTTCCTCACTCGCGTGTTGAATACTTTTGTGGGGAATAAGGTGGGGTTCAGCTTCATGCCTATGTGTGGGCTGTGCACCGTGATGGTCTCAGGTAGTTGAAGGTCCCCCAGACCAATCTTCCTAAGAGGACCATGTGGAAGCTGCATGGCCTCTTCTGACCTCACCCTCATGTCACAGTGAGTCACGTCTGCTGCATTCTTTTACAAGTTACGAGTGAATCAGAGGCCAGCCCAGATTCAAGGAGAGGGGAATGTGACCCTAGTTTTCTTTTAATCCTCACCCAAAGATGTATTTATTGATTTGAGAGAGAGAGAGGAAGTAAGAGAAAGACAGACAGACAGACAGTGACGTGAGAGAGAAACATTGATGGGTTGTGTCCCATATGTGACCTGACCAGGGTTTGAACCTGCAACCTAGGTATGTGTCCTGAGTGGGGATCAAACCCACAACCTTTTGGTGTAATAGGATGACACGCTAACAAATCAAGCTACCTGGCCAGGGCAGGAGACCCCACTTTTTGATGAGGGGTAACAAGGTCACACTGAAGAAGAGCATGTAGCATGAGGGACTTTGTCATCTGGGAACTCAATGCAAAAGGGAAGCTGCATCTTGGTATTTTGAATCCATAATGCTAATTTCTGTTTCCTTACATGAATCATTCAAGTGTCTTATAATTTGAAAGTTTAGTGTTTTGTACCAAAACTTTGGATGATTGCCTGAATATTCTCCTTATTTACTTGTGTTGCTGTCTGACTTCTTATATAACTTTTGTGGAACCGCAGGTTCAAAGGAGGACCGCCCAGCAGTCTTCATTCGTACCCTTCATCTGAGAAGCTAAAATAAGACTGTACGATTATGCCAGATTATTATAAGAAAGAGCACATTGTTACCATGAACTTTACAATCAGCAGGGCATTTAAGCCAGAAAGATGAAAGGAGAGAAATGTTAAAACAATGGAAATTTTTGTGTAGAAAATAGTCTTTGTAGATAAGGTATGAAAATTTAACACCAAGGGCTGTGCTGATGATTCTAAACAGCATGCCATAGAGAGGCGCACGGTGAGGTTTTAGCGATAGCTCCCTAATACCTTCCTTAAGAGGGAAGCGGCACAGCAGAAGTATTTTCCCCCGAGTACAGAACGGTCATAACTTTCTGTGTTGAAGGAAAAAGACTAAGGTAATACGGAAACCTGGACAAATTACCTCACCTCTTTGGATCTGTTTCCTTTTCTGTAAAGCAAGGTGCTGAAATTCCTTCTAACTGTTTAGCACCTTGACTTTATTGTTCTTACACTTACCTAGCCCGGAACAAGACAGGTATATGGCAGCTCCAAGTTAATATTAAATACAGAAGTACAAGGGTCATTCAGTTAAGTTTCAGAGTTATTAAACTCTAGTCACTTTATGCTTAGCAAATAAACTTGTTTTAACTAATCCTCACATTTGAACAGACACACTGTAGGAGAATTATGGTTTAAGTAAGTTATTTAAAACAATGTGGAGCTCTGACTGGTGTGGCTCAGTGGGCTGGGCGTCGACCTGTGGACCAAAAGGTCTCAGGTTGGTTCGATTCCTGATCAGAGCACATACCTGTGTCGTGGGCGAGGTCCCCGGTTGGAACGTACAAGAAGCAACCAATCGATGTTTCTGTCCTCTTTCTCACTCCCCTCCCCTCTCTCTAAAAATAACTAAATAATATCTTTAAAAAATAAGATGATATGGACACCCATTTAAAATTTAGAGTACTTACAAATCATAATATTTAGAAGTTTTAGTTTTATTCCTGTGAACCAACAATACCTAAACTCACTCACCTGGAGCTATTAACAATTTAATAGGAGCTAGTACAGTCGAAGTTTTAGCTTTATTCCTTTGAACCAAAAACCTGAACGTACATATTTGGAGCCAGAATTTAAATTACTAAATAACATAAATCAAACACGAGAGTTTAGGATGGGGGGATATTGATAGGAGGGTGTGCCCCTGAGCTAGCAGGACAGTAAAATTTTACCCTAACACTATCATTAACTATAGAGATTAGGATATTAAAAACAAATTACTAAATAACAGTTTAATAGGAAATAATGCAGTTGAGGTTCTGGAGCTGGTTTTGGCTAAGTTTTCAATTTTATTGAAATAATGTTCATCATGTTCTCTCACCTTTTGACAATCCACTGCACATACAATTGTGCCCTCCTTTTCATCACTAGAAATGTATGCTTGTTCTTTCTTTTTTCACAATTATGCTTCCCCATGGTTTATCAGTTTTACGTTTTGTTGTTTTTTTTTTTAAGCCAACTTGTGGCTTTGTGGATCTTCTGTATTGCTCCCTTGCATCCCTTTTCTGTTTCATTGATTTCTGCTTTTATCTTTACTATTTCATTGATCCTTATTATTTCTTCGCTTTTTTCCTTTGGGTTTATTCTCTTGGCTATTTTTGTGACCATTTAGGTTGTATGCTTAGCTCTTTAATATTTAGCCTCACTTTAGAGTATTAATTCTGTGGCTTGTATAGTTGGCTTACTGTATATATATGCTGTATGTGTATACGTGTATGTACAAATATACACATTTTCCTGGAAGTGCTTCCCTCAGCGTGAGGAAGAGTTACCTCGGGTAGCAGCATGTGAATGCGTGTTCTCTCCTGGGAACCCTCGTCGCACAGCTTCTGTGAATATGGACTTCGAAATGGTATTTTATTGGTGTAAGAATGAGCAAAGCAATTGAAAATTCATTTAGGCAAAATATAAAATAACTGATACCCATAAAGTACCACATTTACAGCATCTGTCTAAAATCTAATCACCAGAATATGCTCTTACCAACCCAGTTTGTTTCCCTCCCTGCCTCTAAGGATGAAAAATCAGTGAGGCAGAGAGGCTGTGTGTTTTTAAACAAATTGAAATAATTTGTCCATAATGTTTTGTTTATGGTGCTCTTTGTAGTTTTGTTACTTTAGTAGCCATAAAACAATCTTTCATTCTGTAGTGTGCAAATGTGACAAAAGACTCTCAAGTCCCTTTTTTATGAGTTCCGGATTCCAGAAAGGTTGGCTGTTGAAAGGCCAAGGCGGCTACTACTTCTTGGCTTTACAATATCATTTAACTTTTTTCCACTGCATTTCTTTGATATAATGTTAATCCTCCTATGTTTTTTCTTCTTTCATGGATGATGTAAGATATAGCATTATACTAACTCCTAGAGTTTACCAAATAAATAGGTTAATTTTATTATTTAATCGATTACACGATAAATTTGTATTTATAGACAATCTGAACAACTGGAAAGATCAACCACAAATTAAAAGCAGGCATGTAAATTACAGCGACAGAGTGAGAAAGCAAGTGCTTCGAGCTTGTATATGGCTCGTACACTCTGGGCTGGCTGTGGGTTCGCGTGGAGAGGGCCTCGCTCCTTCCAGGTGGGACGTGCTCCAGCGTGGAAGTGCTTGTGTGGCGTTTTTATTGATTTTAAAAGGACCGACTTTTTATTTAGGGCCACCCGGTTCCTCAGATACTGTGAATAAATAGTTGACTGTATTGCTAAATGAGAATACAACAAAACATGTTACATACTCATTTCTTAGCACCAAATCATAATCTGTAAATGTATTTTGATTATCCCACATTTATAGATTTCCTTTATTCTTGCCATTTGGAAGAAATTTAGTATGTTCACTGACATTAAAATGAACTCATTTTCAATTAAAGTTTGAATTAGGAATTTCATCCAGAAGAACAGAATAGCTCAAAGCCATAAAAAAAGGTGCTCAACACCTTGACCTGAAAGCCTCTTCAAGCCTACCCTGTTCTGTTTTGTTTGTGGATCTAGCCCAGACAGTAAGTTTTCCCAAGGGCAAGGGGTCAGGTCCTCTGCTGTGTATGTGTACATTTATAGCAACAAATACCTGCTACCTGGCAGGTGAAGAGATGCTAGCCAGCTGTTCCAATTGTATCTTTTAAAATGGACAGTTTCAGACAAAAGTTAGTTTTGTTAGAGAATCTTAAATAATCAGCACCAAGCATATTGTTTTATTTTTAATTTAATCATCAGCCTTTATCATGTAAGAGAACTTTAAATATAGTGACCCAAGGGATCAAGGGGCCGATGTATTGGAAATACGATTTACCTGCTCAGTGGAGACTATGAATTGGTGCCTCTCATATCTATTCTTGGCAAGCTGACGAAATGTCTAGTAAACGGTAAGATCGTTAAACACATGAGCTAAGAACAGTCTTTGAGGAAAACAGCATCCGGCTTTCCCTAAGAGGAGATCCTGTTTCACCGTGCTTCCAGAATTCTTCAAAGGCTGCAGGAGGATGTGGAAGAGAAGGACAGGAGAGGCACTGCTGTCAGCGTTTCAGGGAGATGTGAACTAGAGGTATGGCAGACTGGAAGAACAGGGTTCCATGTTCCCAGAATATCACTATCCATTTTCGTATACAAGGGTTCACATGTTTTCTAGAGACAGGTGCAAATCATTTCACCATGTTCTTTGCCACTGCCCCTGTCTGTTAATCAGAGAGTCATCTGGAGAGCATCTGATTGTGTAGGGTCCCCATAGAACTGTTGTCTATTTCAGTATGGACACAGGAATTATTGAGATAGCTGTGTGGGAGACTCTCATCCAAGACACTGGTAGCTGTGGGGAAAACAGTTGAAGACGCTTTGATTTTAGCAGGTTACTTGAGTTTTACATATTTTTAGTGGGATGAAAAAAAAAGAGTGAGAGAAAGAGTTGCATGGAACTATTTAAAAAGAACATGATACAACAAAAGCTATTTTTAATCTGTGAGTTGGTGGGAGAAAATTCATGCTCTTTAATAATTATGAACTTTTAAAATTAATTTCTGTGAGAAAGAATCTTGCCTGAGAGGAGAATTTGGCTTTGCAGTTTTGTTACAGCTTATTCAGGCAAAATTTTGGTATTTGGAATTCAGTCCTGCAATTTAGAGTTCATAATAGAAATGCTCAGTCAAAACCTATTTTAAACACGTAACCCCCCAAAAAAACTTTTTAAAAATTGTGAAAATTTAAAATCATCTTAAAATAATAACATAAAAGATTTGAAATCTCTTTGTGCTTTTCTAACTGGATGGAACTTTTTTGAAAATGCATTGTGTTTCTAACTCTCATAAAAGATTACTTCCTTTGTCAAAACAAATCCGTCTGAAGATCTCATAATTCCACCAACTGTAGCTACAGAGGAGGCCACATTTTGGAAGCAAGCTTTCTGTTAATAGTATATAACATCTTTAATAGAGGGCTTAGGAACTATGGCATCAGGTGCTATTGAAATATATCCTCCAGGTATACTTCTGTCAGAAAAATCACAGAGAAATTATTCCTAATTATTTATTGATCCTCTATTTGATGAGACATTACTCTTATGATGTCCTTTAGTACTTTGTACATGGTTCCCTTTAGTTCTTGAGCATATTTGAAATAGCCGATTTCTAGCGTTTGTCTAGTTGAGTCCCATGTGAGGGCTTCCTCAGAGACAGTTTCTATTAGTTGCCTTTTTACCTGTATGCGGGCTCTACTTTCCTGTTTCTTTACATGTCGTGTCACTTTGTTGTTGTTGTTGTTGAAAACTAGACATTTTTAATATCGTAACGTGGCAACTCTGGAAATCAGATTCTCTCCACTCCCCAGGGTTTGCTGCTGCATGTCGTAGTTGCTGTTGTTTGTTCAGCGACTCTTCTGCACTATTTTTAAGCAGTCTGTATTCCTTTTCATCTGTGGCCATTGACGTCTCCATTCAATGTTAGCTTAGTGGTCAGGTGGCGACGGGACAGAAACGCACCATTCCACCTTAGCCTTCCCTTCCTGCTTTCCCCGAACCTGCAGGTCAGCCAGACACCAGAGCTGGGGGCCGCCTCAGGGCTTTCCTGAGCATGTATGTATATAACCCGGTGCGTGTATGCACATGATTGTCTAGATTCCCAGGAATATGTCTGATGTTTTCAAAGTCCTTATTTGCCAAAGCAGCGCATTCTCCAGCCTTTCCTCCCAAGCTTTTTGGTTAGTTCATTGTTTACCTCAACTTTTACCCATTGACCCAGACAGCAGGGACAGCTGTATTTGCTTTTAAGTGTTTTTGACAAAAGCTCCCTGGATCGCCACCTCAGTTCAACACTTGGTGTAGAGTTCCATGTTAGGGGAGATCAAGGGAAGCTCTTTTGAGCTGAGCCACTCAGCAGATCAAAGCAAACAATCATGATTCTTTCCAAATAAGTTCTGTTCTGTTCCCTCAGGTAATGGGATCTGTACTGGGAATGTGGGCTCTTGTCTTCAAGGCCCCCCACTGAGCTAAGGCTGGGGGGTGGGACCAGGGGAAGTCATGCCACACACAAAGCTGGCTGTTCCTACTGAGACTCAGCTGTTTTTATTGATTGTGGTCCCCTGATTATTGCATTCTTTTGGTTGTTCCCATCATTCCAAACAAGTTGATTGTGACAGTTTTGCCAGTTCATTCCGTGCTTTTGTGGAGGAACAGACTTTTGGAGTTTCCTACCCTGTCATTTTCATTATTGTCCCTTTGTCATCTGCTTAATTTAACATCCATCTAACTCTCAATTTTCTTGTTGAGTCCTTTTTACTGAAATATGTGAATAAATATACTCTATGTTGCTTATGCATTTGATATTGCAACATTTGCTTTCCTTAATACTTTACTTTTTAAAACTCTCTAGAGTCTCTAGGCAGATCCAGAGCAACTTTATTGATTTTCCCAAGTTAATATAATAAAAGTTTTAAATCTAATGTATTCTTTTAGTGAAATAAGATTACCTTTCACGAGAATAAATAAGATAGAGCTTGGAGAATCCCAAGGGTTGCTCTGAGATTCAGTGTTCCCAGAATTCATCTAGCTTTTAAATAAATAGTGTTGATTGCATGTATTTATATGTGTTATTATTTGATTGATGATTGTCTTGCCCACTGATTTTATAACCCCCTTAATGTAGACACTCTCTGTTTTTATTCCCTTTTCTACCCTTAGCACCAGGTACCTGGCACGTAGTAAGTAGGTGCTTAAGAAACATTTGTAGAAGGAATGAATAAACACAGGGGCTGTCAGATGAAGACTGGAATAAAGATCTCCAAGACTTGAATTATCCAGACCTTTAGACTGCATTAAGTAAAACAATTGAGTTACAGGAAAGCTTCCTTGGTTTTACCCTTAGTTTCTGGGGCTTACTTAGAAAGGACCCATCCTTTGAATTGCTTCCAGTTGGACCTATCAGGACAATTTTTTTCCCTTGTATTTAAATGACTGTAAGATACTCTTTAAGTTGTATAATATCTCTTACAAAAAGAGTGAAATTTAAATTAGAAGTCTAGGATTTTAGCATTCCAGGCATTCGAATTGTCAGCCATGGGAGCAAGTTAACTTTTCCACAGCCTACGGTCAACCTGTCATTGTCTGAGCCAGTTAAGGGACATTGACAGGGAAAATGGAGGATAACAGATTTCCCCCTCGTCTCTGAAAGGAAACAGTGGTGGGGTGGAGGGGAGCTTACCAGCATTCTTCCGTACGAGTCAGTGACAGGGAGTAGCTGTGATTGGGAGGGACTGGGTATTAGAAGATACCTCTAGGTCATAGTTTCAGATTTCATCCAGCTTTACTTTGTGTTTATAGACTTTAAATCTACAGAATACAGGTTTTTGCTTTTTGTTTTTTTAGTATGGATGACCTACATCATTATGGTTAATCAGCATGTTCACTTAAAATTCAAAAATCCTATTGCACACATATTTATTTTAGCCAATTCATGTTATAGTGAATATACAAGCTTTATTGTTATTTTTTTCATTTATTCATTGAGCTTTTTCTATTGGAATGTACTTCACACACCATAAAATTCACCTGTTATAGTCCACAATTCATTATTTTTTTAGGATATTCACAACTCTGCAACCATCACCACCATCTAATTCCAGAACATTTTCATCTCCCCAGTCAGCAGCCACTCAGCCCCTGATAGCCACCAGTCTACTTCCTGTGTCTCTGAATTTGCCTGCTCTGAACTGTTCATATAAATGGAATCACATAATACACGTTTTTTTGAAACTGTTTCTTTTTCTTTAGATGTTTTCAAGTTTCCTCCATGTTATAGCATGTAGTATGAGTACTTCATTCTTTTTTATGGCTGAAGAATATTCTGTTGTATGGATCTACCACATTTTGTTTGTCTACTCATCAGTCGAAGGACGTGTGGGTTATTTGAAACTTTTGGCTATTATGAATAATGCCACTATGAACATGTGTGTACATTTTTGAGTGGACATATGTTTTCATTTATACCTAGACATGGAATTGATGAGTCATATGGTAAATTGGTTAATTTTCTGAGGAACCACCATATGTCTCTAAAGTGGCCCAGTCTGCTTTCCAGGTGACTGTTTCAACTTCACAAAACAAAGGAGTGGGCCACATTGGCTCACATTTTTTCTATAAACTAAATGTTTTAAGCACTAACAATTTGTAGGAAGACTGTCTGCATGAAAACAATGAATAATTTTTCTTTTGATTATCCCCCCTCAGGACTTCCAAATATTACTGCCACACTCATCAGAATTAAGTCTCTGGCTGATTCTTCATGAGAGCTATCATTTCTGCTTAAGCAGCGTTAAATTACAATCAAACAAAAAATTGTCCCTTATTCATAACATCAAATATTCTAGAGTCAGACAGATAGGAGGGCTAGCTCCGCATCTAAGGCTCCTAGCATTGCTGCTTTTGGAAAGAATTTACTTTCTTGAACCTCAGTTTTCTTCTCTGTGTAATGGGATTAATACTAGTATCTACTTCTAGGTGTTCCTGTCGGTGTTAGAATGAGGCCTATATGAAAGGCACTTGCCTTGGCACTTCTCAAGTGCTCCATCAGTGTTAACTGTGTTTAACCTTACTATCGTTATGTCATTATTTAACTACAAAGATTTTCTTTGGAAGAATACATTAAACAATGTTTAAAAGTATTCCCTGAAACTACTTGGAGGTGATTCTTGTTTTACTATGGTGATCAGATTTTCAGTCTATCAAACAAAATAATTTATAATCAAAACTTATTTTTCCTATTATTTTATTTATTTGTTTATTTATTTTTGCATTTATTGGGGTGACACTGTATACCTGTGTCACCCCAATAAATTATACCTATATAATTTTATTAACCAAAAACTTCTTAAGGTGAGGGAATAATGGGGTAGAGGGAAACTTAAAAATCAGTTTGAAATTGCTCCTTAGTAGCTTAGCTATTATCATTTTATTCTTGAAGTATATAAAATTAAAGCAATTTGTTTTTAATTTCCTTCTTTCCTAAAGCAAATGAAATTTGGACACAGGCATTTTTTATAGCTAAAACAAAATGTTAAAGTTACCCCGTTTAGCAGTACTTTAATGTTATTCTTTATCTCAGAGCAAATTAAACCCTGTACAGAATGTTCATAACATGTGGTTGTACAATAGTGTATTAACTGTCACATTTCTGTTTAATTTTGCTTTGTCATAGTAAGTAACCAAACAAAGTGAATTTTTCCAGTTAAAGCCATATAATGTAATCCTACAAATGTAGTACAAATAAAACATTGACAAAACACAAGAATTAAAAATAAATGTATGAAATAAACAATTGAGGACAAAACTGAAAATGGCCAACAATGGTCAGTGAACATTCTGATGAAACCTTTCCCTTTGTTAGTTTAAAAGGAATGCATCTTTGCTCAGTCTGTGTTCTAAATAGGATGTCCCATTATCTGCATCTGGAGCATCTTGGTGAGTTTTGTTGGCTGGGTAGCATCAGCAGTTTGAGAGCTGGAGGGGACCTTGGTAATAAAGATCAGAGTAGCTCAGCATTTCTCAGCCTGTGCACTATTGACGTTTTGGGCTGAGTTCTTTGTTGTGGGGACCGCTCTGTACATTGCAGGATGCTGAACAGCATCCTGATCTCTACCCAGTGGATGTCAGTAGCACCTCCCCCCTCCCTCTGTTCTCTTTTGTGACAACTAAAAGTGTCTCCAGACTTTGCCAGAGCTCCTCTGGGGGCAAAACGGCCCCTCATTGAGAATCGTTGGTCTAGTGAAACTTACCTTCACTGGGACTTGCCTCAGAGCATTTTGATACTGCTGGAATTGAGATTTATATATTCCTGAACATCAGGACCTGGTGTACAGTTGCGGTGTTTCCTTTTTTGGAGGGTGGGGAGGGAGAGAGAGAGGGAGAGAAACATTGATGTGAGAGAAGCATTGATTGGTTGCTTCTCATATGCTCCCCTGCCTGGACAAACCTGTGACCTAGACACATACCGGGGTAATCGAACCTGTGACCTTTTGGTTTATAGGACGGTGCTCCAGCCAACTGAGCCACACTGGCCAGGGCCATTGCATTGTTTTCTTCATAAAGATAATATGTTTTCAAATCCTGAAAAGGCTTTTGAGAGGACGGGAAACAGTCAGAGCATCTTGGTAAAGTTGTCAAACGCCCTGGGAGTCACACTAGAATGCACACTCACTCTGCAGTCATTCTTTACTTTTAAAAAAGAAGCCTTTCAAATCTCACTCTTTTGAACTGCAGCCCTTGGTTCTTGTCCTTCTGATTTCTCTCTGTGCACAGATACGTCTGCCGGCCTCCTTTGGAGCCATCGATGTGTTGTTTTTCTGACAAGGGATAGCAAACCTTCTGCCTTCCCAATTGCCTGTACTAGACAGGAGGAATTCCCATCATGCCCCAGTCTTGGAGGCTTTGGGAAAGCCTGGTGGTCCCAAAACTTAAAGAGAGGAGGATGCTCTCTACTTCTTGTCATGGGAACTCCTTGAGTATAAGGAGGATTCTCCATGCTTGAGTCCAACAGGAGCAAGTGGACCACTGCTGTGTATTTCAATTACCGTGTGGGGCCTGACGAGTCTTCCCAAGGTCCTGGGCTTTGATTCCACACTTGTCCTCAGACTGTCCAAGCAGGGCCTGCATGTCACCTCACTGAGGCTCTCAGAGACACCCAGGATGGTGGGGGCCTCTTTACAGATGGAGAAATGTGGGAGGTGATTTGCCTAAGGAAAAGAAGAGTCACAGGACTCTTAATTGAAGAGTTACAGTCTTCTGGCCAGCATTTGCCTCATTTGTCTTTTCTCTCAGAATCCGGAACAGCGCTGTCCTATCATAAATGCTCGTAGTTTATCTCCCCCTCTGTTTTAGTCTAAAATTATTTAATGTGGGTTAAGAGTATGCTTTTAATTATTTCTCCATTGAACTTGAGGACGTAGCCTTATGAGATCCTATTTTTGTTTCCCTCATTTTGGAGACAGGCACAATTTCACGAGTAGATGAAGATCACCCAAATTTGAGGGAGTGCTCTGAGTGCACGAATACTTGTGGCTGAGAGAAAACAAAGGCCCTCCCTCAACCACTGCAGGGAAGAGCCAGTATTGGGAACAGCTGTGTTTGAAAGTCTCCTAATTGTTATTTATTCTATCTGTAGATCTGTAGTTCAACAAATGTATGAATAGGACTTCTGCTGATCATATCTCTGTGTTTTGATCAGAACTGCTATGAATAAGAGCTGTAGTGTAGTGTTTTCTTAAACTCCTAGGGCTTTTACCACAATTCAGTTTTTTTTTTCTTTTGGGGGGAAAAAACAGCCTTATTTAGCCCCTGTTCACTTCTAAGAAATTGAACCTAGAATAATAAACAAGTGATGTTTTTTTAAAATCCCGGAGGGACCACTTCTCAGATTTGTGAACCCCATCATCTCTCCTAAATTTGAGTCTCTTATTTTATTATGCTTCATGGAACTCTCTTACAGGCACCTGAAGTTTGGAATGTCCCAAATGTTATCATTGTCTCCCTAAGTCTGCTTCTTGAGTGGTTCCTATGTCATTAATGGCATTTTTTTATGATGTACACAAGGAACCTTGGAGCCATCTTTATCTGCTTATCTCCTTTTTGGCTTATCTTTGGGCATACATTTTTTCTGAGATACATACTCTCATCAGGTCAGTCTGTACTTTTTCTTCTGTGAATGCAGGCAGTAGCATGGGGCCGTATATTTACGTTAATGCTTCTCCTCAAAATTCTCATTCTCCGACCAGGTCCCCTTCCTCTGCCCAGATTTCTCATCCTCAGCAGAGATGTCCCTCCCTGACCACCCTTCCCAGGGTGAGCATTCCCTTCCTTCTCTGGATTACCATTTCTTCTTTTACTCTAACACTTGTGAAATTATTTGGTATTTTTAATTTGCAGGTCTGACCCTTCTGCTGGGTCAGGAGATCTTGGAGGGAGGGAACCTGTTTGTACCCATTTCTGTGTCTGCGCCTCTGTCAGCATGAACACTCACAGCCACGTTTTGATGTGAAGTTAGAAAAAGGGACATGGAATAGATGAAGGACCTTAAATTATGCTTATTATTTTTTGTTTGATCCCTTTTGAGTTTTTTCCTCTTCCCTCATTTGCTTCTCACACTTGAGAAAAAATCGTAGAAGTTCTGTTCCTCTAAAAATAACTTAAATACAGACTTTATCAGCAAATGGAATAACCTGGCTGCATTATCAGTGTTCTTGCTAAATGCAGTTTAATTAACATCTGTTGACATTAAGGAATAGAAAAGAAAACCACCCCAGGCAAATCTCTACTGTTTTTTAGGTTGTTTTCTCCTTTGCAAAATAATAATAGTAGTAATAATAATAATAATAGTGGTAATAATAATACCTATCTGACAAAGTTATGTGGTAGGGATTCCATGAAATATTGGATATGAAAGAATCCTAAGAGAGCAGTCCCCAATTTTGTTTTGGTACCAGGGACCAGTTTCGTGGAAGACAATTTTTCCCTGGACTGGGTTGGGGAGTGGTTTTGGGGTGATTCAAGTGCATTACCTTCAAGCTCACCTCCTGCTGTGCAGTTTCCAACAGGCCGGGACCTGTACTGGTTCACGGTGGCCTGGAGGTCGGGGACCTCTGGTGTAAGGCATTAAGTCCTGAAGTAGAGTAAGTTCCCACTTACTTTTTAGTTGCTTCTGGATTTATATATATTTATTAGGCCTGGATTCATAATCATTCTACTAGTTGGTTTATTTAGTACCAGCTCTCAGTGTATGTGATGCCTCGAGGATTGTTATCAAAATCTATCTTTATTTCCGGTTAGCAGCATCTTTTTTGGTAGGAGCGTATGGGTATTATTTCAACTGATGGTTTCGTAACACAACTGGGTCGAATTTTTTCTTCTTGTTTAAGAATCTTTAGAATGCTCATTATATTTCTCTCCCATGTTTTGGATATAATTGAGTTCATTTAAAAAAAATAACCTGATAATTAACAGTTTTGTTTTGGAGTTTATTTTTGTTTTGGTATGAAGACAGGAAGTAAGATGTTTCATGGTTATCATTATTTTGTTTGGAATTTCTGCTGAATTTTCTCTCCATTGCAATTGTACTTGGGGAAAGCGCCCTCTTTCTCTACTGGTTCAGACTGGGAGAGTAGGATACCTTGGTGGCCCTAGGAAATACAGGAGGTCCGGAGCATATTCATCCCCTGTGCTTACCTTTAAGGTGGAGGAAAAATGAACCTAAGGTCTGAATTACAAGTTACCCGTTGTAGACACAGCCCATAACCTGATATTGATCAGGGGGGAGTCAGCGCCCCATTCTTGTCCAGCCGCGCTGGGCCGTTGCGCTGAGTCGAAGGAAAAGGAAGAGCTTACGGGAGTGATGGTTTCTTTCTCCTTCTCTCCTTTTCCTTCCTGTCTTGTTTTCTTTCTTCTATCCGTTCCTTTTTTATATAGGTCACAAAAGCAGAATTTGTAGTGAGTGCTGTTTCGCTGTACAATTTCATAGTTTTGCTTTTCCCTGAAAGCTGAGTTCAGCACCCCTTTCCTGGAAGAAACCATCCCACTTTCACACTGCCTCCAAGATGCAGCCAAGCGCTGTTAGACGGTGGGGGTGTCTGACATGGCTGTCGCTCAGTATGTTTTAGGGTGCAGGACTGAGGAAGGAGCGGAAAGACCCAAGGGCAGCCCCCCTCCACTGAGATATTTAAATGACCTCGCAGGGAAGATGGTGCTAGTACTGTCTCCTGACAGCCTTGTTTGGGAGCACTGGAAATTGTAACTATTTTTTGTGGGTGTGTTTTTGTGGGGGGAGAGAGAAGTAGCTGTTAAAATTAGCCTCTGTACTTCCTATATAGAGTTTTGGCAAACATTCATGCCTATTTAGCTAAATAAAAATCCAAAGTAAGCGGTCATTGAAATATGTAGAGTGTACTAATCCAGCTGAAAAGTAAAAGATTATTCAGGGAAATTCTCCCCATCCCAGCTTCTGCCACTCATTTTCCCTCCCCACAGGTGTGATTTTCCAGAGATACTTTATGCATATTCCAGCACACATATGCACCTGCCTGCACCTTTCACACATAGCAGCATATAACATGTTGCTCATCACTTTCTTTCTTTACTTTCCACTATTTCCTGACCTTTTCCAAGTCAGTATATGAAGAGTTTCTCATCTTATGCTTGCATACTGCTACATTGGATTGATGTATAATTTATTTAATTAGTTTTCCTCTTGAGGGCATTTAGGTGCTGGGAGGAAGTAACTATTTTAAAAATTCTCTTCTTAATTTGTGAAAACTGTCCTAATATAATATACTCTGCTAATGTGATTAAAAATTTGTTTTAGAAAAAAGAATACAAGGAACTATGTAAGATCTGTTTCCAAAACAACAAAAATCACATCTGATAAGGCATAAAGGAGAACGACCATTAAGGACCCAAGAACCACAAAAATTATCTACGAAACATGCAGCATCTTCAGCACATCTGCCCAGTGTCTTGCTGTCTTAGGCAACTGCCCCAGGTGTATGCATCACGGGATAGTTGAGCATGTGTAAGAGAAATGGCGTTGGTGTTATGGACCTAGAAGAACGTGGTACATGAATCAGAGAGGGAGCTTTTGAGCATGCAAAGACTTTCTTTGCTGAAAAGGCCGAGCACTGATAGAGGTGACCTGAGATGCCTGCACACTAACTGACCCCCAGTTAACCCATAATTCTTGTACAGTGTGGTCAGTGCCATGACCAAATAAGAGAATGGCGCTGTGAATGGCACGTGCATCGGCGCTCAATCAGGGCAGAGGCAGGAGAGTTTCACCCGGAGGAAGTACCTGCCAAACTGAACCCTAAAGAATATGTTGGAAGAATATAGGTTAACTAAGGGTGGAATAGTGTGCGCCCCCCATGCTCTAGGAGAGGGAGAGCGGCACACATGGACCAGCATGGCCCACTGGAGGAACTTCAGTGTGTGGCTGGGCCAGAAGGCTGGCAAGGTAATCAGGGACAGGAGGGCCACAGCTCTCTATAGGTGTTAAGGACTTGGATTTAGGCTACTGGAGTCCACTGAAGCCTTTCACCAGGGGTGTGAAGTTACCTGCTTTGTGTTTTTAAAATCTCATTATAACCGCCAGGTGGAGAATGAACTGGGAGGGGATAGGATGTGCTTTATAAAGGACAGTGTTGCAGCAATGCCAGTGAGGAGTCATGACAGCCTGAACTAGGTGACGACGGTGCAGGTGGAGAGAAGTAGACCCTGGAGGGCTCTTTGGAACGTGAATCAACAGCAGGTAGCAACTGCTGAACCTGCGTGTGGAGGCAGACACACTCAGCCCTCTGGTTGTTGTTCACTTAAAAAAATATAAACAATGCATTTAATATGTGCATCTTTATGAACTTTCTGCATTGTTTCTGTTGGATAAACCCTACTCCCAGGGTTTATCCAGGGTTTGGATAAACCCTGGAAGTAGAATTGTTGATTTAAAGGAAACAAGATCTTAAAATCTTTTAACAATGTCGTCAAATTGCCTCCGTGAAGGCTGTACGGATTTCTAGGCCCCCTAGCAATTAGGATGCTGCTGTTTCCTGGTGGCTTCAGCATCTCTGGGCAGTGTCACTGCTGTGAATCTGCACCAACCTCATTGTCAGAAACACGTACCTTTTCTTTGTTTTAACTTGTGTTTCTGTGAGTACTGGTGAGGTTACAGTTTTTATATTTATTTACTAATTACATTTCTACTAATTGCATATTCATGTTTTTTTAATATTTTAAATATTTAAATATCTATAAATATTTTAGTTGTTTAACCCTTTGTCTTTTATATTTGTTGCAGAATTTCCCTAATTTGTTGTAGCATTCCCCTAGTTTGTTTCTGTGTTTTCTTCTGTCTATGTTGTTTTGTTGATCAGAAAGTTTTGTTTAATGTAATAAACAATTTTGTTCATGATTTCTGCCTTTGGTGTTAAAAGTTCTTCAAGCTTGAGTTATATAAATATTGGCATTTCTATAAATATTCACTCTTATTGTCATTTTCTATCTTTAAATCTTCACAGTCTGGACTTTCATGATGTAAAATGTGTTGTAGGAGTCTACCTTTTTAGTTCCCAAAGTAAAAAAAAAAGCTAAAAATAAAATTCTAAAACCAAAAATCAGGACATGTAGTCTGACAAAGGACTTTTATGCAGTCTGTGTGGGGAGGCAGCCTCAAAGTTTAGATGGAGAAATATTAGAATGTCTGAGGCATTTCATGTGGTCAGAAGAACAGAACGTTTGAAATCCGGAGTGTGTGAGAAAGCTCTGCTCAACAAATACTGCTCATGGTTTCTGGGCTTGCAGCCTGCACTTCACTTCCAGCTCAAAGTCGTTTCCCCTCTTGGAAGCATTAATCACCACCAGGAGGGCTTTTCAGGTGGATGGTGGCGCGAATCTTTGCATGTTCCTGGGTTGCTTTCTATGCGGCACATCCAAGAGAATACATTCTCTTGCAATCAGAACAGGACTGAAGACTGTCCAGTCCTGACCCTCAGTGCTAAGTGAAGCAAAGCCTCCAAGTGACGCAAGGAATCTTAGGAAATAAAAGACCACAGGCCGTGACCTCGATTGTTTTGGAACAAAGATTTCCTAAACATTTTCTAAACCTTTAGTAGTCATTTAGGTGCCTAATGGAAGTCTGACTTTTTTTAAGGTTTTCATTTTGAAGTGTCACTGGTTTTGACTGAGAGAAAGCACTGCCGGGTTCTGCCTACTTAGGCGACTTTCGGAGACGAGTGTGGTACCCAGACGGTCTGCATGTGCGTGTCACGGAGGGGCCGTGTGGTGCGGTCAGCCTGTGCCACTGGCTGGTGGGGAGGCCGTGCTGCCCTGTGAGTGCTGTTTGCAAGAGCCTGAGGTGGGGCCCGGTGGCTTTCAGGCCGCCCAGAGTGCCATGTGCATCTGCTTGATAACTCTGTGGTTGGTTTGTTCTCAGTGTTTTTGCCAGCTTGTTTTTAAGAAGAAAAAAAGCAGACAAGCAAACAAGAATGGTCTGTTAAATGTTTATCATTTTACATGAGAAAAGGTTGTTTTCCTGGGGAGATTGATTGTTTTAAGTGATTGGGTCTTTCTTTTTTAAAGGCTAGGAATATTAGCTATGAAAATGAGTATGACTTTCTACATACATTTTTTTCACCTGGCTAAGCAATATCTTTTCAAAAAGGAAGGCTATACTTAATGGCTCTTCGTGTGTCCGAGGTCAGGAAGAGAGTGACTGTTGGAAGTCATCTTTTTTTCTTTTTTGGTCATGGCACAGGTTTTTTGATATTGTCCACGCCTAGGCAGTACCGTTAAATCTTACCTTATTTTTATAGTTCTGGGTTTCCAGTCTTAGCACTATTGACATTTTGGGCTGGATAATCCTTTGTTGTAGGGGCTCGTTCTGTATTGTAGGATGTTTAGCAGCCTCCCTGGTCTCTGTCCGCTAGATGTGAGTAGCACCTCTCCCCACTGCCCCACAGCCACGGCAGTTAAAATGTACCCCCAGACATTGTGAAGTGTCGGCTCAGGAGCCCACAGTCCCTGGTTGAGAGCCATCGTTGCAGAGAAGGTAGGATGGGTTGATTCAGGATTTGTATTTGATTTGTCTGTGGTCTGCTTTCAAGTCTGGTAGTTGGTTGTCTTCAGGACAATAATAGGCTACTGGAAGGAGCCCTCTTACTAAACTTCAGTGGAAATGCAATTACATTTCATAACATTGGGAATCACTAACTGTGAACTTGTTGTATTGAAAATGAACTCCATGAACTGAGACCTGAGGATAGCATTGAGCGTCTGGGGGGTTATTTTTTGGAGAGAATGATCCTCTGTAGGTCTCAGCTGGTTTCAGGCAAAGGGCAGGAGTCACGAAGCACTTCTTTGGAATCGGTTATGGTCATTAAATTTAGTTATTTGCTGTGTTAATGATATAAATCAAAGAACAGGATGCTTCTTTCCTAAAATACCCACCTGCCCTCCTAGGCCCTCTGGCTATGCAAGATTTGCAGGTTGTGTCCTTCTGTGGACAGTTGACTTACTCAGATGAAACACCCCCCTGCCGTGGAAAATCTGGAAAATCAGCCAAAGCTTGTAACAAAACCCTTCCTTGATGACAAGTTGTAATGACTACAGGTTACACACTTGGATGGACATTAGTGGCCTGTGTTGTCCTCACCTGTGGTTCAGTTTCCCTTCCACTGTTTCTGATTTCTAAAGACGTGTCTTCCTTTTTGTGAACACCACAGATAGAGCCATGTCACAGCCGTGGACCCAGCAGAGAATGTTCTACTGGCATGAATTGTGGACAACAGGTTACAGTTTTCCTATTGGATTTTAAATGATGTAATAGAAATGATGAAAAATTGGTCTGAAAAAGTGGCAATAGATATGTGATTTAATGCTCCATCTTAAGATGTACCTCCTTGTCTTACATCATTTTTAGTGCATCTTTCAAGCATAACTGCCTATATAATGCAATTGTGTTAATTCATTGTTAAATACATTTTTATTAATTTCTTAAGTAAAGTGGATTATAAATCACCTGCCAGAACATCGCTTTGCTTATATTAGACAAGCAATTTAATCATGTTTGGATCTGTTTTTTAAAAAAAAAAGTTTCGATGATTTTATAAAGCTTTTGGGTAATTAGATTAAGAACTGTTTCTACACTACATAAAAATGCCCTTTAGTGCATTTTTAAAGGGCTATAAAATAATAATTAGAGCTTAGAATTATAGTCAACTTTCAGGGGTGACTTTAATGATCATTGCAAATGGAGGGCAGAAGAGGTGTTACAGAAACCCAAAACAAGCATGTGGAAAGGAGTACAAGCCGCCGACCACCCTCACTTCCCCCCTGCCCAGCCTTCACCTGTCATCTGCTGTAGGAGTTGACTGGCCACAAGAGGGGAAGAAGCCATAGCCTCAGAAGAAGCAGTCTACTTGTGGGAGACTGTGTGCTGACTTTTTTTTCTTCCTAGCAGATTTTGATTGGCCCTTTTCTGAATATATTTCTGTGTGAAACCAGGAAACAGTAACCTGTTTCTTGTTGCTTATGTAGTGCAAAGGTAACACTTAGAAGCAGTTTGATGAGACCGGTGCCAAGAGGCTGGATGCTCCTTGGAAATGCCTGGAAGAGGAGAGGTCTTCGGGCCTCTTTCCCTGTGCCTCTTTTCCTTTTGTGAGTGCCTCACCCGGGCTGGAGCTCTGGATATCAAGTGTTTCTGTCCACTTAACTGCTTTCATGTTTGTGCCTGAAACGTAGACAGCCGACACTGGTACTCTAAAAATTAGAGTAAAAGAATTCAGTAGTATGAGGAAAATGTATACAAGTGTTTGAGAGAGGATATTAGTCCTATCTCTAACTTTTAGTTTGTTTTTCAAACTTATTAACAGCTAGCTATATAGTGTGTTTGAAACTTCTGGCCTTGTCTCTGCCTAACTATAACCATTTTTAGGGATGCTCTGAATCCATTATTTTATGTTTTATGTTCCTGAAAATCTACTAAGGCCCATCCATACATGCTTGTGCAAATATAGAAAACATAATTCCCACTATAGAGCACTAGGGGTAAGTGGGAGATCACACGCTCTTTTGTGTCATATTTTTTTGTTTTGTTTTTTCTTTTTTTGTAGGCCAATAGTCTAAGAGCTGTTAAAGTTTGGACAGATTCAAACTGCTAGTGTTTAGTCTTCCAGAATTTCTAGGTCTGTTGACTTAGAAACAAACACAAATCTTTGGGCTGTGGATTTTTCATTTTAAATGCTTATTTTAGGGAAGTCTGTTGGTTGTGTTTATTGGGGTGTGTGACTCACGAGGCCCGAGTCATGGGTTTGAGCTCTGCATCTAGCACTTCGCTTTGCCAAATTCCGTGACTACACAGGGCGCGGCAAAAGTAGGTTTACAGTCGTAATACAAATACATAACACAATAATAATTAAGAAGTGATCCTACAAGAATAGACTGTGTGTTACATACGCACAACTGTGAACCTACTTTAGCCCTGCCTGTGGTTCACTGTCTCTCAGGAAGCGATCTTCAGGGGCCAGGCCCCGAGAGAGCATCTTTCCATTCTACAGATATTTGTGTCTGTTGTGCTGGACAGACAGCCGTAAACGAGACAGGTCACGGACTCGTAAGTAAATGAGAAAAGTATCAGATCTAAGCTCATGCATATTGTTGAAGTTGGACAAAGCAATCAAAAGGTAGTTACTCTAGAATAAAATCAATAAAGACGGATTGGGCCTCCTCGGTGGAAGAACAACTGAGACAGAACTGTAGAGCCTCTAAGCGCAAAAGTTTAAGGCCTCGTTCTGTTTACACCGCACAGGATATTGGGGACAGCTTTCGTTGGGGTGATACTTTTGTTATTTCCACTCCATCTGTTTCCCTGCAAAGTAACATATTTTAGAAAACCTCAGAAAGATGTTTGTTTCCAGACACTATAGAAGGAGAAGGAACTGAGCGACTATTTCCAGACTATTTCCACTCGGCAGGGCAGTGGGGAAGCAGAAGGAATACCAAGCATGTGGGTGGTGGGTGGTACCTGAGGCCTTCAGGTCTGAGCAAAAAGATTCACACTGTGAAAACACAGTATTCCTAATTGAGACAGAGGCATTCAAAACCCCAGATGAGTGGGATTTGAGGGTAACCATAGAGGATAAGAAAAGCCCTCATTAAGTGATGGGAAAGCAGGGGATGGATGGCTGGGTTGCTTTCTTGGGCAAAGCACCCAGGCAACACCCTCCTACTCCGCCCTGCCCCCAACCTCTGGGGTGAGTTGCACCTCTGGTGAGACAGGACCATCCATCCATCCGTATTATCTTTCTGGCTCCATGCCTCATCTTCAAATGCTTTCTTTAGGCTGACATTCCTTGCAGCTTCTGAGCATGCTCACATCTCTCTGAAGTACTGAGAGACTATCTAATAAAGTGTATCATATGTATCTACAATAAAGTGTGCAATGTATGGTGCCAGTGCCCAGGAGACACTGCAGGAGGGATAGCTGCTGCTCCCACCCCTGGACAGCATCTGGTGCAGTGACTGCCACTAGTGCTGTGACTGCTTTTGATTTTGTAGGCCGCTGTCTGCCCCGTGCTCTGACCCCTGGGCCTCCACGTTTGTACGCTGTGGGTGTGTTTCTGACCCGGCCTGCAGTGTTGTGCCTCCTTCCTGGCCCCCTTGTCCTTTTCCCACGGCCGAGAGGAGGGGGCTGCCAGTGGTTCCCTCCTGGTCTCCTGTTCTTCCCACCACAGCGCCGTTTGTACTCACAGCTGTGATTGCGTGCTCTGTGCTTTATTGCCTACTAACATTGTCACTAGGGTTTCCTGAGTCCCCTTCACTCATGGCATGTTAAAAACCCCATCCCCCCTCAATTCCACTGTTGCCTCCTAAGTATTCTTTCTTTCTTCTGTTTCCGCCTTTCTTAAATTTAGTTGTCACCTAGGCAGCGTGGTTTCCGGAAAAGGCAAGTCAGAGCACTCGCCTCAGCCGATACCCTGGGCCAGCAGCACAAGCTATAGCCCCTCACTATGATACCAAGGCTCCCCTTCTCCTGCCTCCTGTCTACTCAGCACCCCGTCATTGTCCCTCCCGGAGTCACAGTACACGCTCTGACGATACCTGATGCCAGTAGGTCCCCTGAACAGACTGCACGTTTTTTGCCTCCAAGCGTGGCGATCTTTGCTCTGCCGGGAATTGCTTCCCTCCTGCGCTCACTCTGGTTGTCCTACGCATGGACATCATCTCCATGAGGCGCTGGCGGGCTCCAGGCTGGGCTGACGGCCCCTCCGCTGATCTCCCACAGGCCCCCGTCTACTTCTCGGGCTACAGTTATGGCCCATTTAAAAAATATTAAATAAACCTGAATGGGACGGACTAAAAGAGAAAATGCTATTTTACATGTTGGTGTGTAAGTGTGCACAGCGTTCCTGTATAGACCAGAGCTTTGTCCAGGGTCATAACACAGGGCTGCCACGCTCTGCTGGAATCCGTGCTTCCCCATGGATTGTAAACCCCTTGAGAGCAAAGACTGTTCTTAGCCTTTTGCCCTATGTAGTCAAGTAAAAGCTTGTTGAATGGGATCTGCAATGATCAAAGAAGTAGAGGGGAAATAGTAGCTTACACGAATTACTGGGATGCAACATGGGATAGCGTGAGAAGCTGCTTCTCTGAGTCTAAATGAGTTCCTAACTCTGGGAACCCCGGACGGAAGCCTCCTTGTCCTGTGGACCAGCTGACAGCCACGGAGAGTGTCTTGTTCTCTTTTGTCCAAGCGCATGTGAGAATATTTCGTGGTTATTTAGGGGGCAAAGCAGCTCGCTTTTGTTTCTTTCTAGAAGCCGAGCTCGTTCCACATGAGCTTGTGAACTGGCTTTCCTGCAGCACGGAAGGAGACAAAGGACAGGGCGGCCTGGTGAAGGGTTCCATGTAGTCTTTCTGTATATTTTCCTGAGGACAGACCAGAAAACATGCCCTGGAGGAAGAGTGCATCCTTCCCTCCCAGGGGCCCCTTGGTGTCATGCTCAGAACCCCAGTGCAGAGCTGGTGCCTTGGAGTGCTCGCTCACGGGTCTCCACACTGCCCTCCTTGTCTTTCCTAGTTGTCCAGGCACAGAGCCAGATGTGGTTCTGTCTCACGTGCAGCCTTCTCATCCTTCTGGTGTGTTCTGTCCTTTTTTCCAGGCACCTTTTCTCCCAAATTCAGTGTTTATTCCAGTACTTTTACTGCTTCCTCTTATGTTTTCATCAGCTGTCTACTCATATTTGTTTGTCCTCATTTCATCCCATCCCTCTCTTGGACCTCCTCACAAGCAGTGAACAAAAGGTGTAACGTAACGGATGCAATGTAAACAAAACTTGCAGAGGGTAAGTGCCATCAGATGACTTCCACTTCATTTGGGCACCTCTCCTCAGCACATGGAAAGGAGTTGTGTTTTAGGCTATAGACCACATATAAAAATGACAGAGGTCCTGAAGGGGCTGTGCCTTACTTTCTTTATCTTCGCAGGGTGTAGCATAGTGCCCTGCAGAGTATAAAGAGCTCAGTAATAGTTGGCTGTCCAGCGCTCTCTCTCTCATGCCTGTAGCCGCCTCCTTCTTTCAAACATTGCTATCAGTGCTTTATTTTATAATCCTGACATAAATGACTTTGACATCAATGACAGCCTTGGCAGATTTGATATTACTAAAAATACCAGCAGAATAATAAAATACCAGCTGAATAATAAAATACCAGCTGAATAATATGCTTGCGCTTCCTGAAGTCAGACACTTCGTTTGTGAAATGTTAATTCTCTGAGTCTGAGTTATGAACTGTGAGTACAATTGTCCTCTGTACCAACCTGTAAACTCTAAAGCACTTCTGTTGACAAATTTCCTCCCGGGGGTGGCTTTGGGTTACACGGAGAGGCACTTAAGAGAAGTTACTCCCAGAAGGCTTGATTGCTGTGTCCTATCCTGAGAGCCTGTAAGCTTTGGAGGAGTGTGGAAAGCCAGGTATAAAGGAAATAGTTTAAAAACATCTTTCTAGATTGGCAGTAACATTATTGTTTTTCTGACTTTTACGATGTATATTTACTAGAGAAAAAATCAGACTTAGTAGAAAAGTATAAAAAAGAAAGTGAAAATTATCCACTTTCTCAGTGTCTCTCCTTTTCAGTGTATTTTTGTTTACACTTTTGCATATACATATAATATAATATACAATATTATACATATTGTAAATATAATATACAATATTTTTAAAAGATTATTCTAAAATGTTATTTTATTACCTACTTTTAAAAAATGCATTTAGCACCAGTTTTCTATCCACGTCATCAATGTAACTCTTCATTATTATTTTAGTGGTTGCATGGTACCCTATTGTAAGGTTATTCCATAGTTTTGCAACCAACTACACTTGGGTTGTTTTCTTTTTTTTTTAGTATTATAAAATACTTTCTAATTAAGGTCTGTTCTAAGTAGCTTGTATTGAGCAAATAATTTAATCACCTTTTGAATTCATGCCTACTTCTGTTGGAGCATAGTGTTAAATTTGACCTCTTGGGTATTGTACCTAAGGTTTTGATTATATTTCAAAATATAATCATGGTTCATTTATGGTTTTATGCCTTCCACAGGTGGCTTTCTGTGGCAGGGGAGGTATAGGCAGTGGTTAAGGGCATGACTGCCATAATCAGAGTGCTTGGATCCAAATTCCTTTATTCCACTTAATAGCTATGTGACTTCGGGTGTATTGTGTAACTTTGTTAAGTCTCTCCGCTTCCTGATTTGTAAGTGGAAACAATACTCCTGACATTATGGTGTTGTAAGGATTACATGAAGTAATTAATGCATGTAAGTGCTCAGCATGGTGCCTGACATAGAATAAACACTCAGTCATGTCAGCTGATCTTTTCACTCTAGTAATTCCTACTCCCAGTGCCTTTCTTCAATGTGTCAGAAGCCCACCCATCATTCGATGGTGAGCTCAGATGGTTCTCTGCCTTTTCACTGGATCAGGCCAAAAACCTTGGAGTCATCCTTGACACTTGTCATGGAATTCATTGTGTTCTCCTAAAATTCATATGTTGAAGTCTTAATTAAGCCCCTAGGATTAGTGTATCCAATGGTACCCTGTATGTACTAGGTGCTCCATAAACAGTTAATAGATGTTTATAGATACCAACATCAGGAGTATTCATATAACCATCACTTTCACTCTTCTTGTCCTATCTAAAGCAAATTTACAGACCCTGAGCTCTTGGTTCCACTTGATGAATGTAGGAAGGACCTTTCTGACCCACCACTATTTACCCATGACCTCCCTCATCCTCTCTACCTTTCCCTCCTTTTTCTTTTTCTTAGAGCTGTTCTATAGCTTCCTCGGAAGAGGTTCATTTCTTTGCTTCCTTCTACCCTCACATTGGATCCCTTGTTGGCCAACAAATGACTCTCACTGGCCAACAAAAGCAAGAGCAGCGCAGGTCCATAAAGCTGGTTGCCAGAGGAACAGTGTGAATTTACGGGAGCAGCGGGCTGCTTGTTTAGGACAAGATCCTTTCAGACTCAGATGGCCTTTGTGGAAAGAGAAATATTTAAATGAAAGACTGAAAGTTGGCAGGACTGAGACAGAAGAGAAGGGAAAGGTGGTCGAAGTAGTGGGAAACGAAAAGCAAAAGGAGGCAGAGCGCGCATGCCTGTCCCCCAGCTTTCCCAGCCCCTGCGGGTGCCCAAAGGGCCCCAGAATCCCAGCAGAAGAGGGTGTCTGTCCTTCATGCCCCTTCAGTGAACAGCACTTTCCTTCATATACTAGATTAAGTAGGAGGATCAGAATAAAAGTTCATAAAATTATTTTTAATGAATTGAAATTATTTTGTGTTTGGTTTAATTACTATCATTTCGACAATAATTTCTCCATTTTTGAAATGTTGTGTGGACATTATTTTGGCTACATTATGGACTAAGTAGGCTTTTCTGGGTGGGTCAGAGGTTATAAGCACCGTTTCCAGTGTAGGTTTATGGGACAATGGATTTGGAGTTGCAGGCAACTGATTCACATAGAAACTTTTGGAATACAACTTAATGGTGGACTGATTTCTTATTACTGATTTAAATTTTAGTTTTGGTTTTGCATTTTGTTTGTCTAGTCCATAAGTAACCCCACGGTGGCTTCTATTTTAATTCCATAGTTATTCTATGCAGCTGATCAAAAAGTTAAAACAAGTTATAAATCCTGTCATAAATAGTTTCATTTTAACTCTTATTATATCATAATATTTAAAAATGATTAACAGTTCTCTTTTCTTTTTAATCGTAAAATAATCAGGTAGAGTTGGTTTTTTTTTACTTTTTAAACATTTATTTTAGGAGTTGAGGGGAGGAGAGAGAGAGAAAGAGAGATCCGTTTGTTGTTGCACTTACTTATGCATTCATTGGTTGATTCTAGTATGTTCCCTGAGCAGGGATCAAACCTGCACCCGTTGTACCTTGGGCAGCGCTCCAACCAAATGAGCTACCTCATTTGGACGTACTTTAATATGGTCAAGGTGACAGAGCTTCTCTTTTATATTCATTTTACCACATGAAAAGAGTAAATACATGAATATAAGATTAAAGGTTTATTCTTTATGAATCATCTTTTTTTTTTGGTATAGGAGCAAGCTCAAACAAAATTGCTTTAAAGATCAGTAAGTAAAGATTTTCTTAAATTGCCACTTTTGTGATATTGGACCACTTAAGTTGTGAGTTCCTTAGTGGAAGGGATGGTCCCTAGAAACCCGCTCAGTAAATGGTGCTGAAGGAACGGTTTATGCTGAGACAGTCAGAAAGCAAGGGCCACCTGTAACACCTTTGGATGAATATGTCCTACCTGTCTAGTACTTCTAGACAGTTCTGCGCTTTTGAAGGGCAGTTAATTACATCCATGGGGAAAAGGAGTTTTCAAAACAAAATGTCTTCTTTTTTTTCAATGACTTTATCTCCAGTTATTTTGTTATTCCAAGTCAGAGCGCACAGTATTTTTGCCACCAAAATGTTTTTACTCCATGATTGGCAAGATTAAAAAACCCGTACGCCCTCCACATTCCAGAAAGCCCTTTCAGGTCTTCCTCTTCGGCAAATTCTAGTCAATAAATTAATTGCTGGTCAAGGGTATTTCTCCAGTTACAAAAACTCATTTCTTAAAATTTAGCATCTAAGAGAAGGTTAATTTGGAAGTTAATTATAGTTAGTATGATATCGATAATTGTTCCCTGTTCATTATTTTAATAAAATGGCTCATTTGATTAATTAACAATTACTTTATTTGTGAGGACAAATAAAGAAGATATGTATATTAATTGTTCCACTTTCTAAATCATTCAGCACACATTTACATAGAATTCTGCAGCATTTTTAAAAAAGCATTTTAACTTATACACAAAAGTTTGTATCATCATTATTCATAATACCCCAAAAGTGGAAACCACCCAAATAGCCATTAACTGATTAATGTCTAAATGAAATGTGGCACATCCATACCATGCAGTACTGTTTGGTGATGAAAAGAGATGAAGTAATGACACATGGCCACAACATAGAATAACCTTGAAAACATATGCAAGTGCAAGAAACTAGTCACGAAATCCACATATTTATGAGTCCACTTACATGAAATGTCACGAGGGGCAAGTCTGTGGTAACAGAAAGTAGATTGTGGTTGCCTAGGGTTGTGGTGGGGGTTTGGCGGGTGAGGGAATTGACAGCTGCTAATAGGTGTGGGGTTTTTTTTTAGGGTTTGGTGAAAATGTTCTAGAATCAATTATGGTGACCGTTGCACAACTCTGTAAATATCCTAAAAGTCATTGAATTGTACACTTTACATAGATGAATTGTATGGCGTGTGAATTATATCTCAGTAAAGCTGCTATTAAAATTTCTTGTTAGAATTCATTCACTAATTTCATATAATACAATGGAAGAAACTCTGGAGAGACCTAGCATGTTCGGTTAGATAGATAAATTTAATGCATAATGAATAAATGCATGTAATACCTACTAAGAAAACTCTTTGAAACTCCATTCAAGTGAAAATGAATGAAGAACAAATATTCTGTTTCGTGACTTTGAAATTATCATTGCGCTTATATCCCGGGGAACAGATCTTAGAGTTCACATGCACTGAAAAAAAATTTTTTAAGTCTGATGACTATTTGAAACAATCTGCTTTGTTTCAAGAAGGTACTTAAAATATTTTTACTATTTGCTGTAGAGATGACCTTGCTTTGCAGTGCTCCAGGCCAGCTGTAATATGGTAGTTCACCACCCATTACAAACCATAAAAGGCAGTTCAGGCCACGCATTTGTCATGTGGATTTGGGAAGTTGAAGTCACTCTAATAATTGATCATGGTGTATGAAGGGGAAATGAGAAATGAGTATGCTGCAAGAGGTCTCAAGAAAATATTTGGGCTTCCGTTCTTCCTCTTTGAGATGGAAGAAACATTCTTGGCGCAGGCGATCTGAAATTATTTAGTGTTGTCCAGGTGGAGTGTTTAGGGTAACTCCCATCTTAAAAGTCCTCAATATTTATCCTGAAACATTTTACGTTATTTTTAATTATTACACAATTTGTGAATATTTTTTTTAAAAATATTTTAAAAAATAGTCACACATCACAGATTCCACTAAAATTCTGTTTGCCACACAATCAATCCCATTTCTCTCCAGGGAGGAAACTACCATCATTGATTTGGTAGATATTGATTGCCCCTGGCTTTGAGGTCTTTTTCTGTGTATTTCATATGTACACATATATTCCTATAGACATACAGAGTTCGGGTGTGTGGTTCTTTAAAAAAATTCAACAACATAATAATAGCAATTTTTCCCTTTAATAATATGTCTGGGAGAGCTTTTGATGTTTGTAGGCACCGGGTTCTACACTTCTTTAACTGCTGCAGAGCATTTGTTATGTGCATGTGCGATAAAAAGCATGTAGATACTATTTAACCATTCCCCTAGTGATGGTTGTTTAAGTTTTTTCCTAATTTTTGCTATATGAATTTTATTGCTACTCGGCAAATAAATCCCAGTATGTGACTTCTTGTGGACATGTACATGGGAAGCCCTTTTCTAGGGTAGTAAACAAGAGAAGTAATTGCTAGGTGGAAGGTATGCCGATTTTCTATTTTGGTGCTGCCAACTTGTCCCCTCCAATGTGCCAGTGCACCCTGCTGCCAGCAGTTTCTCTGCGCACTTGCCAACACTTGACACCGTCGAACTTTATTTGTGGTTAAAAAAGTATCTCCTTGTTTTAATTTGCATTTGCATTTGCATGAGTGTTCTTGGGTTGAACAGATTTTCATGTTTAATGGCTCTTTAATTTCCTCTTCTGCAAATTATTCTTGTATATCCTTTATCCAGTTTTTAAATATTGGGTAATTTATGTTTTCTTATTGATTAGTAGATTTTTAAAAATATATTTTTTATATTGTCTGTCTCATATGTGTTAGAAATTTTTTCTTCCTCTGTGGTTTATCTTAAAACTTTGTTTATGGTATCTTTTGTCAGGCAGAAGTTTTAAATTTAGATGTAGTCAAATTTATCTTTTTTATTTTTTTTGTTTTTGTGCTCAGAAGCCCCTCCACCTCCCTCCTCACATTGTTTAATACTCTACTATAGCCATCATGGAAGTCTTACATTTTCATTTTTGCACTGGGCCCCACAAGTTACATAGTCAGTCCTGCTTATGTGTTATTTGAAGCTTAGGTCTTTAATTACTCTGGACTTGTGTGTATATGAGCAACTTGTGTGAGAAGGAGGCTTTATTTTTTATTTTATGCTTTGTGCAAATAGACAGCCAATTGTCTCAATACCATTTGTTGAGGAGTGAATGGAATACCACTTTTATTATATTTTGTATTCTGTCGTATTCATTGGGCTGTCTCTGGACTGTGTGTTCTGTTCTATGAATGTGATTATTTCTGTACCCATACCATCCTGTTTCAATTAGTGTATCTTCACAGTGTTTTCATTGATATCTGGGAGGGCAAGACCTTTGTTCTTTCTTGTGAAGGTTGACTCAACTATCTTGAATGCCTTTTCATTTGCTTTAATTTTTTGGTATCAGCTTGTCCAATTGTTTGCAAATTCCATTTGGTATTTTGTTAGGGATTATATTAAATTTGTAAATTAGTTTGGGAAAAAGTAAAATCTTTATAATATTAAGCCCTCCCATCCAGGGATACGATATTATCTCTGCTTGAATTACTTTATGTCCTTTGCTAAAGTTTTACATATTTTTTCATAACGGTCTTGCATGTCAGGTATTTTTAAAATGTTATTTTGAATGAGATTTATTTTTAAGTTTTTCTAATTGATTGTTGCTCATGTATATAAGAGAATAATTTCTATTTTTCATTTTGTATGTGATCTTCTTGCTGACATCCTTATATATCTAATCATTTGCCAGTTGGTTCACTTAATTCTTTGTATAGACAATAAAAGATCTTCAAATAATGACATTTTTGTGTCTTTTAAAAATATGTATATTTTACTTTTTTGTTTGAGATACTGCTTTGACTAGTACAAGTGTTATTCTTCAATTGGGATGCTTCTAGAATGTCATTATTACATGAAAAGTTTAAAATCAGTTTCTCATGGAGTTCCTTTTTCAGGTTAAGAAATGTTTCTACTTCTATTTTATTAAGAGCCTTATTGCTAATGTGTTTTTCATTTTATCAGTCCTTTTCTGTGCAATAATTAATACAATCCTATAATTTTTTTCTCTTTTACTCTGTTAATATAGTAATTGTCTTCATAGAATTTTTTCTTGAATTTTCCTGGGAAATTGGCTGTTTTGTTTATTTTTCTAATCTATTCATATTGAATATATATGACATGGATTTTAAAATAATAGTTCTATCCTTATTATTTTCCAAATTTGTTTTGTCAAAGATTTATGTGTTTTGTTTGTGTTTGGAAATTACCAGGTTTGGGATTTATTGATCAACTGTATTATTTTTGTTTGTTTTCTGTGTTTTTTGATTTCTTACTCATCTATCTCTTGTTTTATCTTTATTAACTGCTCTTTTCCACGTGTTTACTTTGTTTCTCTTTTTCTGTCTTCTTGAATTTAAAATTTAGGCCAGTAATTTTTTTTATTGTTTATATTTTCTAAACAGGCATCTAAGACTACATGAATTTTCCGAAGTGCTACTTTTTCCAGCAGCACAGTGGTCTCATGATTCATTTTCAAGCAATTGGGGATTTCCATTTTGATTTTTTTTTATTCTAAAAGATTTTTGGAAGTGTGTTCTTAAATTTCTACATGTGTAGGATGTTTTTGGTTATGCAAATCTGTCAGACTATTTGCTTATACAATTCTATTTAAGGAGTGTTTTTGAGTTCTCCTCTGGGGCCTAATACAAGATCACTTTTTGTAAGTATAGTAGACTAAGACTTACTAAATTTATATTCAGATGCACCCATCCCATCCCTAGCTTTCTGTCCTTGACTAGATGATTTCTGCTGAAAAAGTATGGTAAAAATCTCTTCATCATTACTGCTTTGTCAATCAAATATGCTGGTATTCAAAGTCACAAACAATTTTACAAAGCTAAGAAAGGACACATATCTGGTTTTACAAGTATAAAGCTCAGTTCAACCACGGTGCTTGTCAAGTCCTAAGGAAGTGAAAAGTTACCTACATAGATAGGGCTGTACTGACAGATGATAGAAACCTAAGGACTTGATATTGCAAAGATATCATTCATTATTTTAAAATAAAGAATGTGTTTTAACCACTCTTAGGACTCCATCCTAACTGAATCCTCAGAGGTGCACTCAGAGATGCTTTTCTGCATAATTTCTAATAATGAAAAACCAGAAGCGAATATTCATTAATAATAGTAAACAAATGAAGGGATATTGCATGGTTTTTAAAAATTATTTTTAAAAGAATATTTTAAGATTATGTGGGGGAATTTTTGTGCTATCTTTATTTAATAAGGAAGATATAAAATATTATATGATATGATTACATTTTGAGAAAAACAATATAGGTATGTTAAATGCTATGCATAGATTTAAAAGGTTGTTTTTAACAATTGTCCCTTGAACGATGGTATACATATTTTCATTTTATTCTTGATATTTGGCTATGTTTTCAAAACTTTTACAGTGATTATTTATTTAATAAATCATCTTTGGAGGCATCTTTCATCAGATAATTTCTTTGGTCTAGTACGTATATAACCTAAAATCAGGTGATTGCTCATTGGAATATCCATTGTAGCTTTCCAGGGATATGCAACCTTTTGGTGTCTCTGGGCCACATTGGAAGAAGAGTTCTCCTTGGGCCACACATTAAATACATTGCGGCACGTAATCACAAAAAAAATCTCATAATGTTTTAAGTAAATTTATGGTTTTGTGTTGAGCCACATTCATAGCCATCCTGGGCTGCATGCAGCCCGAGGGCCACAGATTGGACACCCTGCTAGTGATTATGGCAATTTAATCTAAAATATACTCCATGAAAGGTAAATTAAAATAATAACTAATGAGCAAAGAGTGAAAAGACTGGTATGTTTTGTGTTGCAGAATGTGGAGGAGGAAATAGATATCCTTATCAGCTGGTGGTAGTAGTGTTAGGCAACTGTGATGGGCAATTGAGCAATATCTGTCTAAATTTCAAATATTTACATTCTTTGATCCCAAAAGTTCCCCTCTATGAATTAAACCTATATCAATTATAAAAGTAAAGAAGGATTTCACTGAGTACTGTTTATAGTAGTGAAAAAATTGGAAGAAAAAATTTTAATATCCTGTATGGAACTGGTCAAATAAATTGTATTACATCTAAACAAGAAAATAGTATACAAGCCGTAAAAAGGAAGGAGAACTTTATGGATAATGACATCAAAAATATCCGAGATACATTTTTAAGTTAATGAAATGTTACAAAATACTGTATGTAATATGATCTCATTTTTGTAAAAAAATGGGATGTGTGTGTGCACATTCTCACATACACACACACATATGTATATACATTGAAATTTTTTTGGAGAAATATGTACAATAGTTAACAGTACCTATCAGTGAGCAAAATGCAAAACCTGGTCAACTTCACATATTACTGTAGCTTTGACTTTAATAATAAACATGGATTATTCAAAACAATTTTGATAAAGATGCATTTTAAAAAGTAAAAATTGATATCACTGTAATCAGATGCTACTTAAGTGTTTCCTTTCTGTGTGTGGCAGTGGCTCTAGTGGTGTAATTAGATGTGAAACAGAATCGGGGTCACCCTACCCCAGGCTTGTCCTCTGAAATTCTCTTTTTCTCAGGTATACAGCATTCATGTAATTATTTGTAATGGGTAGCAACATAATAATTAATGTGCTGGAAGTCAAGGAATTACAATTTAGTGCGTTCTTTTTAAACATTTGGTGGTGGAGTTGACATAAAATAGCACATTAGTTCCAGGTACACAACATAATGATTTGATATTTGTGTACCCTATGAAATGATGACCATAATAAGTCTGGTTAACATTTGTCACCATACATAGCAACCTAGGAATTTCTTACTTCAGTGAGCTAGTGCTAGTTTCATGGACATCATCTTATATGGGTCAGATAATCCCAGGGTAGATATTTAAATTGTCTGAGAAAGGAATTAGATGGGTAAAATTAGTAACATTGGTGCAAACTTAAAACCGTAGGAGTTCCTGTGAAATATAACAGAACTCAGAATGTTTGCACCATTGTCTCTTTCTTACTAGGAGGAGACGAATAACTCTGGAGGATTTTTTATTTGTGGGTCACAAGTATTATATGAAGTTAAAAAGATCTGAACAAATATTTAAATTTTGAGTTGATTTCTCACTTTCACTTAATATACCTGATGAACTTTAAAATACCTGTTAATTCATATAAGTATTAAGCTATAATTTTAACTTAGTGGCATTTATATTTCTTGAGCATTTCTATTATCCCTTCTTTAAATGCCTAGCTTTCCAAGCCAAGTTCAGAAAAGGATGAGCAATAATCCACTCATTGAGGGTAATAAGGAAGCTGTATTTTAAAACAACGTATGTAAAGATGTCACACTAATACAGCTTACATACTCAGGATCTGAATGCTTTCATGCTTTATTTCTGGTGTCTGAAAATGTCTTTTGTGTACAGTACATGTGGGTACAATGTTCAAAGTAAAACTGTAATAAAGCAAATTACAAATGCAAGCTAAAGTTGCAGGGGTGGGGGGGGAGAATTCCATTTGCAGTTTATTCCCTAAAACTTCGTTGATAGGTTAAGCCATTATTATTTTTCATGGCAGATAATTGAAGTGAGTGACATGTTGAATGTTGAGTTAAAGTCCTGTTACAAAATTATAAAGAAAAAAAAATAAAGCTACTGGCCTAAAATAATGATGTTCAAACTCTTATATAAAAGTGAAGTCACTGCGGATAGTTTCTGCAAGACTTCCACTTTAAATCATTTATAAACTCATGCATTAGTTTTTGTCTTACTCTATTCTACACCTCTAAGCTCTACCTAAGCTGGTGATTTGTTTTCAGTAAGTGTTTCATGCACTGTTCAGAATGCACACCCGTGTCAGGAGCAGTGCTGCAGGCTAGGCTTTAGGAACTGCAGGAAGAGGCTTCTGGTTCTCTTTGCCTTTGCCCTCCCCCGTGGGTAGGTACTCTGATGACTGTAGACCTTTCCCCCTAACTCTCTCTCCAGTTTGTTGGGATTAGACATCTTTGTACTCTGATTTTCGCTATGAAAGCTTACCTCTGCTTTTGTCTCATCTGCGCCTCAGTCCATCTTTGGCTGTATACACACACAGAGCTTCCCATTCAGATGCAGAGAAAGGGGCATCTCCACCCTGCTCTGGGGCTAAGCCCTGGACCTGTTACCTGATGGCATCAGCTCCTGCCACCTCAGCTCTTACCTCCCCGTCTATCCTCACTCTCCCCATGATCTTCCTTCTGTCCCTCTGAATTCTACCACACGCCCAGCCTGTCCGGCATAACATTACGTGCCTTTTGACTCCTATTCTCTTTTACTCCTTTTCACTACGAAATACGTGGAACGACTGGTTCTCTCCCGCTCTCTCCCAGACTCTCCAGACTGATTTCCGTTCCCACCAACCTACTCAGCAACTTCTTTCTCCAGTGCTAACCCCTGATCTTTATATTGCAAATTCCAAAGGTCTCCTGTTCATTATTTCTTGCTTTGGCCTTTCCACAGCACTGATGTTGCTGACTCTGCCTTTCGTGAGATTTTTTTTTTCTCTTGGTTTTTCAACACATTGTCCATCATCATTTTTCTCCTACCTCTCTTCCCAGTTCTTCCCAGCTTGCTTTGCTGGTTACTTTTCCTGCTGCTGTGGGCCAGTGGGCACTCACTACAGCTCTGCCTCAGGTCCACACCACCCTCCGTCCAGTCCGGGTTCCTCCCCGGGAGAGCTGTCCCAAGGACAATTGACACTGATCTCCAATGGCTTCTTCAGCCTACGCCTGTCCTGAGCACTTACCTGGCTCTCAATGCTGTATCCCACCTGTGTTCAGAGCCGCTATAATTTCCTTTTTAACTTCAAAACCTGTGATACTTTGGGTAGAAAGTCATTTCCTCTATAAAACTAGTTAATTTATAAAAATTCTTTATTTCAACAAAGCACCATCATTATTCCAACCATTAATCCCTCCTCGGGATTTAGCTGAAAACCTGGGAGTCTCTCTTAACTCCCCCCACCTGTGGTCCTCTGAGGAGCAGTGTGCCGGTTCATGTCAGTTCTCCCGGCACACTGCCACCGCCTGGGTCCGCCTGCCTCGCCTCGCCTGGCCTGGCCTTCTCACTGTGAATCCCTCCCAGGCCTGATGCCGCTTTCTAAACAGCATGGAGTCAAGCTGCTAATCATCTTTGTTCCTTGTTCACTTTGCCGTTTTTTAGCTCCGGACCGGGCTCCCAGGGCCCTTGGTAGTGAGGCTCTGCCTCTGTCTCCACCTCCTTCCTTCCTTCCCTGTCACTTGCAGTCAGCTCCGCTCTCCGTTCAAATGCTCAGTCCCATTGTTCTCTTGTCCGGATTGGCTGCTTCACTCTGTTCCAGGCCCTGCCTGGCATGGGAGGGCCACCAGAATCTCTCTGAATCTGCATCTCAAGTCGGTATCCTGTACTTTGATTGGCTATTTTTCATCTGTGTCTTATGTGTGAATAAATAAATAATCCCCTGGGCGTAAACCTCCCCTTCCCTCAGAAATCTTCCCTGAAGTCACTTCACTTTCTTAAGACATATTTTAGTCTTACTCACTGGTTAGTTTCTTGAGGGTGAGAATGTAAGTCATCCCCTTGTCTGTCCCTCTGGTGACTATTGTTATTCCAAAGATTATTTCAGGAACTACTTACTAGTTGTTGGGTGTCACAGTTTGAATTCTTAACAGGTTAAGAAAATTTAAATCTGATTTTGAAAATCTAATTATCTGTAGTCCATGAAATGCTAAAAGTTTCTCACAGTCACATAGGCCAGGACCTAACATTCTTTACACATAAATCTAAACAAGGTCTTCTGGGTAGAACACTTGCTGTTAAAGAAGTGTGTGTCCTTGTGTTTGAGTCGGGGCGGAGAGCCTGCCACATTCCCCAGCATAGCCTTGTGGCATTTGTAGGTACTGGAGTTACAGAAGGTTAATGCTACAAGGGGCCTTAGAGTTGGGTTTGGACCCCTGTGAAGGATCAGACTTCCAAATTCAGAGACAGAGGACGTAGCTCTCATGACGGTTCACTGTGGCAGAAAGGTCTGAGAGGCCCAGGCAGGGTGGGACTTGTCTCTGGGGCTTCCAGGACACGTGATGCTCAAACACAGTTGTGCCATGGAGGTTCTCCCGGGTGGCTGGGGGTAGGGGTTGGGTGGGAGGATGTGCCCCTTAACTGAGTGGATGGCTGGGCAGAGAGGCCCAGGATGACTGAATTGGGAAAGGGAAGATACTGTTGGACTGAGGGATACCATACCCCAGCCTTGGGGTAGCCAGCCCCCTCTGAACTCCAGGGGCCAGCAAGAACACTGCTGCCAGTCCTTCAGGAGGCCTGGGCCCCTGGGCTCAGCTCTGGTGGGGCAGAGACGGGCCGGAGCAGATGGTACCTGCAGTGCCCCGGGCCCATTTTAGAATGAACTGGTAGAAGGAAATGTTGAACCTTGCTCTTCCAGATGATGACCTCTGAGGAAGAAATGGGTAAAGGAACAAAATAGATTCTGAAAGAGGCCGCTGTTCAGACTGCAGTTGCATTACTCAGGGTCCTCCAGAGAAACAAAATGAATAGGATGCGTGTCGGGAGGAGAGAAGGCAGGGAGGGAGGAAAGCAGGGAGAGAAAATGAGAGATTAATTTTAAAGAATTGGCTCAAGCAGTTGTTGGTGCTGACATGTTTCAAATCCATAGAGCAAGCCCACAGCCGGTGGAGGTCGAGGTAAGAGTTGATGTTGCAGTGCTGAGTGGGAAGGCTGGAAACTCAGGCAGATTTTCTCTGCAGCTGCCTGGAGGCAGGATTCCTTCTTGAGAAACCTGAGTCTTTGCTCCTAAGGCTTCCAACTGAGTAGATGAGGCCTGTGTTCATTATGGAGACCAATCTACTGTACTCAAAGCCAACTGATCATAAATATGACTCACACCTAAAAAACACTTCTACAACCATATCTAGACAAGTGCTTGACCAAACAACTATACACCATGGTCTACCCAAGGTGACACATAAACTTAATTGTCACCACAATGCTCCTGGAACATGGTCCTCTCTTAAAGGAAGGAAGGTCATTAGGTCAACTTTCTTCCCTCCAGAAACGGTGGGAAGAAGAGGGGAGAGGAGACTGTTGTCCTTATTTATGGGGCTTTTTATGTCAGTCTTTAGCTGCTCCTTGAACTTTGAGTCTTTTGTTTGCCCACACTAGGGTGACATTTGGGAGACTGGCTTATTATAGATCACTCCCTTCTTAAAAGGTAACGCTCCCTAGGAACAGGCACAGCCCCAGACTCATGGTCCTTGAGTGGAGTGTGTATCTATCTATCTATCTATCTATCCAGCCATCTATCATCTATATCATCTATCTATATCTGTATATCTATATCTATCTATCTATGTATCTTGAGGGTAGAATCCATGTTTCTTTATCTTGGTAGCCCCACAGTGTCTAGTATCTTAGTATTGAGCCTCATACATGATGGACATTATTCTAAAATATTCTGAAGGCTTCCCGGTTGAAGGCACTGTGCTTGCCAGGTGTTGGAACAGCCACTGAATATGTACTTACTGAGTGAATTATTTCACATCACTTTACATTATCATTTGTATTTCCTTTTCCCCATGGTCAGAGGGAAATGATCTTAAACCAGTACACCCTGGAACATAGTCCTGTGAGTACTCACTCCTTGACTGGCATTCACGGTTCCTGTGACTTGCCTCCGTTTACCTTTCTGGCCTTAGCTCTTCCTGCTCCCCTCCCAGAGCTTACGCTCAGTCCCCACCAAACTAGCTGCCCTGCACAGTCACAGTCATTGTAAGAGTTTTCCACTCTTACAATGTTCCTTTCACCTGAAATGCCCTTTCTTGCCAGTTCACTTCATTTGTACCCATTCAGATCTATTATTCACTAGATGATGAGCTCAGGCACCTACCAGGACCCCATGCTTCCTGTATTCAGAACATCGCAGCATTTTCACAAACTTACCTTAATATACTTACCACTTACATGTTTCTTTTAGCCTCAGTAATATAGAGTCTGTATTGAAAGCCTCTGGAGGACAGAGTCTGTGTCTCCTCCCTCACCGTATCCCCGCTCAGTGCCTTGCGCTTTGCAGGTGTTAGTGAGGTGGAACTCACTGGAGCGCCCGGCCGTCCCTGCGTTATACTTGACACATGTCAGGAATCGCTTCAGCCACTACATTATTCTGGCCAGATTATCCAGTTTCTGGGCAGTCTCAAACTTTGCCTTTCTTTTTGTACTTGGAACATAGTCAGAGGACAGAAAAAGAAATTAGATTCCTTCCTACCCCTTTTATAGTTGATAAGAGGGTAGTTAACAAAACAAAAACAAAAACACGATCGTTTGAAGGTTTAAAATGAATAGCTGCAAGACAGATGAAAAACCGTTTGCGACTTTTTCGTCAGTGGGCCTCGTTTTCATCAACACTCACAAACTGGGTATGGATGCTCTGCTCTGGGGGCCTGTGATAGCAATCAGAGACTTCGTTTTTTCATGATACTCACAGTAGCTGCCACTCAGGAACTCTTTGTCCAGTCAGATGAGAGGCAAGAGCAAGGAAAACGGGGTGCTGGGGTGTAGGAGAGAGGTGGGGCAGGGGCCTGCCTTCATTGCTTTGCAGCTCGGTGAGTTTGGGTCTAGCCTAGGTATTACCACTGAAAGGAGAGAAACGTACAAGTGTGGGGAAGCACTGGAGGCCAGAATGTTCTGGGGGATGCAATGCCGTAAGGACGTTCTTACAAGCTCATTAGTTTTCCTGCCATAGAGGCATTGGCACACTCAGATGCCAGACGACATTGTGTCAAAGCAACAAGCCCAGAATCCTAGCAACAATGTTAAATGTTGGAAACTTATTGAAAATGACTCTTTTCACATTAGGAAGTTTTGTTGGCAGAGAGGAAAGCCGACCTTGCCCTTTGCCAAAGCTGAGGAAAACTGGTATATATTTTTCTTTTGCTCAGCGCTTGCTGTTTTGTTAGGAATTTTAGCTGATGCAGAGGTATTATACTTGCCCTAAGAGAATATTTGTCAAGAAAAGAGAGTTCTAAGGAATGATGAAGTCTTGTTTTTGGAATGTTTACTCTTTTACAGCATCAGCAATTTGTTTTGTTGCTGCCTTACTTGCTTTTGGATGCTGTGCCTCCGGACCTTTGTAAGCCTAAACAGGAATCTCTAAATTTCATCCAGTAACAAAAATGGGGGGGGAAAAGCGCATTTTGCCCAGTTTACCTTTCTTTTTAAGACATTTTTGTATACGGTTAGATTTTTATAAATAGGAACACTGCAAAGTTTTATGTGGAGGGCTTGGAAAAAGCAAGCCAACAGCAGCCCCATGACTCACGGGGCTAATCTGTCTTCATTTTCACTGGCTCTGAGAAATGAAGTTTCAATATTAGTGGGCTGTCACAAAGGGTTTGAAATGGTCGTGAAGTTCTCTGTGATTCTTGTTATTTGGTTCAAGTGTAAGTACACCTTCTGAAAGATTTATATTTTCTTTGCGGAACGCCCAGACACTGTACTTGATGGTTAATCTAATTGTTAAATGTTAGGGTTTCTCTTTCCCGAGCAGAAACGTCATTGCCCCCCACTTTATTTAATTTCACAATGCTCTCTCTTTAAGAACCACATGATGATGAATTGCATCTTGTATTTAGTTTCTGAAAGTTAGTTGCAGCGAGGACTGGTGTTTGCTTAGTGTTGCAGGACAGCAAAACGCACATAACCCTGTGGACTGCCACCTGGGGCTTTTGTGTCACACAAAGTTAGTATCCAGCTGTAGCAGTCTGTGTACTTAGGTATGTGATGACATCTTATCCTGAACCTTTTTTAGATATTCTATTTTTTTCACCTCATGCTATCCTCTTTTCTATTACGCTGTAACCATTATGTTACTTCAGAGTGTTTATAGATAGATGGGATACACGCATCCAAAAACATGTTTCCCAGGTGATAGTTGCATCCCATGAAAGTGGCGCAGACACTGCATTTGCCCCATGTCCACAAACCTGGGGGACGTCAGAGAAGTTCACGGCACTGGGAGGCCCTGCGTAACCTCTGTCAAGTTGACGTGGTAGACCACATGTCTCTTCCCCCAGACTGTGAAATGGAGACCTGTTCTCCTTGGGCACCTCTTTCCTCCATCCAGTCTCTGGCCTCTTTTTTATTTTACCTGTTTATTTAGGCTTTTGCAAGTGTTCAGTAACTGCTGTTCGGTGCCCCTGAGAGTTCCATGGGAGCTTCTGAGCCACAGCTTGCCATTTTGTATTTGCTCTCCCTGCTTTGAGGAATATGTGTTTTTTGGGTGGAGGGGATGGTGTTTATCATCATAAATGCAAGTGCTGGCCCCTACCACCTTTATCAAAACCCAGGAATGTGGCCCAAAGCCAAGACAGAAATGCACACTTCTGACCAGAGGGGTTTTTCACCCATTTAGAACTGAAGGGCAAGTGTCAGAAGCAGAGCCTGGGACAGGAAGTTTGTTGTCCGGACCCGCCTGGTTTAATTGAGTGTTTAGTGTTTAGCAATTGTGCCTTCTCTTCCCCCTGCCACTGAGGAGCCCTTGGTGCAGGGGGAACTGACTTCCTTTATGAACAGTGTCGACCCCTCCCGGGCCATTGCCAAGCCTCCTTTTCCCTCCTGTCCTCACAGGACAGGAGCTGTTGTGTAGATGCACAGTGTCATACCCCAAAATAAAGTAGTACAAAGAAGAAAGCCACCATGGAGGTTTCTAAAAATGAAATCCATCCTTCCATCTTTAATGACAAATTTAGTTTCACCCTTGAGCATATTTTTGTTTCTATATAACTACGTCTTCACCTGTATTTACATTTCCGTATTCTGTGTACATACGAATCTGTTACTCTACCGTTAGTGGGCCTTTGCTTTGAGTTGTTTTCTCATGTCAGTGGCACGTCTTTAAAATTGTTTTTAATTCAAAGATGATAAAAAGCATGTATTTAAGAACATTTTGAAAAACAAAAAAAATCCCTCCAGGTCTCATTCCTTCCACACAGCTATTTGTGCTAATGTGTATTGCCTTCCAGTTGTGCACGTATCTAGCACAGCTGTTCTGAAAGGATGCTGTTTATTTGTTCGGGGTTTAACTTGTCATGCTCCAGCCCCAGTCTCTAATTCCCTCTCCTTTGGATTCATAGAATGCTCTGCCAGGTGGAAAGGCCTGTGATTGCGGCCGTGGTTCAGAGCAGAGCTAACCGACTGCTGTGGGGATGCAATGGCCCGTGTGGGGTGAGAGCTCCAGTGTCTTCAGAGCTGCGCTCTGACCAAATGAGGCGGCCAGGAGCGTCCGCCACCGGCTAACTCAGTTCATCATGCTAGTAATGACTAACTACACGGACATGATTTTAATAGGAACAGAGAAATTCTCGTTGTAAAGGCTTTAATTTCCCCAGAAAAGTATTCCAGAACATATATAAGGTATCATGTGAGAGCAAATTCTTATTCCTTCATTAATGGTGTTTCTAAAGCTTCCGTTGCCTTTTCAGCCACAGTTTGAAATGTGATGATTTTGTATCTCACTGTGGTCAGCAGCAAACCATGTTTCTTTCTGTGTATTGTGGCACTTGGTCAAAATATGAAAGCTATTTATTTTCAACTATTTGGATAAATTGTTATTTACAGCCAAGACAGAAAATGGAATAATTCTAAGGTTTCTGCCAAAAGCTATTTTAGTGTGTCTTTTTGTGCTTGAATATGCGGAGGGTATTTCTTTTCTAACACAGAAAGCTTAAATAGTAAGGGCCCCCTGATAGGTGTTGATGCTTGCTTTTAAAAGAAATGAGGAATAATAACAGATCATTTGTTTTTAAGATTGTGATCCTCAAAAGAAGAAATAAGCCCTGACCAGTGTGGCTCAGTGGGTTGGGCGCCATCCTGCAAATTAAAGGTCACCCGTTTGATTCCCAGTCAAGGCACATGTCTGGGTTGTGGGCCAGGTCCCTCCCTGGTCAGGGACTTGTGAGAGGCAACCAACTAATGGTCTCTAGCACATCAGCATTTCTCTCCTTCTCTTTCTCCCTTCCTTTCCCCTTTTTCTGAAAATAAATAAATAAAACCCTTTTAGAAAAAGAAGAAATAAGGGTCTAATAATTCTAAGAATAAAAATAACATAACACTATCCATTTTCCTTAAGTCTTCCTTTCTATTTCATACACTGATTTTGCTCAGTAGACCGTAATTGGTCATACAGTTCTGGAATTTTGGGGAAATATGGTTTTATTAAATAATAAATCATCTCCTTGGCTCTTTGATTATAAGGCTTCTGTGTGGGTAGGAGTGTTAGAGTTTTGGGGGGTTTTTATATGAATCTTTTCAGGGTTTGCCTCTTTAGGATATGTACTTGGCTCTGGTCTCCCTAATGATAATTCATGATTGACATGGAAAGGAAGAAGAGGATGTCACCAATAGGAAAAAGGGGCTATGATGTAAGAATCAGACCTCTCCCGAGCAATTGTAGGCATAAATTACCTAAAAGAAGCTAAGACTAAATGCTTTCCTGAAGTATAAGTGCAAGTGGTCCATTCCTGATCTTCAGACATTCCCGATTTCTCTATTATCTGCAAAGATAACTTTTCACAGAATTTCTTGAATTACTTCTTGTCTTCAGTCAAGGACGCAATAACCTGACCTCTATGTGTTTAGTTATTGGAAGGCTCAGAAGTCCTAGAAAGCCTTCTCTGAACCAGTAGACCTGGAATGGTGGCCCCATCCTGGCGCCACAGCTCCTGGGGCATGCTTCTGTATTGGCTTGTAATCATGTAGGTTCGCAGTTCTTCTTTCTGCCATCTCCACTACTGAGTACCATATGCTTTTTCAGTACTTTCACAGTATTTGGCTCTCGATGCTTAATAATTGTTAGTGAATTGAACTAAAGTGAAAACCAAAATAACAAGCATAAAAATGGGCTGTCTTATGCCTGAAGTTAACAATACATTTGATGAGTCTAATATTCCGTGATGATACATAGTGAAACATTGAAGAGTAAAGGTCAGGGAGACTTTTGGTTTATCATTCTAATTTAGTGTCATTATTTTAGTGTTTTTCCTTAGGGAACTGAGAGTCTCATGGCTGTGTCTGTGCTTAGTCTGTGCACCCTGTGTGCTTTGGTCTCTGCAAAGGGGATGCCTGACGAGGATTTGGGGCTGTTGCCTCCATGTTACCTGTGCTTGGGTGCTGCACAGAGGGCTGGGCGCTGTGCAGAGGGGTGCCGACAACCACTCTGCAGTGCCCCGGAAGGCCACTTTCACATTAGGTTAAAAGTGAAAAAACTCACCCCCGAGAAAGGAGGCAGAGGTAGGCTGCATTCACCCACAGCAAGAGCCAGTGGGAGGTGCACATGGGAGAGTGCATGCTTGTTTCCAGTGGCAGCCTCTGAGGGGTTTGCAAAAGAGATGGAGTTGGTCATCAGGATGGAGGTGCAGTTCTCAGTGTTCCTGGCAGCCCCCTGGAGACATCAGCAGGAGAATGAACACTAAGATGATCGTGGAACCACAACCATGAGCTGTCCACGAGTGTAAGCAACCTGGGGATGTCTATATGAGTGGTCAGTGGAGTCAAGACCTAGGGAATTCTAATCACTGGGAGGGAGACCTTGTCCAACCAATAGGAATAGGCGAGAGGAGCTGGGAGGAGCCCACCAGACAGCTACCCAGCCAAGGAGCTCAATGACGCTGCAAGTCAGAAGAGAAGTCATGAGAAATGATGCTGGGCGACTCGCATCTCTGTGGCTGTGGACACCTTCCCCAGCCTCCCTGCAGAAGGCAGAGGATAACACTGTCTGCGTCTGGGGGTGGTCACGGGGTTTAAAGGAGGTAGTACCACAGGTCTGGCACTGCCTCAGTTCCTTCCTGACCCCACAGTCCTAGAATAACCCACAGCTGAAGGGCCACACCCCAGGGGTTCCTTAGCTCTTGTTTTGGGCATGGTAGAACTGTTTTTAAAGAGCAAATGATAACCTAACAATTGACCCAGAAAGGGTCACTTGTCAGAGAATCTCTGGATGGGGGATCAAGCTGGTGATAGACTGTCAGGTCACCAAGAGCCCTTATCACATATGACTCCCGAATATTTAATATACCAATCCACGCTTATGATTTACAGTTCCTCCACCTCTTTGCCTTAAAAAATAGTGTCCATTTGGACACAGAGAAAGCTCTGTGTTTTTAAGGGGAATTGGAGGAAGGAGTCTGACATTTACGGGGCCCCTGAGTGCCAGATTTTTTCCCCTTTGCCTCCATTATTTCCTTTGACTCTCGCAGCCACCCTGTGGAATGCATCATCATCCTTGTGTAACACGTGAGGAGGCTGAGGCCCAGACAGGACGAACCTAGGGTCCTCGGGTCATCAGCTACTAGCAGGTAGAGCCAGAATTTGGACCCAGGTTTGTCAGGCGTGGACAGCAGTACTGTTTACCCTCTCGTGTTCGCCAACACGCAGAAGGCTGCCTGGCAGGAGCAGCCCCTGCACGGGGTGGGGGGAGAGGAGGGCGCGTCTAGAAGGTGGGGTCCGGCTGTGGGTGGCCGGTGGCAGACTGTTGGTAACTAGTGACTGAGTGAAGGAAAGGCACATGTGAAGGTTGGAAACAGAGTATTTCAGCAAGTGGCAGGTTGTCAGCAACATGAAGTTTGTCATCGATGTTATTGAATTACTGAAAAATATGTGACATTTACTAACACAGGCTCCGCTGAAATGGCTTTGCAGTAATTTAAGAGATCAGCGTTCAGAATGGGACAATGTGTGAAAAACTGGCACGAAATGAATTCAAAAGATGTCAACAATTTTTTTTTAAAGACTAAAGAGGCACACGCTGCCTCTGGAAAAAAGTAAACCGATCAGCCTAAAAATATCTTTTGAAAGGTAATGATGTAAATATTGATTCGTGTATTCTCCATTTCTTTAGTCCTTAAGTTTAAATGTTCAAAAGTTGCCCCTACAGAGATTTCTAAAAGCACTATTTATTTTCCTGTAAAGGGACAGCCCAACTTTCAATGAGATTGAAAATTAAAATTCACAGTTCTTGGCTCAGTCAATGAAGCTACAAGCTGTATATTTTATAAGAATTTTGATGATAAAAATGTAAAGGGCTAGCTAAACCGGCATTTTATTAGCGACCACAGAATGTTGGGTTTATCAAGCCCGGGATCTGATGGAAATTCTACTTGATTAAATAAATCAGGTTTAATTAAATGGGTTTTTTTCCACCAGAGGTAGAAAGATGACTCCTCAGGCTTCTCCTCTGCACCTCAGTCCTCCCTCCCCAGGTCGGGAGGAGCTTTAACAGGAGACCCAGGTGTATCAAGATGCCTTTTCCTTTCAATCCATTTGGTCAAAGTGTATTTAGAACTAGCAAAAACCAATCCTGTCACGGTAAAGAGAAAAGCTTTTCCCCCCTCCCCTAAGTGCCTTTAGTGCTGGTTCACTTTCCTTAGAAGTTCATTTCACAATTTTAGTGAAGATACGCCGAGTATTTCACAATTCCATACAACTTGTGTTGAGGCTGACCATTTCCTCTTCTGGAGGGGAACGGGCGGCCTCCTGAGTTGTGTGAAGAAGCTGTCCCTGACCCCCGGTGGCAGCAGTCTGGGTAGTCTTCCAGTGGGCAGGCAGCCTTGGTTGTCGCAAGGAACTTGACATTGATGATGTCTGTACCACAGGGTGAAAGGAGCTACCCTCCATCCCATGGCTGTGTTTGTGTAGAAAGTGTAATTCTGTGGCCTGCAGGAACTACACACTGTTTGTAAGTGGTTATCCTGATGGAGAAACTTGATTCGTATCAACCAGACGAAAGCTAACTTAATTTGCATTTGTTGAGCCTCTAAACCTCAAGTAAAATATGCTTTTAGTAACTCTGAGGGAAAAAGGCATTTATTTTCATAAACTACTTGATTGCAATATTAGTTTTTAATTCCTTGCAAGTTATGTCTGTGTCCTAGCATATAGTACAGCTTCTGACATACTATCAGACATATGAGATCATTTAAATAGTATTTGATGGTTCGTTGTGGTCATTTGTCATGGACATCTAATTAGGCCATTTCTGATTTCTCTCTCTCTCCCCCAACTCCCTTTCTGTTCTCTCCTGCAGGACAGTTAGCCTTGCTTTTTCTTTGTATGTAGTATGGCTTTGGGGTGAGAGGAGGGTGAATGAACATTGTGGAATATTCTTGCAGTGGTATTCATTTGTAATTTTTTGAAGTATAAAATGTTATCTCTGCAAAAAATTCAATTGGCTTTGCTTACATATATGAGTGTCAGCCCTTCCTTCCAGCCGTCATTCCCAAGTTCAGTGATGACATTTGCTGCGTGCTTGCTTGCTTGCTTGGGGCAAAGCTCCACACTAGACATGTCAGGGAGAGTGTGGAATTAGAGTAGGACAGGCCCTCACCCATGAGGAGCTTATCTTCTAGACCTCACTGTCTGATGCATTAGCCTCAGACTTGGAGCCAGTGAGTCCTGCAGTGCGGTTAGTCAGATAGACCCCGGGGTCACTGGGCGCCGCAGTGTGGTTGGTCGGCATTGACATGTGTTGGACATGAACTCTATGGCTGAATTTCAGACACTTAGTGTAAGAAAAGAAGACAAAATATCTTAATAATTTCCATGTTGATTACATGTTGAACTAATAGTATTTTTGGTGAAATAAAATAAATTATTAAGATGTATTTCATCTGTTTCTTTTGACATTTTTTGTGATAGTTAGTAGAACATTTTAACTTATGTGCGTGAGTCTCATACTTTCTGGGGCAGCACTGGCTGTGTCTCTGCTTCCTTCCAGTGCTGTCATTAAGGGAGAGCACTCACCAACATCAGTGCTTTCCCCGTGAGTGTTCATAGTTTTAACCCCTACAAACAATAGCAGTCACAGTATAACAGGATAAGAAATCAGAGTATATGATTTCTTATTAGCCCTTTAAGTAGCCCATTATTAATGTAAATACAAAGTTAGATAGGATAGTTTTTCTTTCACAGCATTATTATTTTTTTTAAAGATACTGAAGCCCTGGCTGGCGTAGCTCAGTGGATTGAGCGCGGGCTGGGAACCAAAGTGTCCCAGGTTCGATTCCCAGCCAGGGTACATTCCTAGGTTGCAGGCCATAACCCCCAGCAACCGCACATTGATGTTTCTCTCTCTCTCTCTCTCTCTCTCTCCCTCTCTCTCTCTCCTTCCTTCCCTTCCCTCCCTAAAAAAAATAAATAAATAAATAAAATCTTTTAAAAAAAAAGATACTGAAACCTAGGTTCCCTGGGTGCTGAGGATAGAAATAAAAGAAAGAAATGGGGTGCAGGGGGCGCTGCTTCAAGCACCTTAGGCAGAACAGCAAGAACAACAGTGTGGTGGTTACCAGAGGTGGGGGGAAGTAGAGGAGGGTAAAGGGGGGGCAAGTGGTGATGGAAAGAGACTTGGTTTGGTGAACACACAGTAAATACAATGCACAGATGACGTATTGTAGCATTGTATCCCCGAAATCTATATAATTTTATTAACCAATAGCACCCCAATAAACTCAATTAAAAATGTTCAGGAAGCACATCTGAGATTGCCACTTGTCTTGCAATGATGTAGGCAGAAAACGCTCTGATCAAACCCTTATTAAATGTTCCTTATAGGAGAGAATGATGATGGTAATAATAATGTGATAGGATCAACCACGTTAACTAGATTGGACATTTATTGAGGGCATCGAGGAGTTCAGTAGGCGTTTCTACAGGATCTTGTTCCGTGCAGCAGTCCTAAGAAGATAGCCCTCCTAGCCCGTGTTTCAGCAGCATCAGGCCAGGGTGAGCTCCGCAGGAAGTGGTGGTGCGGAGGCCGCCCCAAGCTCTGGCAGCCGAACAGACGTGCTGTGGTAGCCACCACGGAGACCACCGGCCAGCTGACTTCCCTTTTAGGAGACAAAGTGGTGGGAACTAGAAGTGAGCTCTTAGAAGGCAGCTTTGTGTAATCTTTAACCATTTAGATCTGTGAGATTAAGTCGAGGGTTAATTTCAGGCGAACTCCTTTCTCAATGTCCAGTAATCCCAGGAAGTAAGACTTGAAGACTTGTAACGTGATGTAAAAGTCACAGTTAGGTCAGCCTCCGCAGTGCTTTCACATTTGTTGCCTCGTTCATGCTTTCCCAGGCCCTTTAGAGTAATTAAGGACAAGTAATTACTCTCCTCATTTTATAAAATTAGTGGCTGAGCTTTCAAGAGGTTTGTTGACCTTCCTAAGGCTGCACAGCCAGTGCCCAGGGATCTAGGAGAACCCAGCTCTGGCTGGCAGAGTGGGCCAACCCGGCAGTGGTGGGGGCCCGGCCTCGCCAGCTTCAGGACCTGGCTTTGCACTTAGCATCTGAAACTTTGAGAACCCAGGGTCTAACCAGAAAAACAGTGTTCTCCTTGAGAATTGAATCTGGGGGATTTTTACAGGTGCTGGAGGAACCACAAAGCCAAACAGAGATTGGCAACAGCAGAAAACCGTCCTACCCTGCAGGGTGCAGAGACAGGGAGCCCATCCCAGGGGCCACGGGAACCTCAGAGGGGATGAAGCCTCTGCTGAGAGGAGGAGGGAAGACCACCCAGATCCCCCCCACCCTTTCTCCTGCTTCACATGCCCAGTCCTCTGCCAGAGCCTCCTGGGCACAACCCAGCAGGTGTCCAGCTGACTTGGCATCAGAGGAAATCTGCCCAGGTCAGCTCTCTGGTCAGACAGAGCAGAGCAGGGTTACTGAAGGAACGGATCTGCCTGCCGGGCAACCTCTTTAGCCCCTGAAAGGGGGCTGGTAGGTCCGGCTTACGGAGTTGGGGATTAGAAGGAATGGTGTTTATGAAGTGCCTGTGCCTAACAGAAGGTCCACAAAGGTTAGCCCACCCCTCCTTTCTGTGGGAACAACGGCATTTAAGGCAGTCACCACGTGGCCTACAAGGTGTGTGTGACAAGTGAGAGTTTGTGTCCTGGTCATCTTTCTGAGCACCGTGCGCAGTCATGGACTAGTCTAGCTCCTCTCCACACTTCATCCTCTTTGTTCTTTTTGGCGTTTTCCTCTTTCTCAGCTCATAAAGAAAACCCATTACATTATGTACATCGAAGAGAGTTCCCATTTTGTCCTGGGATTGTGGGCTGTAAGAGCTAAGACTGCTCAGAGGAAGCTCATACGGGCCATGCTGAGGGTTGATGTTCCCGTATTCCCAGTCCGATCTTATTTTGAAATGCCCTTGATCTTAAGCTTTAGTCTTATTAAATTAAAAAATGTTCTATAGTAATGCGTTTAAAAGCACAAGTAAATTACTTGAAAAAAAGTATAATTGGAATAAACACAGTTCAGCTAAAACTTCAGCTCTTTTCAGAGGGCAGAAAGTGATTTCAGTGTTGCCATTTTAATTTCCAACAAACCCAAGTGAATTTTTATATCATAGTTGGATTGGGAGAGGAGGGGAGATGCATAAAAGCGGGTTAAAAGATAAACAGTTTGCTAATGGAATTTTTAGATGCATTAAATGTCATGAGCCACAAACTCAGCTCAGCAGCCTTACAAAAGATTCTGAACTTGGAGAGTTGAGTTTCAAGGTCGCTGTGGGGCAGAGAGTCCTAGATTGTCTGTAGTGACACATGTGAGAGTGACACTGTTATATGCATGTAATACATTCATTTTTTTGAAATTTAAAATAAGAGCCACAATACACATGCCTATTTTGGGGCAGTGGGCACGATTTGATCTCCAGAAGAACTGATCTATAGTCTGTTAAAATGGTCAGTTGGAATAGCCCAGCCACGGGTTCCTTCACCCTGCTTCTCAGAACCTCACTCCTTGCTCCAGCTCTGAGATCTCACACCCCGCCTCCAGAGGTGTGAGCTGAGAATGGGAAACCTGAACTGCAGTGTCCAATGGTGTGTGATGAACCCAGGCCAATTCTGCAGGCCTTCACCTCATGGGACTCATAGGAGAGCAGGACTCTGTCTGCCCAGCCGAGCTGGTGGTCTCATTGTGTTCCCAGCACGGTCCTTGAAGATCAAGGGAGAGCCTCAGCTGGGAGCTGGTCACGAACTCTGCTCTAGCCAGGCAGGCTGGGGATTGGACCAAGGGTCTATCCCACAAAGGGGCAGGTGGTGGGGGAACTGTGGCAGCCTCAGGAAATAAAAAAGAAGTAACTATAGGGCTAGGCCATCTGTCCACTGGTTCCGGGCAGCAAGATGATCCAGACCTCACAAACAGGTAGAGATGGGTTCCCGGCCTGGCTAGGATGGGACTTGACTGGACAAGGTGAGGCCTTCCAGTCTGCCAGTCAGCATGGGAATGAACGTCCCTGAGGCTGAGATGAGACTTTGTTTATACCTGACTCTTCAGTACCTGGCAGTTAGTAAGAACTCAACACATTATTAATAAAGTCACTTTCAAGTACTGTGACCATACATTTCTCCTTGCCCAGAACAGTCCCTGTTGTTGTGGCGTATTTATTAATAATGCCCACCTTGTTCCCAGAAGTGTCCGGTTTAGATGTCACTCTACCTCGGGGGAACAGAGCCTACCAATTCCCACCATCCATGTGGTCTGTGGGTGCTGGGGTCCTTGAGCCTTCCCCCTCAGCTGGAGCCTCCTGTGGAGACACTGCTGCGTTCCCCAGCTCGCTCTCTGAAGGTCTCCTCCGTAAGCAGCGGGGCCTTAGCGCGTCCATGCAGAGTTGCACCAGAGGACGGATGCGTCCGCTGGACGCATCACTGTTCAGCAGTGGTAGTTGGAATGGCAGCCCGATTCTTGGAATGAGGATGGCATCCTGCAGAGTAAGGGCTTTTGGTGATGAGTTTGCAAGTGGAATTGGCCCTTGTTTTTGCTCCTGGATGACTTCGATGAAATCAAAGACAGTATAATGAAATGTGTCATTTTAAGCTTTTAATATTATAACGCCTTTATGTAAAATCTAAGCAGGCCTTGTGAGTACCTGTATTGTATCCTCACACCAGTATCCTGAAGCATGGTAAGAAAAAGCCCTTCTCCATCCAGCTGTCCAAGCTGAAGTTTACAGTGTGTCCTCTGTAGGATCGCCTGAGCTGCTCGGTTTTATGTTCTATACGATGATTAATGGCGCATGCTGTTCTGTATTATTTAAAATGCGAGCCAGGCTTAGGAAGCTGTATTTAGAATGAGTTTTGTGCCTGCCGCATGGATTTAATTGTACATTAGCTACTTGTACTTTCCTCCCAGTAGTTAGGTTTACAGCCATGAGGGGTAGAGATGGTGACATAAGATTTCACCGAGGCAGTTAAATCGCTTCAGTCACCGGCAGCACAGGCCATTTAAAATGCATTAACGATGAGATTTTGCTGGGTTTTAAAACTGCTTTTCATTTCAGTTTGATGAGCTAATTAATTTGGAAGGGACTTGTGGCTTTGAAAGGGAATACGGCGATTCAGGAAAATGGCAGGCCTGGACCTTGTGCAGCCCAAATGGGCACCGCTCTGCCGCACAGACGCTCTGGAGTGACCGCCGAGTGTCATGGAGCCCTGCCACGCAGGCACTGGCATTTTTATTGATTCCTTAACCCGTGGGGCTTTTAATTAAAAAAAAAAAAGAGGAGGCTTACTGTGGCCGTGACCTAAAGTGTGAGAACGCTGTTGCTGCAAGTCCGGTAGATACGAAGATCGAGAAGGCATATGTGTGCCGCTTCAGCAGTGTTTGTGTTTGAAAATTCGTGTTTGCATATAATGCCTCCAAGTAGAAAAGCAGAGGGTTTGGAATTGACGATAATACTAAAATTTTTCAATAGGTAAAAAATTTTGAATTGTAACAGTGAGTACTATATAATATGTGGAGATAATTATAACTGCTTAAATGTTATTTATTTATGTATTTACTTATTTAGAGGGGAAAGGAGGGAGAAAGAGAGGAGGAGAAATATAAATGTGTGGTTGCCTCTCACGTGCCCCCAACAAGAGACCTGGCCCGAAGCCCAGGCATGTGTCTTCACTGGGAATCCAGCAAGCAACCCTTTGGTTCACAGTCCAGCATTCAATCCACTGAGCCACACCAGGCCAGGGCTAAAAGTTATTTTTAAAGTACACAGGTTTCTCTCTGGTGCTGAAAGTGATGATCCTTCAAGTGGTAATCTTCAAGTTCATCCATTCATTTGGGGGTGGTCAATAAACTATCACAGTTAAACATGATAATACACTTTAGCTCAGTTTTATTAGACTGTTAAGGCAGAAACAAAATAAATACCTATGTAAATAGTCTGGTGCTTTTTAAAATTACAAAACAAATGAGGCCTTATTCATTTGTTGATCCTTCAAAAAAGGCAGTGAGTTTTATTTGCACACACAGGAAGAGTGCACGTGATTATCAGTTTTGTACTTGTTTGTATTTCTTCTGCCTGTGGCACAGGAACTTGAACTCCCAAGGCTGTGGAGGCCTTCTCAGGAGAGGTGCTGACTCCTCTGGCACCGAGGCTGGTGGCCTCACCCTGCAGCGTTGTCCAAAGGGCTCACATCCAGCCTCTTACCTGCTGGCCTTATCCTGCCCAACACCTCCACACACACACACAGGAGCTTCTTCAGACATTACAGGCTCTTTGTCTTTGATATGCTGTTCCCTCTGATTACTTAGCCTTCCCTTCCTTTTCATTTCTCATCAGGATCCAGCCCCAAAGTCACCCCTTGGGGAACGTTAATGAGGATCTCCTCCCCTGCCTTCCTAAGGACTTTGTTCCTTCACAGATATGTTCTTTCTTGTGTATCATTCATTTCTGCTTTTCACTGGACAGGGGCCTTCAGCACAGAAACCTGCTCTAATCTCTCCGAGTGGATAAACAAGGAAACACTCCCTCTCCCTCTCTCTACCAGCTCCTTTCCCTGGTGCCTTCTCCACGGAGTTAACTGCACTCACTGTCTCCAGTCTTCATCCCCAGCTCACGCCAGCGGGCCTCCTGGCCACTCTGCACTGCTCGGAGACTGCTCTTGCCAGGGTCACCCAAGAACTCTGTGTTGTCAAATCTCACACACACCTCACTAACTTAACATCAAAGAAACCATTACAAAAGTATGATGGAATGAAAAGATACGAGACACAGAAAAAAAAGTGAAGTGACAGATGTGAATTCACCTGTAACAGTAATAATATGTGAATGGATTCAGTAATCTGATCAAAGGCAGAGATTGTCAGACTGGATTTAAAAAAAAAAAAGATCTAACTACATGCCATTTACACTGTTGGTTCGAAAATACAAATAGGTTGGAAGCACAATGATGGGAAAAGATGTATCATTCAAATACCAACTATAACAAAGCTGGCAAGGCTATGCGAACACTAGGCATACTTCACTTTTCTGTCCTGAGCTCCCAGAAGCATTGCTGGCTACTCTGCTCTTACTTAAACACTTTATCCTTGGCTGCCGTGACACCACAGTCCTCTGGAGTCACCACCATGTCTTTCGCTTCAGCTTTCTTGCCTCTTGCTGCTCCCTCTTTTTCTACCCAACCTAAAATACTGGAATGCACCAGATTCAAGCCTGGACCATCTTCTCTTTTCTCTCTCCTTTTTACAGAGCTACCAAAGTGTTCTGGCTTCCAAATTGATATCTTGTAGGCTTGACCTCTCTCCTGATTTCCAAGTTCACACATTAAACAGTGTACTTGACATCTCTGCTCGGACATCTAGATGCATCTCAAACTTCCCATGTTCAAAACAAAACTCCTGATTTCCTCCCCCCACAAAACAACTATTCCTTAATCTCCCCCATCTAAATAAATGGCATCATTGTGCACCATTTAATCAGTTGAGAAACTTGGCAGTTATGTTAGATTCTTCCATTTTTCCCATGATTTGTACTAGTCCATCAGCACATATTGTCAGCTCTAACATTTGGATTATCTTGAAGTGATCCACCTCTTGTTAACCACTGTGGTCCCAGCTACCATCCTCCTGTATCTGGGATACTGTGGTTGTTTCTAAACTACCTCCCTGCCTCCACTCATATTCCGTTTACTTCACCCTCCACTTGGCACTGCTTTAAAAAAGTAAATTAGACCATGACACTCTCCATCAAGCAGTTGCCTGCTGAATTAAATCCTAAACGATTTAAGATACCATCCAGATTCTGCAGGATCTAGCCTCTTCCTCTCGCTGTGTGATTTCATCCCCTTCCAGCTTCGCTAGCTACCTGCTCTACAGCTACCCTGCTCTCCTTTCAGCGTTGGACTAATCAAGTTCACTCGAGCCTCAGGGTGTTTGCACTTGCTATTGCTTCTTCCTGGGCTCCAAGTGGAACAAGCACCAGAGGACAGATTCACTGGGGTTGGGGTACTTGAGGGACCTGTCTAAAAGCTTGTCTGGAAGGCAGGCCAGACCCACCCCCGCTGGGACCACCTCTGTGAGCTGGAGACTAGGAGCCTTCAGAGAAGACCTGAAAGGTTTTATGGCTGAGGGCTATGAGGCAGCGGAGGGGCCTCCAAAACCCTCTCTCCAGGGGTGTCTGACCTGCAGGCTGCATGCAGCTCAGGATGGCTATGAATGAGGCCTGACACAAAATCATAAATTTACTTAAAACATTATGAGATTTTTTTGTGATTATGTGTCACAATGTCAACACAACTCTTCTTCCAGTGTGGCACAGAGATGCCAAAAGGTTGGACACCCCTGCAGGCTATGGCATTAAGCAAGGGGCTCATGGGTTAGAGCAATAGTTTCCAAGTTGGGTAAGTGTGAAAGAAAATATTAGGATTTCAGTTTAATTTTTTTGAATGTTTTCCAGCATATAGAGTGTGTTAGTTGTTAGCACATGCATTTAACATAAAAATAAATAAACATGTCTTAGAGGCATGCTCAACAATAGGATCATGATATCAGTATACAAAAAGCACTTTGTTAAAAACAACAACAACAAGTCAACCCTTTAAAATTGTGGAAACCTCCCAAAAGAGAAAAACCCAGAAGTAAATGACTTCACTGGTGAATTCCCCCAAACATTTGAAGAAGAATTAACATCAATGTTCCTCAGACCCTTCCTTCGTATTTCTCTGGTATCGGTTGTAGTATCTTCCCTTTCATTTTTTATTTTATTTATTTGAGTCCTCTCTCCTTTTTTCTTGGTGATTCTAGCTAAAGGCTTGTGTATTTTGTTTGTCTTTTCAAAGAACCAGCTTTCAGTTTAATTTGATCTTTTCTGTTGTCTTTTTAGTCTATGTCATTCATTTTTGCTCTGATCCTCTACTGACTTTGGGGTCATTTTGTTCTTCTTTCTCCAGTTCCTTGAAATGTAAAGTTGGGTTATTTCAGATCTTTCTGGTTTCTGAATGTAGGCATTTATTGCTGTGAACTTCCTTCTGAAAATTGCTTCTGCTGTATACCATAAGTTTTGCTATGTGGTATTTCCATTTTCATTTGTCTCAAGGTATTTTTTAATTTCCCTTTCGGTGTCTTTAATGCATTGGTTGTTTGGTAACATGTTGTTTAATCTCCAAGCATTCGTGAATTTTCTAATTTTCTTCTTGTTATTGATTTCTAGTTTTATATGATTGTGGTTGGAGAAGGTGATTTGCCTGACTTTAGTCCTCTTAAATTTATTAGGACTTGTTTTGTGGCCTAACAGGTGATCTACCTTGAAGAATGTTTCATGCATGCTTGAGCAGAATGTGTGTTCTGTTGCTTTTGGATGAGATTTCTCATATATATATATATATATATACATATATATATATATATATCCATCCATCCATCCATCCATCTGACTTAATGTGTCATTTAAGGCCAATGTTTCCTTATTGATTTTTCTGTCTGGATGATCTATTGATTGATAGAAGTGGAGTATTAAAGTCCCCTATTGTTACTGTATAGCTTTCTATTTCTCCCTTTAGGTTTGTTAATGTTTATTTTATATATGAGGTGCTCCTGTATTGAGTTCACACATAATTACAAAGGTTATACCCTCTTGTTGGACTGCCCTCTGTATTATTGAGATGACCAGCCCGTCAAAAGGGGCCCCTGTTCTGACGGCGGCATCGGCCCAGTCAGCGCGCCACGGGGCACGTGTTCCCTCAGAACGCTCACTTTCTACTTGAGGAGATAAGCTAAGCCACATAAAACAATTAGAGAACTGAACAAGACTATAATTCAGAGTTAAATTACACGGTGGAGACTATAAATACTGTGTGAGTCGGGAGAGGAGACAACATTGAGGGCTGGGCTAGGACAGGCTCGTGAATGGCTTGGAACTTAAAAGAATATTTTGTAGAAGGCTGAGTTTCCCTTTTGTATGATTCATTATTTTGTGTTTTTTCCCTTTGTTTTTGTTATCTAATTGTCCCCCTCCCACACGCACACACAGTAATTTCGTATGCAAATGTAAACCATTGGATTTAAAAAGGGCCCCAGGAGAAGTTTCTAGACAAAATAATAGGGAAAGAACATAATAAACAAGGTGATGGCATAATAAATTGTTGGTGAAGCGATTTGCCTTAAATGATTGTGGGAATCCTGACATTTCTGACGCGAAGAGCTAGCTACTCTTCTCCCTTCTCTGTGGCAGAGGTGGCCCAAGGGACTTTCTGCATCCCAACTGCCCCCAGATTGCCATAATCCCCCCCCCCCACTGCCAAGCAGTGACAGAGTTAAGGATTAAAAAATGAGAAACATGGACTGTTCTTCCTAAGCTGTCCAGAAATAGTGAAGAGCCTGTACAATTTAGGGGGGAAAGCTGTGATTCTGAAGTTACTCTTAGACTTGATTGTATTTGTAGCTAAGGATTCACATTATGTGATTTGACTTGCATACCTTTTGAAATTCAGTTCTATTTACCAGTTATTAACAATTGAAATTATGTAGGCACATCTTGAAATAGCTCTGTAGTAGAGGAAGTCAGCAGGCTTTATAATGTGCTGGGTAGGAATTACCGTACACGCAGTTGAGAAACACGGAGTTTTCACACTAAAGTGGGCCACTTAAGTACCGTTATTATAGATCATAAATTAAGATTCATTAGCATCAATATTTTCACTGGAATGTGAAGTAGCGCCAGTGTAGTTTATAGGAGCTCAGTCCTCACCATTAAGTTTTTCATTACTGGAGAAAACCGATGAATTTTATTGCAGCTTACATTGGACACAGATGTACGTTATGGCTTTATAAATTTACTCGAGGTAAATATTTCAGTAGTAGTGGAAGTGTTTCTCCAACAGGGTGTTGTCAGAAGGGTTTACTCATTGTTCCCGCTCTGCCCTCAGCGCACATCTGCGTGCCTGGGCCAGAAACGCATCTCTCCCACGCTCTTGCCCTCTCCCAGGCACACTGCTCGCTGCTTGGTGCTAGGCCTCCGTTGGAGTCGGGGTGATTCTTCGTGCTCCTGGTCTAGTTTCAGCCTTAGGCTGCACTATGCACCTGGGCCCCAGGGGTGGTGGGACCTTCCTAGCATTCCTGCCCTGTTCCCCAAGGCGGTCAACCTGTCTGTACCTGTGGCGAGTCTGGGCAGGAGACAGCTTTCTGCCTCTTTCCTGGTGGTAGCAGAGCTCTGCTTTTATTAGCACAGGCCCTGGAGTCCAAGAGGTCCTTCTGCCCTGTGGGGCAGTCACTCTGTGCCGGACTGGAGAGGTGGATGGATTTTTCTTCCACCCTTTGCCCAGTAGCACTCGGAGAGAGAGCTTGCTGCCCTTGCCCTGGTGGTTGAAGCTTCTGTTTGCCATGACAGGATGGCTGGGGAAGTAGGCAGTTTCATGCTGTCCCCAGTGACAGTGTCACCAGCTGTATGCTGGTGCCCAGAGAGGGGCGCTGTCTTCTGCTGTGCTCCCAGTCTTTCTCAGGAGCACCCGTGGAGACAGATTCTCCCTGTGTCTGGGGCACCCAGTTAACTCTGAAGTAGCAGTTAACCTGATAACCTATCACTTAACCTGTTAGTCCACAACCGGCCTTTCAGGATTCCTTCAAGTTTCAGCTGGTTTTTTCTCACCTCCCTCCAAGATGGACTCTTCCTCCCATGCTCTGCAAACGTGAAATAGTTTCTATGTTTGTCTTTCCTTCGAAGGGCTCATCACTCTGGAATCAGTTCTCTTGGTTGCCTGGGGACCGCAGTTCTCTGATGAGTACAAAATAAATGTTACAGTTGTATAGATAGTCTGGCTTTTTCTCGTTAGAGTGGCAGTGATGTTTTTTTTTTGGCTGTCTGCATTGTAAGCTGTCATCTGAACTGTGCTTGCCCCTGACTCAAGCATGACATTCAAGTCTCCTGTAGGTTCCTAAGGCACTAGCAGGTCTGTGTCCTCATAGAGTACTTGCTGGGCTTGGGCCAGGCTCTGCTTTGGGAACCCGGTAGAGGGCATCCTGGAAGAAGAGACCCGTTAGCTTTCTGTGATTTGCAATAAAGGGCCTCCCTCCTGAGTGGAAAGCAGCATTTGGCTATACTTAGCTTTTTTTTTAAGTCATTTTATTCTTTTTCAATTCATCAGATATTATAAAATGACCTTCAAAGTGACCACTTTTGCTCCAGATCCTTTTCTTTTTTCCTTTTTGCTTATCTTGGAGAGCACATCAAGGTCTTAGAGATGCGTGAAAACCTTGCAAGGTGACCCTGATGTGCCCCGCAGGACTCACTCTGTCAGTTCAGAGATGTTGTTACTGCGCAGAAGGAAGGTCAGGCCTTGCTGTGCTCCTTTAATGGGCCTCATGTGGTTCTGGGGTGTTGTGTTTTGTTTTGTTGATAGAAATTTCTCTAACCCAGTGTTTCTTCAATCCTAGACCCCTTTCAATAAACATAAAGACCTCACACTCTTGTTTGTGCTATTTATAAATCAAAGTAAATAACGGGACTCAAAGCTAAGCGGGAGGAGAAATGCCGCTGTGTTTTCACACTAGGCCACCCTCCCCATTGTGTCACGTCCCCTGCCCCCACCCCAGAATCACTGCCCAGGCTCCTTCACTGGTTCTGCCAGGGTATTGAACCTGGGTATTGACTCATCGTTTTCTCATGGTGCTTATTGAGAGATAATCACACAGAAAATGGAAACAAATCACTGTTGAAATACAAGAGAAATGTAGGAGGACATAGGAGGTGATTCTCATCTAGCAGGACCTCCAGCCCTCCGTGCATCGTGAGACAGACCTTTCTCCAGCCCCTCCCCCATCCCCCAGTGGTTTCCTCGGCTCCAGAATGAGCTGGATTACTTGGATCAGTGCCACGTGCTTTGTTGCCGCAGAAGAAATGGGGCACACCTCTTTATTGCTTCCCTTTGGGATGAGAATTTATGAGATTGCCTACACCCACTTACGAAATTGCTACTACCTCTTAAGTATCCCAGATGGTAGTTTTAATGGCCAAAAGGTAGAGACAAGGTTCTATTAAACAAAGTAGGCAGACTTGTTAGAAGTATGTATGTTTCTCCATAGAGCTCAATGTGGCTATTTCCATTTCTAATGTTAAATGTAAGTCCTGTACACAGGTCTACTCCCTCGAATTTGCTGTGCTAAGTTTGCTGAGCCTCTTTCTAGTTCATTGATTATTTAAAATCACTCTCGGTACAAAATTGTCATTCTGTAAATAAGTGTTGGTTAAATGCATAAATGAATCTTTAAGCTTCTTTCTAGTTCAAAATTTTATGATTATCTTTCTCCAGAATTCGTAATTTCAGGGCTGATACAGAGTTAGGGTCCTTTGGAAGCTGGTTTTCTTCCAGACTAGACCTTTGCTTTGAGTCTTTTCTCTTGATGGTGCTGAGCGCTGGTGGAGCAGCATCAGTGCACCAATGCACCAAGCTCACATTCTGTTCTTTTCACCACTGAGCAGCTCCAGGTGACAAGTACTTACATTATTATAAGTGCCAGCCCTGAAATTATTTTTATCAGCAGCTTTAGGAACCTCCATCTCAGTAGAAACTTAGGGGTTTTTTTCCTCTGGTTTTAGGTGATTAATGCATATAAGTTATATGCATTTAGTTTTCTTTTAGTTAGAAAAAAACAGTATGTATAGCACATATGATTGGATCATTTCATTATTAGATTTAAACTAACACTAAGAGGCAATGTACAAAATAGATTCCAGCTTTGGTACTGACCAGGCGCTCAGCCTGTGTAAGTACCTGATCCCTGCTGGGTGAAAAAGGGAGAGCCAGGTAGGTCAGCAGGAGTGGGATGAAGATTCCGGGAGTCAGGCAGGTTGAGGGCCTGGCTCTCCTTCCTGCTATTGAAGCTGAACTCTCCTTCCCTCCCACACGGCTGCCTCTGCCTTCTCCTTCCTTTCCCCTCGTCAGGGGAGGGCCAGCTGCCTTCACATCCACCTGTGTCTTCCAGCCAGTGATTCCAGTCCATCCAGTGACAAGTCCTCTTTTTTGATCTCTAAGCATGCACACTCGTCTGTAAGAACTTCCTAATAGCTTTATCTGCTAGTGAGGAAGGAGAAACAGACCTTCCCATCCAGGCCTCTGCATGCTATGGAGAGGACAGGGTGGTTTAGGCAACAGCGGATGGAGGGGGAAGAAGAGACAAGCAGTGTCTGATAAGGGGAGTCCCTGCTGTCATTACAGCAGCCTGTGCTGGGGTGACCAGCATGTTCATGGGTCTGCTTCCATGTCTGAAGTCACCAGTCATTGCCTGGGCTGGCTTGTGAAGAGCAAGGCAGTGTGTTTAAAGTCACAAGTGTGGTGTTTAAGCTGCGGAGTGTCCCACAGGTGTGGGTGTGGGAGCATGTATGTATGCTAGCAACCTGCTTTGCAGTCTGGCTTTTTCCCTCTTGGTAATAGAGACACCTCTGCATTTGGAATAGATCATTTGTAATAAATTAGTAACTGGTAGTCGTGTATCAGTCAGTATGTTTAAAATGACAGAATGAAAGATTATGATGTTGAAAAATGCTGTCTATATTTTTCATGGATCAGCACCTCCATTTATCTTTGTGACTTATTTTTATTAGTGACACCTTTGGGGTTTAATTTATAAAGATTATAATATTTCCTTAATTAGTATGTTGTCTTTTTTAGAGGTGTTTCTTTTTAAAGATGAAGACAGCCTTCATTCTAAAAAATGGGAAATTTGTACATTTGTTTCATGCTCTTATGCATGGCTGGGTACGGATTTCATGCCAACTTGCTTGAATAGATAAAATAAAATCTTCACTTTAAGGATTTGGAGCATCTATGATACAATATATCTTATGGATACAATCACCACAGTCTTTATGTCTTTTACACTTTACTGTTCTGAGGATATAGTTGTAAAGAAATACTCTGCCTTTTGTGGCCTTTTTGTTTTATCTTGGCATTCAGATCACAAAGGCCTCTATGGTTCATTTTGAAACTGTGAGGGAAATGATACCCATATGTTTTAAGATTTAAGTTTAATTACCTTCTGCAAATTGCTTTTGGAAGCATAGGTAGTCTCAAAATAAAAGTGGTTTTAAAATTTGAGATGTAGAGAATAACATAATTGTTTTTTTTAGAGATTTTATTCAAAATAGGTTCTCTCTAGAGCAGGAAAGTGAGAATTGGCCTTTGTGTGATATTTTTCATGGTCTTCATTTTATTGCCATGAAAGTTATATAATCCCAACCTCTGTCTCCTTTATTTATGAATATAATGAATTTCTGAAAATGTATCGCAAACTCTGTGCACTTCCTGAAAGGCAGAATCGTGTGTGAGGCTAAGATTGTGAAAGATGCTGTGAGGGCCTTTGAGCACTTGTTATTTTATTTATTTTTTTAAAAAGATTTTATTTATCTCATTTTTTAGAGAGGGAAAGGGAGAGAGAAAGAGGGGGGAGAAACATCAATGTGTGGTTGCCTCTCATGCAACCCCCTACTGGGGACCTGGCCCACAACCCAGGCATGGGCCCTAGACTTGAGAATCGAACCAGCGACCCCTTGATTCGTAGGCCAGCACTTGACCACTGAGCCACACCAGCCAGGGCTGAGCACTTGTTATTTTAAATAACCGAGGCCTCGGTACAGGAAAGGACTTACATCCACACGTAGATATGGTGTCGGCTCCGCAAGGTGGGCACTTGTTACATTATGGAGAAAAGGTGAGGACTGTGTCACTGGTGGTGTGCACTTCCTTAGAAACAGATGCTGCCTGAACATTTTCACCTGGTAGTGTTAATAACCTGTTAACAGTGGAAGTACTTATGCTTAGGTGGTGTTCACCTGGTGCCTGGTAATAGGCTTTAGTAAGTCAACTATGGAATTTTAAAAGTACCTCCAGCTGTAATGGTAACCTAGGCCTCCCACCCAGACTTAACACAACTGCAGCAGTAAAACTGTGTTGATCTGAAATATTTAGGACCAAGAATAATCTGAGACTTGGAAGGGCCAGGATTCTGCCTGAATTCCAGTGTCTGCTTATTTATTACATGGTTCATACTTAGCTAGTTTTGGTCATTGGGTGTGTGTAGTTTCCAGAAACAGCCCAGGCGTCTCAGTGAGTTGAAGTGGTTTTCAAACTTTAGTTGCATCCCCATCTCACCTAGAATGTTGCCTAAAATGCCAGTTCCTGGGCAGCGCCCCCTAGAGATCTGACACCAGAGCGTAGAGAATCTGTATTTTAATCAGGTAACCCAAGTGATTCTGAGGCAAGTGGTCTAGTGATAACCCTTTGAGAAACACTTGTGCAGGAAAGGTATGCACAAGCGGGGCCTGCTTCGTGGGTATGTGGCCTGTGCAACTGTACAGCACCACCACCACCCCCGGAAGGGCCCTGCACATGGCTTAGTGCTCTTCCATCACCTTCTTGAAATCTTAGTGATTTTTGAACAAGGAGTCCTGCATCTGCATTTTTCCCTGCAGCCTGAACATTATGTAGCTAGCTCTCTTTTCAAGATGTGATTGGGTGTTACTGAATTTGTGTTTCTTGGTGCCCATGGATTGCCATTATTCAATAATGACTTCTTCTGTGTTTGTATTAGGCTGAAACACCAAGGCCACTTCCTAAGCTTTAGAATGAATGAGCATCATTCATCATTGGACATAGGATAGGAAATCCTAATAGTATGATTTTTTTCCACAAGGAAATTAAATATTTATTCCTAGTCTTGAACATAGAAATCTCCATTGATATTATTCTAATACACCATTTCTTTCTCTCCTAGGATGGTACTAAACAGAAAAGAGAACGGAAGAAGACAGTCTCCTTCAGCAGCATGCCGACAGAGAAGAAGATCAGCAGTGCAAGTGATTGTATCAACTCGATGGTCGAGGGCTCCGAACTCAAAAAGGTTCGCTCCAACTCTAGAATTTACCACCGGTATTTTTTACTGGATGCCGACATGCAGAGTCTGAGGTGGGAACCATCCAAGAAGGATTCTGAGAAAGCCAAGATTGATATTAAATCCATCAAGGAAGTGAGAACAGGAAAAAACACGGACATATTTCGCAGCAATGGCATTTCTGACCAGATATCTGAAGATTGTGCGTTTTCAGTCATATATGGAGAGAATTATGAATCACTGGATTTGGTTGCCAACTCTGCAGATGTTGCGAACATCTGGGTGACGGGACTGCGGTACCTCATATCTTATGGAAAACATACCCTTGATATGTTAGAAAGTAGCCAAGACAACATGAGGACTTCCTGGGTTTCACAGATGTTTAGTGAAATTGACGTAGATAACGTTGGACACATCACTCTGTGTAATGCAGTGCAGTGTATCAGAAACCTCAATCCCGGCTTAAAAACTAGCAAAATTGAGCTTAAGTTCAAAGAATTGCACAAATCCAAGGACAAGTCTGGGACTGAAGTCACAAAGGAAGAATTTATTGAGGTTTTCCATGAGCTTTGTACTAGGCCTGAAATCTATTTCCTTTTAGTTCAGTTTTCAAGCAATAAAGAATTCCTTGATACCAAGGACCTTATGATGTTTCTTGAGGCAGAGCAGGGTGTGGCACATATAAATGAGGAAATAAGCCTTGAAATTATTCACAAATATGAGCCATCCAAAGAGGGCCGGGAAAAGGGCTGGCTCTCCATAGACGGGTTCACTAATTACCTTATGTCACCCGACTGTTATATATTTGACCCGGAACATAAGAAGGTCTGTCAGGATATGAAGCAACCTTTGTCTCATTACTTTATAAACTCATCTCATAATACATACTTAATAGAGGATCAGTTCCGAGGTCCCTCTGATATCACAGGATACATTCGCGCTCTTAAAATGGGTTGCCGGAGCGTTGAATTAGATGTGTGGGACGGGCCGGACAATGAACCTGTCATTTACACGGGCCACACCATGACCTCTCAGATAGTCTTCCGCAGTGTCATCGACATTATTAACAAGTACGCATTCTTCGCTTCAGAGTATCCGCTTATCTTATGTTTAGAAAACCACTGTTCCATTAAGCAGCAGAAGGTGATGGTTCAACACATGAAGAAAATTTTAGGAGACAAGCTCTATACAACATCCCCCAATGTGGAGGAGTCCTATCTGCCATCCCCAGATGTCCTGAAAGGGAAGATACTAATCAAAGCAAAGAAGCTGTCCTCCAACTGCTCTGGTGTAGAGGGAGACGTTACTGATGAGGACGAAGGAGCAGAAATGTCTCAGAGGATGGGCAAAGAGAACGTGGAGCAGCCCAACCATGTGCCTGTGAAGCGATTTCAGCTCTGCAAAGAGCTGTCCGAACTGGTAAGCATCTGTAAGTCGGTTCAGTTCAAAGAGTTTCAGGTGTCCTTTCAGGCGCAGAAGTACTGGGAAGTCTGTTCTTTCAACGAAGTGCTCGCCAGCAAATACGCCAATGAAAATCCAGGGGACTTTGTCAACTACAACAAACGTTTTCTTGCTAGGGTTTTTCCCAGCCCCATGAGGATTGACTCCAGTAACATGAACCCTCAAGATTTTTGGAAATGTGGATGTCAGATCGTGGCCATGAACTTTCAGACGCCAGGGCTGATGATGGACCTGAACATTGGCTGGTTTAGGCAGAACGGGAACTGTGGCTATGTCCTTCGGCCGGCCATCATGAGGGAGGAGGTCTCTTTCTTCAGCGCGAACACGAAAGACTCTGTGCCAGGAGTCTCACCTCAGCTCCTTCACATCAAAATCATCAGCGGGCAGAACTTTCCCAAACCCAAAGGGTCAGGTGCCAAAGGTGATGTGGTGGATCCTTACGTCTACGTGGAAATTCACGGAATCCCTGCCGACTGTGCAGAACAAAGGACAAAAACAGTGCACCAGAATGGAGATGCTCCTATTTTTGATGAAAGCTTTGAATTTCAAATTAACCTCCCAGAGCTGGCCATGGTACGCTTCGTGGTACTCGACGATGACTACATCGGGGACGAGTTTATCGGCCAGTACACGATTCCCTTTGAATGTTTACAGACGGGCTACCGCCACGTCCCCCTGCAGTCACTGACTGGAGAGGTCCTTGCACACGCCTCTTTGTTTGTCCACGTGGCGATCACTAACCGGAGAGGAGGCGGCAAACCTCATAAAAGGGGCCTTTCTGTGAGGAAAGGGAAGAAATCCAGGGAATATGCATCTTTGAGGACACTGTGGATTAAAACTGTGGATGAGGTGTTCAAGAACGCCCAGCCCCCTATCCGGGACGCCACAGACCTGAGAGAGAACATGCAGGTATGTTCCAGCATTTAGGTATTTACTCAATGGTTTTCCGTCTTAGTGCATGTGCGTTGTTCATGAATATATTGGAGGGTTGGTTTTTTTTTCAAGCAGTAGTATATTTGATTGTTACATTATTTGTAAATTCCACTTGGTTACTAGAATGTTTACCACTAGTCTCATTCTTCTATCGTTTAACTTTCCAAAACCACAGCTGGAATCGAGAACGTTGGCAGCATACTAGAATAAAGCAGTCTCATCATCGTCTCACACACCACATGTCAATCTCCTTTACTTAATGCTCAGCGGTGCCCCCGTTCTTTCTAGCAGTGTACATGGGAACCTCTGGGTTTTCTGAATATTCCTTAGCTGGAACACAAACCGATGACCTATCAAAATAAAAGGGACATGTTCCAGTCCTTTCTTACAGAGCTCTTCTGCTGGGGAAGTAGCAAGCATTTACATAAGCCAATGTGTTTGCATTTTGAGCCTTCCTCTTGATTTTAGGGGGTAGCTATTTAATTGTTTAAGTGAAAGACGTGGCATGTGTATCTACTAGACGTCTGATGATTACCACTGAACTCTGTAATGGCTAACAACCGTCACCTACGAATTACGTCTGTAATTAAGGTTGGTCCACGTGTCTAGCAGTACTGGGGCACAGGAGGGACACAGAAGTGGGCAGCAAGGGCCACCTCACAGGGATACCAGCCCCTGCCCATCCCAGGGTGAGAAGGTCCATGTGCATGGCAGCTGCTCAGTGTGTGTTTATTAAATAAACACAGGTACTATATTAGCTGATTATATGTTTACGTGTGAGTATATACAGGGTGGGGCAAAAGTAGGTTTACAGTTGTGAGTACATGAAACACAGGTTCTTCTGGTATTATTATTAATTATTGTAGTATTTTCCACACAAACAACTGTGAATCTATGTTTGCCTCACCCCGTATATAAGTATTATAAGAAGAATGCCACTGGCAAGTGAGAGCCAACTCAGAAAAAGTCAATATATGTCACCCCCCTCCCGATTCTGTGGATGCCTCATTAATAAAAACACCTTCCCACAGTAGAGAAATCTTACTCTCTTTCTTTCAAAGTAAAGCTTTCCAGAAGTATGAAGGGCTCTTCCCCATTTCTGACGGTGAGAATGGCTTGGTTAACCCTCAGCCCGGAGCAGGCCACATTGTCCCCAGCCCCATGGCTGCTGCTGTGCGGGTAACCCAGAATCCCCCTGAGGACCTGCCAGAGCCTGAGCACCACCTTTCCAGAACCAGGTGCTCTGAGCCCGCGGAACCGTCGGTGGTGATATTCAGTGAGCACCTTGTGCAGGCAGCCCCAGCCTTGAGGGCGCAGCAGCGAACACAGACAACCTTCGCTGCGGGTGGGCCGTGGGAGGGGAAGCAGACCGCAAGCAGGTGAATAAACAAGCAGGACAACTGCAGACGCAAGCGAGTGCTGTGAAGGAAATCAACGCGGAGGTGCAAGGGAGTGGTGGGGCGGCTGCGCTCAGGGTCGGAGGATCGCGATCATTCTTGTACGCAGTCAGCACCGAAGTGCTTTTGAGCCAAATGACCTACAGTTTGCTGTCCATGCTTAAAACGACATTAATAAAAAGAACATGTTTAAATTTAAAACAAAAGTGCTGCTCATTTCCCAGAACCGGGGAATTTGAGAGCAGAAAGACAGGGCTTGGCAGGCCTCAATGCCACCCCCACCCCCTCTCGCTGCCTGCGCGCAGCCCAGACAGAAACCCAGGTGTGCCTGGAATAATAGCCTGACTCCTATTTTGAGTAGAATTTAGCTGTTTTTGTATCATAAGGATTAAAAGCATAAGCCTCAACATCAACAGATTTCAGGTAAAATCTTGACTCCTTCATTTACCCACTGGGTGGCCTTGGACAAGTACCGGCCAGCGGCTGTAGCTGAGGCTTAGTTCGCTCCCCCACACGGGGCTGGTGGAGGGGATGGAATGAGGCAACGCGGTGTAAATAGGCCTCCTGTCGCCTTGCGCTTGGTAAGTGCTCCGAGAATGCCAGCTCAGGGCATTGTACAGTGTTGAAGTGTCTTGTTTAATGGATATTTTTGTGGTGTACTTCTGGTGATTAGGGGGCAAAGGAGGGGAAAAAGCAGTGAAGTCCGTGGGGACACTGATGGGGAAGGTTCCACAGGTAACCAGGGTCCCCCACTGGGCAGACCTGACTATGAACTGCCACATCGTCAAAGCTCCTTTAGATTGGGAACCAGCAGGTAGAAACAGGTGAGAGAGATTCGAATTCCTTCCTCACAAATACTCCTTTCCTTTTTGGATGGATGGCCTCCTTGATACTTACTTTAAGCGTGATTGCACTTTTTTCCTTAATCTCTACATTTTTGTGACTGCAGAGAAGCCATTCTTTTTGTTTGCTCGTAATTGCCTATCAGCCTCAGCATGGCTCTGAACTTTGATCTGAAAAGAGGCTTCGCCCTCGGGAAGGATTTAACTTGTTTACGTTTTGTGTAATTTTGATAAATTGGTATTACAAATACCTATAAGTGTATTTACTTTGGAAAAGAGCCCGTTTTCACAGGATGAAATCATCGTTAGCCAGTTCTGTCATGGTGACGCTGACAACTGTCATGCTGGGCAGTTGCAGTGTGACCAAGTGTGTCCAACGTGATGTCCACAGGAAATTCAAACGCCTGGTTAGTGACAGAGTGCCTCCTTCCTTTCCATGGCACAGAATGCGGTGGCGTCATTCAAGGAGCTGTGTGGCCTCTCCTCCGTGGCCAATCTCATGCAGTGCATGTTGGCCGTGTCCCCCCCGCTTTCTGGGGCCTGAGAACACACCCCTGGTGGTCCTGAATCTCAGCGAGCAGTATCCCACCATGGAGTTGCAGGGCATCGTGCCTGAGGTTCTGAAGAAGATCGTCACAACCTACGACATGGTGAGTAGTTTTTTGTACTTTTATGTAGCCCAGGTGAGAGAGGTGTCTTCAGTAACATGCCAGACAGAATTAAGAACTCTTGCAAAGGAGCGCTTTCCTATTTCATGCTTCATTTCCCTATGCTGGAAAAATTGTTCTCCTGACCTTGCGGGATTTGAAAGAGGTTACTGTTCTCAGTGTTGTTTTAGAAAGAAGGATTCAGAGACTCTGGCCTCAGTTGGGCTAAATAATAGCTTGCTCTTCAAGAGCTATATCTGAATAGATTTCTTAAGGATATGCTATTTTCCACATAGGTATAGTAGAGTTGTTGTTTTTATTTAATCTTTCCCTGCAGCCAGCCATTGATTCACTCACTTTGTTTTGTTTTTACTTTTGAAACTGGCAATGATGAGAAACTTAATGTTCAAAAGATACATTTTAAGTGCCATGAGGGGCAGGTGCTTCCATCACATAACTCCATTCTGTGCGACGGCGTTCTTTCTAACGGCAGGCGCTCGGAGACACCTGTAATGTAATCAGCTTAACGTGAACGAGGTATCCTGCGGAGACCTGGAATAGTACATATTTGCACTTACAATATATCTTGTGTTTCCTTTTAATCACATCCTGCTCTTAATGTACTTTTTGACTTATCACAACTCTAAGGGAGAAGAATTTAGTGGGTGAACCACACCCATTTCAAGCTTGTGAAGTAGTTGAAGCTCTCAGAACTCGTGAGTGCTGGCAGTTCCTCTCTAGCCAGTCCAGGTTAAGGTCGGTGTTGGACGCCCCGCTCCTGAACGGGCCAGGCTCTCACCGTTTACCATTCAGGGTGCTCAGGGTTAAGAGGCCTCCCCTCCTCCACACCAACAGCACAAACCAACCCCACGAAACCCTGGGCTGCTTCTGGTGCGGGCTGCCATGGTCAGAAACAAAACAAGACTGGTATCATACACTGTAACAAAAATATTTTTAAGTGTTTTATGAATTGATCTGAAAGCTGCAGTTCGGAGGGATTTATGCAATTCAAGGGAAAGGAGAAAACACTTTAGGTCAGCATTTCCCACACTGCGTTCGGAGGAACCTTGGTTTCCTAGCGTGTTAGTAAATGTCACATGGAGGAAAGGTTGCACGCTGAAATAATTTAGGGAAATACTGGACTGAACGAAATGACCCAGTCATCTTCCTTGCAAGTCTTCTCGGGGCCTTGTATTTGCAGGCACAGCGAGTTCCCAAGAGGGTGGTGGACTCCGCGTGCCCTATTTCACAAACTGACTTGACCACAGGGGACTATATCCAAAAACACCATTTCCGAAGACCCTTTGTTCTTGGTTTTCTTCACTTCTTGGAAGTATAAGTCAGAAGAATAGAATGTTTTAAATAGCTTAATCAGTTCATACCTTAAAAAAAGTAGTATTTGATCTTTTTCATAGGTTGCTGCACAGCAGCCACACTTTGTAGCAGATGCTTTTTATCCCTGCTATTTCCAGCTTAGAGTTCATGGTCGTGTAAGAGCTATAAAGGCCTGGACATGGGACGCTGCCGGCGAACTAGAGAGTGTCAGTCAACCTGCAGGAGGAAGGCAGGCCAGGGGCAGATGTCCATGACAGACACCACGCTGGGCCCCTGTCCTCAGGGCGCATCCCGTCTACTGGAAAGAAATGGGGCAGCTGGGAGGGACAGCAACACAAAAAGCTGGTGCCGAGAGCCTTGTGGGGGGAAAATGGAAATACAGAACAAAAGGTAAATGTGGGGAAGTTTGAAGAGCTCTTCCATGCTGTGATCCAGGCTACCTAGTTACTTCCCAACTCTTTTAAGTTTTATGAGACGAAGCCAAAGCAGCTAGCTGGTATTTGTAAATGCCTTTTAAGGTGAAGCCACAAATAAAATCATTAGATGTTTTACAGACCTATTTCACTGACCAGAATCTAATGTGACATGCTTCCCTCAAGGATTTCACTGACGGCTGTGGCAGTCAGGCGTTGACCATCCTCCATGGAAACCTTTCTAACAGGAGCTCCCTGCGAGTGCAGTGGCAGTGCCCTGTGTAGGTGGTGACAGAACAGAGCAGACAAGGGCCAGCACCCGGGACCTGGTTCAGGGGCTGGAAGCTGACCCACAGCAGGAGGGTGATTGTGGCCAGGTTCTCAGGGGACGGAAGACTAACCCCTGTCCCGTCTGCCCTGTTACCACCCACGTAGGGCTCCCACCACAATACCGGCACGGAATTGCTCAGTGATCCTCGGGTCTCTGCTTCTTCCTTGTCCTGGGCTGGCAGATGATAACACATATTATGTGACTCTTATTTTGACAGTGTGTGTTGTTGTAGAAGTGATAAGACAGAATGTATTCACTTATTTACATTTTTTAAATCGTGGAACTACTCTTACATGATGTTTAATAGAAAATGCTGTGCTGAATTCTGCCCCTAGCTTTATTGATTTGTTCTGTTTTTAATTCTAGCTGATAACTCAAGCTATAGAATACTTAGAATTAATTCAGACTATTTGAATTTTAGAAATTGTAATTTTGCTACAGCAATATTATAACTCTTGTGACATTTTACAGTCCTTGTCTAGTGACTTAATGGTCTCGCACCTTGTGACAAAGGTTGAACATTGATGGGAAATGTACTACAGTTTTGCACAGCCTGTCACTTCAAATATAGCTCTTCAATTTTCATAATGTTATGTTGAACTTAATCCAAAATTAACCTTAGATATAAGATCTTATTTCATTTTGTTGACTTCCCATCTATTCCCATCTATAATTCGAAGACTCCAAGTGAGAAGTAAGGATAGTTTCAGGAATGCCCTGCAGAACTCGGCTCACTGCCGGTCTGCACTGCTGTGCACTCTCCGAAGGGTATGCAGACATGGACTAATGCTCTCAAGATCGCGATGACTCTTCAGTGTCTGAGCTCTTGTTAATAGACTAGCATATCAGAAACATGTCAGTGTCTGTGAGAAAAGAGGATGTGGAGCAGTTGATGATGGAGAAGGGTACTCGTGAGCCTGCATGGAGACTAGAAGAGAATACCTGTGCCTAGCAGGCCTCACGTCCTGCTTTTCCTGGGATGGACCCTTTATTAATATCCTCCCTCCAACTCTTGAAAGTATCTCTTTAGATAATTAGTTGCATGGTCACTGTGTCTATGGCCCCTCGATTATTCTGATGGCTTCTGTGATTACCGCCACCAAACAGATCTTCAAAACTGCCCTGATTGTCGTTTTACCTGACAATATGTGGTATCTTCTTGGGTCCTGGAAGTGGTGAGGTTTGGACCTGGGACCTAGTTCAGGAAGGTGGGTGTCACCGCCATTCAGGAAGAGAGAAGAAGAGAAGTACAGACACCTTCTTAGACGACACAGATTGGGGAAGGGCTGTTAAAACTAGGGGCTGGACTGGTATGGAGAGTGGGAATGACCATGTGTTGTCAGACAAATAAGACTTTGCTTCCCTTAAGGAGTTTACAACTCAGTAGAAGAGATGGAGAGTATCCTTGGATAGTAAGATGATAGATGATTCATTGATTGATTGATTGACAAATAGATATTAAAAATGTGTAAGCAAATTATTTGGATGTATGTGGGAGAGAATGCTCAACTTCAGGTTTAGGGATTAAGAAGACTTGAAGGCTTTTGAGCTAGACCTTTAAGAAGGAGTCAGATTTCAACAGGTAAGATAAGAAAGGCTGTTGCAAGCCGACTTCACAAGGTGAAACACACTCAGAAATGGGAAGCAAATGTCTTGGGAAATCCAAGTTTGGACTGTGGGAGTTCTTGCACATTCTTGAGCAGTAAAAAGTCATACTTAGCAGCAGACATTAGGGACTCCAAGGGGGTGCAGTGAAAGAGAACTCAGACCACCTGTTGAGCACCTCTGGTTTGCAGATGAGGAAATGGAAACCTTGTGGTACATCAGATTACTGGCAGAACCAGGGTTAGCTCAGGTAGTCTCTCTGGCCATTTTTTTCCTGCACTCCAGATCAGGAGAATTAGCTATGTGTGTTGTGTAGGTGAATGATCAGTATCCCGATAAAGCCCAGATTCTTCAATACCAGTAATCTGAAGTCGTTTGTGTGGCGCTTGTGAAGTCATAGGGACGTTGTATCTCATTCGTGCTCCCTCAGAAGGTGAAAAGGAATTCATTATGCATACTTCGGTTTATATTAAAAGGCAGATTCAATGAGCTTAAAATACGGAAGACTGTAATTAACAGTAGATCAAATTCTGCTCAAAGAAATCTAATTACAAGTATTTGAACCTATTTACTGTTATGTGGGAATTGAACATATTTTTGATATTTATTATTGCCTCAGTAAACAAAAAAATTTAATATTTTGCTTAAAATTTATGTAAATGAACTTGAATGGATCCACCATTTACAGCCAAATACCACATTTGTTTGTTCCCGCATGTAACTTAAAGGCTGGTGGGAGAAAAGAATGATTATGTAAACTGAGTTGAAGAGATTCTAGTGAGGAGCTGGATGTCCTTTATGATACATAATGCCCTTAAGAACAGATCTGCACTGGCATTTCAGTACGGTGTTCCCCCTCTCCCGTGAGTGTCGGCGTCTAATTCCCATCCTTCTAACCTGAAGCGATTTTTACCGTCCTTCTAATGTTGGTGAGAGCAGTCCTTCCGCTCTGTCTTTGTTTATTAGTTCCGGACTTGCTGTCTGTCTTAGAGTTAAATTTTTTGAATTTTTACAAGATCTCTACTATCAGAGAGAGACCAAGGAGTCAACATTCTTCCTCTATAGAGAGAAGACTTTGGAAATGTAAATATCTTGTGAAGTGCGACATAAAAAGAAAGTTGTCTGGAAAAGCTTTTTTACTGGACATCGGGTCCTGTTCTCTAAGTGAAATAAGTCAGACACAGAAAAACAAATACCACTTTATTCTGCTTATTTAAGCGTTTTAAAATAGTCAGATTCATAAAGTCAAAGACTGGAGCGGTAGTTACCAGAGGCTGGGGGTGGGCTGGGGAGTTGCTAACCGACAGGCAGATGAATAGACGCTGGAGGTCTGGCGACAGCAAGGGCTCTGTAGTTGCCACGAACGGGCCATGCAGTGCAGACTGGTTAGGAGGGCAGAGCTCACACGTTAAGTGTTCTTATCACAATAAAATTTGTTTTAATGTTTGCTTTTTTTAAGATTTTATTTTTATTTATTTATTTTTAGAGAGGGAATGGAGGGAGAAAGAGAGAGAGAGAAACATCAATGTGCGGTTGCTGGGGGTCATGGCCTGCAACCCAGGCGTGTACCCTGACTGGGAATCGAACCTGCGACGCTTTGGTTCGCAGCCCACGCCCAATCCACTGAGCTATGCCAGCCAGGGCTACAATAAAATTTTATTAAAAAGTTTTTTCCCCCTTTGCCCTCCTCCTCGCCCTCCCCGCGTCCTTCCACCCTCTGTCACTCTGTTCCATGTTTCCATGTCTCTGGTTATTAGTTTATTTTTGTTCATTAGATTTCTGTTATTGGTCTTGCTGTAATTTTTATGTAGTATGGAATGTGCTTTAGCCAGTGTAATTAAATCAGAGATGCACTTTTAACGAGTGAAAAGGAGAGAAGAGAAAAAAGTAAAGGAAATGACACCCACCTCAGTTACAGGCAGTCTGGTTGTCCATCTACTCAGCGGCGGACTCTGGGGCAGCCACCCTCTGTTCAGCTTATACATGAACTCATTCTCACCATCACAGTTCCTTTGTCTGCTCTCTGGGCAGTCCATTTCCCCAGTGGAGACCGGTCCTTTTTTAGCATTAAAAGGAACAAGATGCTTTGTCTGAGAGGATGTTATTTACTTTCTGTAAATGTTTTTATATAAGTTACTAACTCTTCTAATTCATAACTTTAAATATTCCTTAAATAGAAACAAGTTTTTAAAAATATTTTATTTATTTATTTTTAGAGAGGAGAGAAGGGAGGGAGAAAGAGAAGGAGAGAAACACCAATGTGTGAGAGAAACATCAATCAGTTGCCTGTAACACACCACAGACCTGGCCCGCAACCCAGGCATGTGCCCTGACCGGGAATCGAACTGGTGACCTTTCTCTTTGTGGGATGGTGCCCAACCTACTGAGCCACACCAGTCAGGGCAGAAACAAGGTTCTTTAAATCAAATGTGGAAATGAAACACAGGCATGCTGGTCGTTGGCATGAAATATAGGAACAGTCTACTTTATGCTGTCAGTGTGGTTTTGTGTGTGTTGTTTTGCCACTGCTTAATGCAGTGAAGAAATAAATCACACTTCATGACTGATGGAGTCTGCCCCTCTGGACCAAGCCAGAGATGTGAGAGATGACCTGTGATGGGGTCACTATTGATCTCCATCTTCCTTGTGACTCCTTTTATCACTCTCCTGCCTCAGAACGCTTCTTTTAATTGGAGGTGTCAACTTGTCCAGCTTTTGTAACTATTCAGTAGAAAATAAAAGGCCAGATAAAATATTATGCTTTGGAGTAAGGCTGAGCTAAAAAATAAAAACAAAATGGATAAGGAAAGGGGGATGTATCCTGCTGCAGAGGGAAGAGCAGAATCCCAAAGGCTGTAGTTTAATTCGGTAACAGGGCAGGTCCGCCCAGTGACGTTTCCAGAAACAGTTTTTCTGGAGTCATCACAACCATACAGTGGAGCCACTCCAGAACTGCCACCAAGCCAATGAGAGGGGGAAAGAAATATTTAAAAGAATGTAATGAGTCCTGGTCAGTGTGTCTCAGTTACTTGGAATGTCGTCCCATAAACCAAAAGGTCATGGGTTCAATTCCCAGTCAAGGCACATACCTAGGTTGCAGGTCTGGTCCCTAGTTGGGGGGTGCATACAAGAGGCGACTGATCAGTGTTTCTCCCTCTCTCTCCCTCCCCCTTACTCCCTCTCTGAAATCAATGAGCATGCCCTTGGGTGAGGATTAAAAAACAAAACTCAATGACAGCATCACCTGTATCATCAGAGCAGGCTGCCTCTCAGGAATCGGATGCAGGGAGATTTGGAAACTTTTGCAAGATAGTCCTTTGAAGTGAGGCCCATAGTGGTGATTATAAGACTACATTTCTGATCCAGTTTTCTAGTTGTACATGTCTCCACAGAAACCAGCGAAGAACACATATTTAGAAATATCCTTACACACACACACACACACACACCAAATACTAAGTTATGAACAGTTGAGGAAAGAAGCATTTTAGGGACTGGCGATCCTCTTGAAAGAGACTTCATCATACAGCTGTTTTATCTATTTAATTGGACACCCAGTTCCAAGACCTCTGGGAGGACAGAGACGAACAGGGATCAACATGTTGTCAGATGGTGTCTTCAGACCAGAAGTGATAACTGGTAGTAAGCACGCCACTGTGTCACCTGACATGTTAATAGTCCAATTTAAAATTTCTCAGTGAGCTAGGGCATAACAGCTCAGTGCTGTGTGGGTAAGTGAGACTTGGGAGCCCGCTGTTGGCGTCACTTCAGCTTGCATTTGAACCAAGGCCGCCACGGGTGGGGGTGGGGGAGCACCTGTACGGTGCCGTGGTTTGGGGCCAGATGGTTGGTGGGGTCTCTACTGTTTTACTTCTCAGTTTAGAGCTTTTCTATTGCTTTTTCCAGGGATAGAGCAAGCTTACTGATTTTTCAAACATTTTATTTCCCTGAATCTGGTAGACAATATGTATAAAATATACAATATACCTAAAACCTAAAGCTCCCGAAAAGTTAGGGAACTTATTTCTAAAGCTGTGCTTTATGCAAAAGAACACCGCCCCATCTTCCATGAGAGAAGGTCTCTGAAGTACCGTAGTCCTTTTTCTTCCTTTGCAAGAGCAGAGAAATTGCTTCCTGTGTGTCCATCATATTCCACATTGGATGTGGATTTTGATTTTTTATACTTCCTTCAGAGTTTGTTTTTAATATGATCTCTTCTTGACGGCAAGTATTGAATATTTTGTTTTTGTTTCTGCAGTGGCTAAGGGTACCTCTGTGAGCTATTTGCTAAGGTCTTTGCCTCAAGGACCCCTAAAGGCAACTTGAGAAAAGGGGACCATGTGCATCTTTTAAAATTCGTTATTTTCTCTATGAATAATATACACAGTTCTTTTGGTCAGCCACGACATGCACTGGTGGCTTTTGAAAGCTGTGAGGAGGCATTTCACTTCCTTACCCTGGTTCACTCACTCTTCGCCCCTGTTCCATTTGGAGTGAACAGTCTTTGATGGAGCAGACGAAGCAGTGCTGGCTGTCGCTCCATTCCTGTGGCCATTGTCCTAATTCAGCCCCTCGTCACCTGATGTCCCTGTGGCAGAGTTTGAGTTCAGAATTCACACTGAACTTCAGATGGCGAAGAAAATGTAGCTTTTCTCTCTCGCGCTCTTTTAGGGGGAGGTAGGTATTCCTAAATTTTAATTCAGTTTGGTAAACTTGATTCATTGCGTTTGGACTGTAGATGCTCCACTTTTTAGGGGAAACGCTCCGTCCCTCAGACTTTCTTTCCTTCTGCTCCTCTACAAAGCGGCCACCAGTTGCCTGGAGGAAAAGGGTGCAGAATCTTCTGTGTCCTTATCAAAGCTCGCCGTCCTCCCCCTCCCTCCCCTGCACCTTGAGTTCGGCCCACGGGGTGGGGGTATTCCCAGCTCCATGTCCAGTCACTCAGGATGGTCAGAGGTGGCCTTCCAGCTTTTCCTCCCCTGCTCTTCCCTCCTCCTGCCCGAGACGCAAACCCCCGGCAGGCGGGAGGGCAGTCTTCTCCGCCCAAGGCGGTGAAGCCCCAGGGCTGCTTCTTCGTAGGTTGACATCATTGAGAAAGGAGTTTCTCCTTGACCTAGCCTTACTGTCAAGCCTGTCGGTTTTTAGTGGAAACCTGAATCAAAATCTAATTTGACCTTTAAATCTGAGAAGTGTCTTTGTTTTTATGAGATAGCTGCTCCTCACCCAGGCTCTGAAACTCGCTGTTTGCATAGGTGGAAAGCCCCCAAGGCAAAGATGGTTTCTAAAATACTGCAGCATGTGTGGGAAAAATAGTTTTACCCCATCCCCAGTACACCCCTGTTACTGCTACTGCCGTAGCCACCTGGCTACAGCATCCCCTCCCTTCTGCACCCATCCTCTGGATTGTCATAAAGCCAGACTTCCTGAAATGTCACCTAGAGAAAGACCCAGAAGTCTCAGGGCAGCCAGCAGGTAGAATTAGAAGTACAAAGTGACAACTTTCAGAGCTAGAGCTGCTAAAAGGATATGGCGATCATCAAGAGAAACAGAGAGGTTGCTCTCTGTTACTTTGGCTGTCATTGTTCCATGGGTAATACTCTTCCCAGAGCATCTTGGAACGGCAGCATCCCTTTGGTGTGTTTCAGCAGATGAAGAATTTACGTTGAGCCTCATAATTGCTGAGAGAAGACTAAAAGGAGTGGGATAACTTTAAGGACATAAATCTCATGCATGCATTCCTCTAGCAAGTAATGTTTTCCAGAATCAAAAATTTTTATTTGCTCTTGAAACATCCATCAAACACTGTTAATACTGTACAGCCCTGTAAAAGTAAAAAGTTTTTACAGCATCCAGAATCGCTTGACGTTAAAGGGTGATGTTATTTCTGTAGTGTCCGCAACAGGGTGTCAGTTCTACATCCAGGTTTGTGGGTGTGATTGTCCTCCTTTGTGGAAATCCATTTCAGACAGAAAAGCAATGGGAAGAGACTCAAAGAGCCTAACTGGCCTTCTCCGTGTGATTGATTTGTATGTCTTTGTGCAGTGTGAGTGCCTAATCCTTTCAGATTCACGCAGTTGAAGATTAGCTGACCTAGAGCACGCATCTCATAGCTCATTAATGCGTCAGCCTGCTTCTTCCCCGTGTTTGAGAGCCCGCTGGCTCGATCCCACCTTGGACCCAGAGCAGAGCTACGCCTCTGCTTGACCCTGTGTGCTGCTGGCACTGAGGGGACTGTGCCAGTGTGTGCTGGCTACTTTGAGAGAGAAATCGATGCACGGCATTCATCTCCATCGCTGTGAGCTTGCAGAGGGCGGGATAAATCTTTGGATCCCCCCAAGTCTGGGGTGCCACTTTGGAGCACCAGACACTCTCTGGTAATACCCCATTGGAGGAGCCAGTAACTGTACCTTCACTGTTTAACGTAGTTTCCTAAGGGTGGCAGTTTTTGATCAGAGGGGGAGTTGGGGATGTGAAGCTGATGCTGGGTCTACATTCCACCTGAAAAGGTGGCTGCCTTTGCCATCTGGGCCTGCAGTTTGCCCTGGTGTCTGGCCCCAAGTGGGGCTCAGAATGCTCTCCAGCGGGTTACATGGAAGTAATTTCCTGAGTGATTGTTTTAACCATGCTGGCTTCAGAGTGCTGGCTACAATTAGCCAGCAGGAAGCACAAATACAAACTTGTTTCAGAAGTACTTTTTGTTAAAGATTCATCAAAAGGGGAAATTGTTTAATATCTCTTTGTGTTCCATTGTTGCTCATATTCAGGTTAGAGTTTAGAAAGCATGTAAGTTGCAGGGGTAATGGCATTTTATTGTTTAGGATCTTGATGTTCTCTACCTCATTCCCTGACTTTGTACGGGTAAGACCCACTCATCACAAATTAACTTGATTTATTGCCACCGATTTCATGTGCAATTTAGAAGGGCACGGTGCTTTTCCATGTAGAAATTTGGCAGTGTTGAACTGGAAAGATTGACATTACATCAGATATGCGTGTAAAATTGTTAATGGCGGTACATAGACGGGTTTGTAAATGCAGCGATGAGCTCCTCCATGTCTGTGGACAACTGCTCTTTGGATGTGTGATCACATTTCAGAAGACAGCTCTCTAAGAACTAGGATCATTTGGGTGGAATCACCTTCATACAAATGAAGCTGTTGAAATAACCAGTTTATATTTCAGAATTGTTTTTGAGAAAATACAATTGTAGACACTTCAGCCACCTCTGGCATCTTCGTTTTGAGCAGTAAGATCTCCTCATTTCTGATCTTTTTTTCCTGTCCCTGATCATCCCCGTCCTGAGCTGGGGAAAGAAAACCTGTAAAGGCATCTTACCACAGCCTGTTGAGCAATGAGGCAACGATTTTTCTTCACAGCTGCATGTGTTCCTACAAATACCTTTTGGCACCGTCTAAGCTTTGAAGCCTATTTTGTTGATATGTTACATTTGGCCTCGTGTTCGTAAGACTTAAGAAATTTAGCACAGCCTATGGGTTCATTGTTCCTCCTTTTCCCATAGGCGGGAAGGTTCACGCTGAGCCTCAGCAGACCTCACTAATCAGTCCTGCCTGGGTGGTGACTTCCGTCGCCACCCATGAGCTGCTTCTCTCAGTGGGGACTGCAGGGACTATCACTTGGTTTTTATTTGAATAGCGACTGGTTTTCATCCTGTTCACTTATATTCCCCCAGACTGCTTTGAAATAATTAATGCCACTCAGCCCACTAAGATAACCAGCTTTATACCGGAAATCTGATTTTACTGCCACACAAATTTATCAGGAATAAAAATAACACTTAATAATGGTTTTAGAGTCTTTTCTAACTTAATTAGGGCAGTTTAAATTCCAAACCATAAAAAAATTACTCTCACAGTAAACTCGGTGGGTGGACAATATGATGTGTTAAGAGTTGAGTTTAACTGTACGAGCTTAATTACCAGTTAACTTAAAAATAACATGGTTTAAAATATTTATCTCCCTACCACATTTAGCATTGGTGAAGTCTTTGAGGCTAAATGTTACAAATTTGTATGTGGAGATTTTATGTAGGATATCCTTTATCTACTTATAGGAATCTTTATTTCAAGTTTGATTGATAATTCAACTCTGAAATCAGTGTCGGTCGTTCTAGTTTACAGTTATTACCGCCCCCGCACTGGCGAGTGCCCAAATGCAGTTACACTGTCATTTATCTCATCAAATGGCACAAAATGATTTTAACTTTTAAATCAGTTATCTGGTGCCACAAGAAAAACAAAAACAAAAACCTATCTCTGTGAGTACAAATGGTTATTTGAGTATTTAGCTAAGTGCAACTGGTATGGTACTTAATAATTTTTAGTTAATTTCCTAAAACTGAGCCCTCTCTTTCTTGGCGGTTTTTCAAAGTGTTTAACCAGTGTTAGGATTCCCCATGACCAATGTTTTTCTTTGCTCACATGTATCGTAGCACTCGGTGTATCCTTTTAGAATACCAACTGCACTTGCTTTTCTATGGCTGTTTTCTAAGATGTACCTGCAGCAAATCAAATTGCATTCTGTCACATACTTTTAGTCCAGTGTCACCAAATGATGTGTCACGTCACATGCCAGAGCAGGGGTTGCAACCTGGCAGCCTGGGAGCCAATCTGGGGTCACCTTTTTACGGTCTGCAAGCTAAGAAGATTTTTTGCATGTTAAAAGACTAGAAATTTTTTAAATAATAGTATTTCATGAGAAGAGAAGAGCACGTGAAACTCAAATCTGTGTCCATGAGTGAGATTTTATTAGAACACAACCACATTTACTACATATTCTCTGACTGCTTTCCCACGGCAACGGCAGAGCAGAGTAGTTGCAACAGCTTCGAAATTAAGCCTCAAATTTAGCCTAAAATGTATACTGCCTGCTCCTTCCCAGAAAACGTTTGCCAGGCCCTCAGAAACAAGATCTGGAGAAAAGGTCCTTAGTGTACTTCATTCAATGCACTGGTTTCCAAATTCACATTTGCCAGCTTACATTACAATTTAATTTTTTTCTCTTTTTTAAAAATAATGTACTAAGTGCATTTTGAATTTTGGTCCATAAGAATATTCTGCTTGTTAACCCAGTAGGAGGAGAGGGCTCTCACCGCTTGAGTGCCTTTGTCTGAGGAAAAACAGGGCACGGAGAGCAGTAATACGAATCGTTAGCATGGTGGTGGGCAGGAACCTAAAGATAGTGGAGATGGGAACTGGAAGAGCAAGGCCACGAAAATTGAAGTTTGCTCTAATTTCTTACAGCGTTCACAAGGCAAGCATGCCGTGTCAGTAGAGTTGTTATAATCAACAAAACGTGTATCTAACTTCACACATATTTAGGGAGATGCATGATCACAATGGTGCTGCTTGGTAAAAAGGCATTTAAAAACAATGAGCCGAAGAATCGCGTGAGTGGTGCCCCTCTTCTCAGTCAGATCAAGCCATGCTTGTTTGGGGAGGGTAAGGGTTGGGTGGAGAAAGGGGAATTGGGCAGAGGTTCTGCATCTTCTCTAAAAACCCCGGGTTTCCTTTCACCCTCCCTGAGAGAGAGGAGGAGGGCTTTCTCTCAAATTATCACCCCCAGGCCTTGCTAACCACATTCTATTTAAAGCTGTTTTATAAGGGGAGGGATTAGAAAGGGTGTTGGAGGCGGAGACTGGGGAAGCTGCTCTGAAGCCTCCCTGTGATTCCCACACCCTGTGACTCTTCATGCTCTTCACCTCCTTCCTACTCTCCCTGCAGCTTGTGCGTTCACTGGTGTGATTCTTTTTCGTAAGGCCCCTCTCTCCTGCTCCCCCAACTCTGAGCTCCAGGATGGCAGGGACAGTGTGTGTCCTGTCCAGTGTGTGTTCTCCACTGTATTCTCGCCACAGAGCTGGCACTCGAAATACATGTGTGAATAAATGAGTGAAAGTGACCTCGATGTCCAAGACCCAGATATCAGGTGTCCCTTCTACCATGTGTCTCTGCCCCGGAGTGTCTACATTCTCCTGAACCAGACTGAGGGATATTGTCACCAATAGCCTTCCTTGGAAGAGTTAGGTTTGGGGGCTGGTGAGGAGGAGCCGCTCTTCCAGTATTAACCTAGCACTCTGGTGAGTGGTGGCCTTGCCAGTTCAGGGAGTGGAGGGCACCTGAGACTGGTGAACACCTCCCGACACTTGGAGGGAGGGTGGGGCCAGGGGCAGAAGGGACTGGGCCTGGAACAGGTGGGAGGAAGGCAGGCAGATCCTTTACCGTTTTCCCTAGATGTCTCCCCTACGCTTCACCAGGGAACTCTTTACCCTGTCTGAAACTCCTACTTAAAGGTGGATATGTCCTAGTAAGAAAACAGAGCAGATTGAGGAATAGAGGGGGGAGGAAGAAGAATAAGTGAGGGCTCTTAGTTGCTTGCATAGCCAGGAGAGGAGCCAGCGTCAGTGAAGTTTTATGATTTTCCAAATCATGTTCATAAATCAGTTGTCATCTGAGCTAATAAGTGGGCACAGGCTCCTGGTGGGTTGAGCAGAGAAGTCCTTGAATGCCAGACAGCCACCTTCTCTCCATTTTTGTAACCACCTCATCTCTGACCCTAAACTAGCCCCGGTGAGTGAGCCACACCCCACTGCTGTGCTGCTGGGGCAAGAAACCTCAAAGCACACAACATCCCCAGGCTCCGACCCCACCTTGGGAAACCCTCGTTTGCATGATCTCATGGGCCATCCTGAGCTGACCCGGGGTGCCTGGCGCCCAGCAGAAGGTATGCTCTGGTGTGTGTTGCCAAGGCCCATCTCAGTAAGTACAGTTGTGACGACTCACACGGACCGCCTGAGCAGGTGTATGTGGAGTGGGAATACACCTGAACAGGACTGCTCTTACACAGAGACATCCTGACTAGAAATTGGGGGGGGGGGGGGGGCATGCCAGTACTCTAGGGTGACAGGTTTGCACCACCTTCCTCTCATGGTACTCATGAACTAATTACTAAAATTCTGGGGTACACTGAAAAATACGTTTTTTGTTGGTCTGACCAAAAAAAAAAAAAGGTGTTATTTTGATTCATTCACACCTGACGGCTGCTGTTGTGTTGGCTGTTGTCATTTTTTTTCACTTGAGGAAGGGAAAAGAGGTCAGTGCTCCTGACTAAATGGTCTGATATTGCATGTTTTAAAAATTCTGCAGCATACCCGTTGGAATTTGCTGCCCGAGGAAGGAGATGAGTGGCACCTTTCCGGGGGGTGGCGCTAGCAAAAAGTATGAGCCCCAATGATGAGGAAGTCCCTGCTCTGGTGTTCCCTCTGTGACTGTGGGCAAGGCCATTTCCTGATCTGTAAATTGGGCATAGTGTCACCACCTCCTCGGTTATGGGGTTACATGTCCACAGCCCAGAACGTAATAAAGTCTCAATAAGGGATGGCCATTATCACGTGATTCTGAGTGCTCAAAGGCTAGAAACGTGTAGACCTTTAAGTGTGCGTGTTTTAACATCACTCCAAACTTCCCAGCAGCAGCTTAGCTGTGTGGGGAGCGTGGTTGCTCCATCGCACAAAGGCAGGTTTAAAAGTACAAAGTGAATGAAGAGCGGAAGGTAAGGTTTCACGCCACTTTGCTAAGCTGGTCGTCCGTCTACTCTGAAAAGGGGCGGCAGAGGAACGTGTGAGTAAGGTAGTCACCTCCGGAAAGGATGCCTGGGTTTACAGGGCAAATACTGCAGTAGCTGGTCCATGTGTTACTGCCTTCTAGTTCTGCCATTCTGGGAGCCCCATGGACACGTTGTTATGCTCAAAATTTTGCTTTTCATTACAGAGAAATCTCAAATTGCTTTTCTCTGTTAACCAACATCTATACTTAGTTATCACAGACCTGAGAGAAACTAATGATACCTTACACTAGTCCTACGATTGAATTACCTTCGGTTAATTAGGAGTTTCTAAATCACCTTGAGCCCCTTGGAGAAAAGGCTCAATATAAATGCACAGTAATAAAACTGGTACTATGTTTAATTCAAATTGTATCCTTTGAAATTTAATTTAGTAATAATAGTTTTAAATGATCATGTCAGAACTCCAAATGGTCCTCGGTGACATGAAAGAGTCAATGGAGCATCCTGAAGTTCCTAACCTGCTCCCCGGAAGTAGGTTGCTCACTGAGTACTTGGGTTTAACAAGTTCAAGGTCCCTTTTCTCCCTGCAGGGATGATGCAGGCCAGGTTTCCAGCCATTCTCATCAGTTCTTTGGAGGTGCTCCCTCCATCCAAGATGTAGCCTCTGCATTCGCTGTCTTGAAAACTTCCGAGACTTGGGGAGTCACAGGGCTGCCCTGGCCCCTCGTCCCTCTTACCAGGCATTTGCTGGAGGCAGCAGCGAGTGAGAGGCTGGCTATCAACCACGTCCCCACCGGACTGCACCTGGCTGCCCAGAGGCCCAGTTGGAAATTCCTTTCCAAGATGCTACATCCCTAACGTATCCCTTCCCTCTTGTAACCACAGCGGATACTTGAACACAAGGTGCCATCTGAGATGGTGGGAGGCCGTCATGTAAGCACATCATTACCGGTCAGAGAGCAGAGAAACATTTTACAGTGTAAGAGGTTGGCATGGCCAAAGGCCCCAGGAGGGATGGGTGTGTGGGTGCAGGTCCACCAGGCAGCCCTGGCGCAAACTCGTCACACGCTAAGACATTGCCTCTCAGTGTGGCAGAGTCGCATATGGCTTCCCACAGTAACCACGTAGAAAATGACGTGTAGCACACCACCTGCCTCCCTGAGGAGGCTTCTGATCGTGCGAGGTTGATCATAAAACGGAGAAATAGCGGGATTATTATTGTTAAGTGCACGTGAACTTACTGGATTCGTGCTCTCCACACAGAAAAGCACAGCATGACATATCACAACAGGAACTGGTAGGAATTATTACATAGTTTTTCTGGATAGTTTTATAATTGCAGTGGAGTTCCTTTTTAGGGTAGTTGAATTCTGTATTTTTTCGGTTTTCGGTAATTTTTGTTTTCTCTGAATACTGTACAAAACAAGAGCTACCCCAATTCTATTCAATCGTTTGAAATTCTGTGTATGCCGTGAAACTAAAGCTAGTCAACCATTTTAAAACTTTGCCAGCAATTTATAGTAGAATGAAGATTTTAAACCTGTACATTCATAATTAATCTTTTGGTAATAGGAACCCCTGGTTTTTCCAGAGCCCCTTCTGTTCTCCCCTAGCTATTCAATATACTTGGGAACATACAAAGAATTCTAATAGTGCTAAATCCCAGTTAATCTTAGTAGTTTATTCTGTCATCTGCATAAAATAAAAAGTCCTTATCTGCTTTGAAATTTCTTAACTGATTTAAAAATGTATCTTTGGATAAGATAAATCAGCACGGGGCATTCACTGTTTTGATGCCTCTAACTTCTGCCTCTGTGATTCTGTCTCGTTTTTTCTTCTATTCCTCTACATGGTGGTCTCCCTCCACCTCCCACCCCCATTTCCTTCTCGAAGTGTTTTCTCTCATCTGTGCTCCTTTCCCCTCTCCTCTCACTCAGCAAGTGTGTGTTGCTACAGACTTCTAGTGGCTGACACTGGAAGTGCCTCTCAGAAACTCCCACAAGTGGAAACTTTCTGTCCACCCAGTACGCACTGGGCACCAAAGCAACTGGTAGTGAGTAGGAACCTAGGGAAATCTGGCGTTTTGACTACGTAATACTGTTTATTTTTGTGACTTTTATACTGAATGCAGAAAGTTATTTAGGTGAGAACAAGAGAGGGCTATATTCCTGTGTGTAGAATTAGCATAATGTCTTTGTCTTTACATGGTGATTCTCCTCAGACATTGCACTTGAATTAAACTCAAAGTTTGCTCTGTGAAATGCTGCCGTTTCCAAGAGCATTAATATGATAATATATCACTTTAGAGTGAGAAATTATAGATGGAGAAATTAAGGTGGAGGAGGCTTTTTGTCATGTGAAAATTCAACTAGACACCTACAGAGGAGATGGGATGTTACTTTACGAGTTTGCTCTGAAACTCAGTGCACGGGAAATTCAGATTGCATCAGCGTTTAGATGAAAGTCACGTGACAGGAGAGCCACATCCATCCCAGAGGGACGTAGTACGCTGGCTCTGTGGTCAGCCTCGTGAGACGTTAGAGCATATTGAAAAGCTAGAGAATGCTCGGCTTCCTGGATGTGGACCCTGGGTCACTCATAACTCATAATTCACTCCAGATTTATGTAGCACTTGGCACCTATTCTTTGGCGAGAAATGATTGTTAAAATATTTGAGTACGGTGTTGAGGCAGGCTTATAGGATGCCAAAACCATTCTTTGGTTGAATATGTTAGAAACTGAGAGAAACTCAGTTCACAAGAAAGATTTTGAAATACTCTCCCCTTTATAGTCAGCTCTGCTACAATGCTTGTTTTGGAAATGCAAATTTATTTGAATGGCTAACACGTTAGTGAGCGATTTTAGACTAAGGACGGATTTCATGTTTTCTTATGCACAGTCCTGACCACAAGAAACACCAGTGAACGCAGAAAACTGCACCTTGGTGAACTGAATGCACACACCCACACCTCACACACCCACCAGCTACTGTGGTTCACCCAGGGTGTTAGGAGCGGCGCCCACCCACATCTCGTGCTACCCCTTCTCATCAGGTTGCAGACGGCTCTCGTCTCCCGCTCCACAGAAACTCACGAGCTGCAACACTTCCGACACCCAATTCAACAAGCAATCCTCAGGTCTTTTCAAGTGCCACATTTACTGTAGTAACTCTGTGTTCCTTAACTATTTAACATTCAGAACTGTGTGCTGTCACTTTTATTCAGTTCCTGCGTTTAATGTGTCACTGCAAAAAAAATTGTTTTCCTTTTTTAAAAAAATTATTTTATTGTTGTTCCCCTAACCCCACTTCTCCCACAAACCTTGGTTTTCCTCGCACTGTTCTCTATGACGCACTGATTTGGAGGAGCACGTGCATGCATCTTCGCCTGGCAGCAGAAGGGTCAGGACTGCGGTTACACTCTCCGCAGTTACTGGACCCAAGTCCCTAGGACTGTGGCCCCACCCCCTCCCAGGACCTCTCCTCGCACATCTGTGAACACTTAACAGGATCCTGTCTGTCTCTTCCGCTCGGACCGCTGCTGTGTCTCTTACACTGGTTTTCTCCGCCTGTTCGTTGGCAGGATTCTGCAGCACCGCTGTGATGTTTTAATCTCAGTTATCTTTCAAATTCCTCCCTCAGAGATGGAGACCTTCTTTCTCTCAGTTTCCACCTCGGTGCAGAAAGTTCCCCATTTTCCAGTGCCAGAGCCCGGTGTCTGCACAGTGTCTGGTGGTTGCTGCAGGTTTCCCCTCAAGGCTGCCCCTTCGTAACCACCAACTCAGCTCATCTAAGGTGAACTCCACATCCTGAAGCAGTTACCGTACTAAAGATACTTTGGAAACTGTGAAATGCTTTACAGCTGGTGGGTGGGTTACAGTTTTCCTTACCTATCCAGTTTACCCTCTATGTCTTCGGCTCTTCCTTTTGCACCCACAGCACTTACCATCACCCAGTCCTGTTTTGTTCGCCTGCTGTTCTTCCGGCACAATCTCTCAATTCCATCCTTTCTCTCCCAGCCCTTCTCTGGCCTCTCGTGTCTCTCCCACGTCAGGGGGGCCCTGCTGGCTGCCTTCCCCACTTTCAGGTCCCCACCTTCACTTCTTCCCTCACCCTGCATTCCCACTTCTGAAATTCCACTATGATCACAGAGCATCTCTGCTTAAAATTGTAATGTCATATCATACTGAAACCAGGATGCATTTCCCTGCTTCCCTGCAATGTGAATGGCAATGTCTGGGGAGCTTACTGATACCTTACATAGATTCATGTCCTGCCACTCCCCTGCGTGCCTGCAGTGGGGTCCCCTGTAGGGTAGCACCCAAATGAAATAAGCTCATCTCTACATGCGCCTTAACAATTCGGTAGTGCTTTTTAATCTGGCAGAGCTTTAGGGGTTTTTTTTCCATAATTTTTCTGTTATAGAGGGTTTTTCCCCCCTGTAATTTGCATAGTGGAAAATATGGAAGCAGAAGTGAGATTTATGAGGAAACTAGGACAGGTTACTCGGGAAACAGTTTGTTATTTAGAAAGTGTTTTCATAGTGACCTTGCTGGAAGGCATGATGACCGCAGCTGTTAATGACACAGCATACCTCGGCCCTGGAGGGTGACCAGCTCTCTGCCCTCCCCCACCCAGCAGAACGTGGCCGCAGACCTTTCACCTGCCGGAGATGGCAAGGGGGGCAAGGACCCCCACAGCGATGTAACTTTTGCACTCCAGTTCCAGTGAGTGATTTTTATATTATTTTCAAGTATTAAAAGCTATGTTGTATTTTCCAACAGTAACTTTATAAATAGTTTGTCTTCTGTTCAACTTTGAGACATTGTGCTGTATTTGGAAGGTTTAACGAAAGAAAATGTTACCTCTGAATTTCAGTGTTTCTACATTTGATTCTAAAATTCTTCACCCACATACTATTAACTATTGTTTTATACATATGTGTGTATATATATATATATATATAGAGAGAGAGAGAGAGAGAGAGAGAGAGATGCTAACTCAGAAAGACATTACTTTCAAGAGCACAGAATAAAAGCACCAAAGCTTCCAGGTTCCTGAGGGAATCGTGTTCTTATTTTCTGTCCCATTCTGAACATCAGTGAACCAGCTCACCTTGTAAGGCTGTGTAGCACAAGGATGACAGTCCTCCGGTGACACTGAGCTTTAGAGACTGCCATAAAGATCCTTCCCATTAGAGGCAGAATACTGCTTCGGGTTGAATTGGTTCGTCTTCCAAAGACCACAGTCTGTGGTTCACAGGTGCCGTTTTGTTATTCTTCCCTGGAGCCCTGAGAGGCAAGCCCAACTTCGGCCCTCCCAGGGTCTTTCCTGGGCTTCGTGGTACCCAAAGCCACACCTGCCAGCCTGCCACCTGGACCTTCGCTGTCAACCGAGGCCTGTCATGGATGAAGACAGGCTCAAAACTCTGCGGGTGTTCAGTGAGGAGTAGGTGTACCATTTTTATAAGTCCATGGTAAAGCCTAGGAATGATGCTCAATTTTTTGAGTTGGGGAAAATATTTACCTATGATGTGTTGCCCGGTCACAGAATCTGTGCAGAAGAACAAACCTTTTTTGCTATTGACCTGTTCTCCCTTACAACAACTTGGGTACTTCTCAGACTAAGGCTTCGTAACTTCATTAGAAACGGTGGCTCCTGAAGCAGCAGTAGCAGCAGCATCCCGGTGTTAAGCTGGGGACAGGCAAAGGAAGGCCTCACGAGGGAGGCATTTTCTATCCGGAACTGAGGATCAAAGGGGAAAAAAGTTGAATTTAGAAGATGTAATTAATATTCTTAAATTTGTTTCACCCAAGGGTTTAAATTACTTTTGTAGTTATCAAAATTTGTGTTTTCGGGATGAAAGGAAGTTTGATGTGTTGCCTAAAATCAAACATAAGATTCTTACATAAAACCATAGACTTGCTTATTCTGAAAACAGAATTTTCCAGCTTGACATGCAGACTTCAAACCAGAAAAGAAAGGAGCAGTCTGTAGAAATCCAGTAATATTAAATACATTAATATAGTAATTATCCTCATAACACCTATAAACAGGAAAGTTTGTCTTACAGTAACACGGGGAGTTATTTTCAAAACAGCGTCTTTCTAAAAGGCATTTCTGGCTCCTTTCCGGCTTGATAAAATATTAATTTGAATTTTTACTTTGCCTTTACTTCCTGCTTTTCATCTGCTTTAGTCCTATGTTAAAATCTTGTGTTAAAGCTGATCTAACCTGTGTCAAACCCATAGATTTTTTTCAAATGAATTATTAGTTTCAGAAATGTAGGAGGTACTAAAATAGACAGTAATATAAATTCCATTAACAGCAGCCCTATAAAAGCATCTTGCCCTTCATAAACAGTGTGCAAGTGCACACAGTGAGTTCCTGGGGCCGGCAGCAGGATGTCTGATGGCGGTGCCAAGGCTCATATGCCCCTGCGTTTAAAGGGGACTGATGGAGTTCAGCCATTTGCATCAGTACATATTATGCTTACAAAACCAACCACTCTAATGAGCCTTGCGTTGTACTGGCATATTAATGTAATATATGCCAAGAAAATAACTTAAAGCAGTTTCCCCTTTGAGTCATCTTTTGATGTCCTTCGTGGCGTCTGCTTTTGTCTAGTCCGAGATGCTTATTCTAGCAGCTTTACATTAAATAGAAAATGATTTCTCTGTTATAAGAATGAATTGTTAGGTGGAACAAAATAAATTATTTACTGCCATTTAAAAATATTTTTTCCCCAAAGTGCTTCATAGACATATTATTTAAAACAACTCTGGGCCAGTGTCAGTAAGCTGCATCACTATAGCCGTGCCCCACTGTGTGGTCAACCTGTGGTCACTGGTGTCCGTTCAACACCAAGAGGAATCCCCATTTCGGGGGTGCAGTGAAGAAGAAACTTTACTGAGTGCACACAGTTCAATTGCGAAACAGCACAGCTGTTAGGAAGCCCTGGAGCCAGGCCCCTCTCTGGCTAGACACCGCACTGCTCTGGCTTCATGTTTCATCTTCAGTGTGTCAGGCCCAGCAAAGGAAACACAGTCATTAGCCTTTGGTGGAAAGAGAAAATGAGCTTTCTGAGCCAGAGGGGAGTTGACTTCTAAAGACAGAAGTCCCCACCCCTGCTTCCTCATGCAAATGAGGACTCTAAATTCTCACAGTTTGATTGGTCCAAAAGGCACTGTTCTGATTGGCCAGAATGGAGGTGCTCTAATTGGTTGGTGAAGATGTTGATGGAGGGGATAGGTACACAGCTCCAATTGGCTAAGGAGTGCCTCAGTCTTGTCGGCTGAAATAGGATTCCAGGGACTACTTTAAGGGCTGGCGCAGAGAGCAGAAGCAGTGCAGGAAGGCAGCTCAGTGCAGGAGGCGGGTAGTTTAGTGCAGGCTTCTCCCTGAAGTACAGTTTGCATGAGAAACCCCTGTGTAGAAATGGCTGCTCGGCTCTGTTTTTAAAATTGGAGCCCAGTTAGTTACCCAGGAGCCCTTCTGAGTAGGCATCTTCTTTCTCAGGGTCCACAGTACCTATTGGAAGTTACTAAATTTCCTTTTCCTCACCTTTCTGGTCGGAGTACCTTTCCTCTTCTTGTGCAGTTGCCACTCATATGTCAAGACCTCCCATGGTGCTATGGGAAAAGCAGAGGCTCTAAGGTCAAACGGAATGCCAATTCCATTGTTTATTAGTTACAGTCCCTTTGTCCATAATACCAGATGACCTGGGAAAGTTGCCTACCTCACAGGTCTCCAGTGTTCACGTCTGTAAAACTAACACCCTAAATACCTACCTCACGTGGATTTTGTGAGCATTAAATGAAATAGAACACAGCAAGTATGTACTTGATGCAGAGGAGGCCTTGAATTACTTCTGTTTGGATTCATCAGCACTTGTGCTATTTGTCATCACAAGTTGTTACGCAGTAGCAGACCTGGACAGAGATTGGTCCGCACTAAATCTAATGGCACCCCGATCACGTCCCTGCTGTGTCCTCAGCGCCATGTGCTCTCTCCATTCAGCCATAGTTGTCAGCTGAATGAAACAAGACATCAGCCAGCTGGCAGGCGGGAAAGCCTGGCCCTGCCCTCTCAGCCCTCGGGACCCTTGACCTAGTGCGTTTATTGGAAGGAGCTCACAGTCCAGAGAGTTTCCTTAAGAATACCTAGAGGAGCTGTCTCACTCGAGAAGAACTTATGCAAATACTGCAAGAGTTGCGGGTGAATGAACTGAGGCACTAGATGAAAACTAGCAACTGCCATATGTTCATTTCATTACAAGTCCACACCCAAATATACTGCCCTCAAACTATAAAAAGATATAAATTGACAGTTCCTCTTCCCAAAGGAAGTGGTGAAAACCTTTAATAACAGGTATGTCAAAGAGAATCACCTCTCCTAAGATCTGGATAAGTTTTCTTCCTGCCTTGTCTAAGTTTTGCTAGCTGTGTTCCTACTTTCTCCTAGGGTCTTCCCTCCAAGACTCCCCTCTAACATGACCTGCAGATACCTGCTGCTGTTTACTTACAAACTTGAGGGCTGACTTTTCACTGTGTCTGCATTCTCCATACTGTTGCATTAGCCATCTTCAGATTTTATATACTGCTCATGACTAAGGGTGGGGTGGGGGGAGGGTGGGCATGGTTTTCACTGCCATTATTAGGAGATGAACTTTTGTATTGAAGTCCAAGCCACAAATAGAGCATCACTATGGATGCCAGGACACCACCATTAAATATCCCACCAACCTGCCGTAGCTGTCACCCAAAAGCATGTGGGCTGCAATGAAAATGCCACATGTTACTGTGATTGCTGTTTGCTCATAGCGCTGGGTCAGCAACTCCTCTTTCTTTATTCTCAGCACTAGTTCAGGGTCCCACTTAGAGATTTCAGAAGATGATTGTCCCAAGAACAAAGGACTTTTCCTCCAAGTATTACAGAGCATAGGAGGCTGGTGAGCTTTGCTCTCTAGCCCCTTGAGACAGATGTGGGTGTCTTAAAGCCTTGTATGTATTTTATAGCAAAAGGTGCATAGCTATTTAACTTTCGGTGATAGTTTAATCTGGAAGATGCTTTCAAGAATAATCACGCAGTTTGTTGTTTCTCTGGGCTTCATCACACTAGGCTTTTTAAGTAAAACTAAAATTAGTGATGGGTGTTTGAAACACTGCCAGTGAATATATGAAAGGAAGTCATACTCATTCAGCTAATTTTGGGATGCCAGAAAATGTCAGGCCCCTGAATAAACGAGGATTCAACTGTGACGTCAGCCAGTCACAAGGGTCTTCACTGTGCCAGTCCCGTGCATTCTCTCATTGACTCCTCACAACCTTATCACGGTTCTGTCTTACATACATTTTACAGGTAGGAAAGGATGGTTCCATGACTTTTAATGTCTTCTCCTAGTGACAAAGCTAATGAACAGCAGAACCAGGATTTGAACTCATATAAGCCTGTGCTCTTCCTGCTCCTGCCCCACCTCCTGTGTGAATCTGTTTCGAACACCTTTTCCCCCACAGGTTGTGTATGCGCATGAGCCTGTGCTGAATGCCACTGTTTGGTTTTCCTCTCTTCCTCCTGTTATCACCCTGTTCCGCCCCTTTTTTTCATGACCAGGTTCATTTCATGGCTTGTATTTTTGTTTTCCTTTTTTGTATTTGAATGATGGGAGCACGGTGGGCCACTTCCTGGAGAGTGAGCTGTGGCAACCATATCCTTACTTGAAGAAGTCCTTGGTTCTTCATCTCTCATTTGGCTTGACATCAAAGCTGGAAAAGGTTACCGATGACGGAGATGAACCTTTTCAGTGTGCAAATTATATAACAGTACAAATGACTTCATATCAGTATAATTGAGTGCTTAACTATTCGTTTTTATCACGGCCTGCTCAATATGTCAAGCTAGAATATTTTAATTTACAGCAATGACTCAGATCTTGAAGAATGAATGTGGAAACACTGAATTACAAGCCCCACCACTAGGCCGTGAGCTCCCTGAAAATGGGCTTCGTCCTGTAGGTCACTGTGTCCCTACTTCCTGCGCAGGGGCTGCCTATGATAGGCCTCCCATGAAAAATGAATGAGGCCGTAAACGAACACCTGCTTTGGCCTTCAAACCTTTGGATGTTTACTATGATTTTCTGAGAACAGTGGAAGGTGATGGATGCTGTGTGACACTTTAAGAACCTGGTGCACTTCTTAAGAGGCATGTTGATTATGCTTTAGTATAAATAAGTAACTAATCAAAATATGATGTTCCTTGAGTTATACAAAGTATCCAACCTACATATATTTAGTTTCTGTAAAATAATTATGGCAGCCAGTGATAAATACTACAAAGAACAATGAGGCAGAATTTAAAGAAATGAAGAATGGTGGATTGGTATTTGTTATTTAGAAGGGCGGTCATGAAAAATAGATGAATAATATTATAATGCAAAATAGTTGGACATTTAAACACAACGCTCTGAGGCGAGCGTTAATCAGTGTGCCCATCTGAGCAGAGCTGGATCTGGCTGTCCGATTTTCCCAGTAACTTTAGAGCAAAAAAACGACTTCTGATGCCCCTTTCCCAACACTTTGGTGAGTGAAATAATCGGTCAGTTCTGCCCTGATACTTTTTCTTATGCCAGCTTGGCTCTTAAAACAAGCACATGTAATTTGGAACAAGAGCTCAAAATTGAATTTTTAAAGTCATTGAGAGGAGAATTAAAATATATATCATTAGTGATGGGTCAAATAAAAGCTGCATTTTTTATCCTCATTGTAAGTCATAAACTAATCTCCAGAGGAAGGCATTTCGGCTGAAAAGGGTAAGGTGTGCAGGTTGTTGAAACTCTCAATAAGATGACAACGTTAAAATAAATGACTGAAAATAATGATTTAAAACACTCTGTGCACACATATACTTGTAGCTTTTCACACTGAAGTGAACTCAGTTCTGTCCTGGCTCAGTGTGGATTAGGCTCCCTGTACCTGAAACTTCACACTCACGGTCTTGTTTAAACCATCCTGTGGCGGTGCATGGTCTCTTCATTCTTCACATACACATTTGAACTTGACCAGTGGGAAGTCAGATAAAAGAGCTTCTGCCTGAGTTTAGTGAAGAGCCTCATGCACGTGTGCAGATGGTGTGTCACGGTCAGGTGTAACCTCATGTCCGGACGTTCCTTTGCAGATGATCCAGTCCCTCAAGGCCCTGATCGAAAATGCAGATGCTGTGTATGAAAAGATTGTACATTGTCAGAAGGCAGGTAAGTGCAAGTTGGTCTTTTCTTTAAAATGAATTTAGCAGCATCATGTACAAGGGGGAAACCCAAAGACCCAGAATTATCTTCCAGAGGGCTGGCCCCTTGTAGCACAGGCTTCTCCTGCTAGGTGAGTGTTTTCAGAACCCGTCTATATTGGTGTAGTAGCTGGCGTAAGAAACTGCGTTTGGCTTCAGTGAATTTTTTTGAAGACTCTTCCAATGTGTTTGCCCATTTCATGATGGGAGATTTACAAACACACCTGCCCACACTTCACTGAGTGTTCAGCAGTTTTTGACCAAAACCAGCATGAGCCCCAGGTCCCACCCTCCCTATTCACCGGATCTTGCCCTGAGCTACTTTTTTCTGTTTCCCTGGATGAAAAAAGCCCTCAACGGGAAACATTTTGCCAATGTGGAAGAGGTGAAATAAAAAGCAGTAGAAGCACTAAAAGGTATCAGAATCAAGGAGTTCAAAAACTGTTCTGAGCAGTGGGAAAAAAAAGTCTCCATAGGTGTATTGCATCAAATGGAGAGTACTTTGAAGGTGACTGAAGTTTAAACATGTAAGAATAAATACACAATTTTTTATTTAAAAAATTCTGGCTTTTTGTCCCCCACCCCCCGTATTTTGCCTCTAAGCTACTCCATCCTATTGATACTATATCAAGAATGAAGAAATCAGATATCACAATTATTTCTCCATAGCTAAAGAAAGTACTGATTCACTGGTTCTCAAGCCCGGATAACAAAGCACCAGGGCCAGGGTCGGATGGCGAGGGTGGTGTCTTTTCAGATATATTGACATTAATCTGGAGTGTGGCTTAAGAATTCATAGCTGTTAAAAGCTCCCAGGTTTTTCTAATGAACAGCCAAGGTTGAGAACCTCCTCACTAATCTCTTCTCGGTATAACATGACATTTTAGCACCTGGTAGGAAGGGTGAGGCTTGAGCAGAGAAAGTATCAGTTCTTAGAAGGGAGAATGGGCACCAGTTACAATCTCTTAACACTTTTTAATGCATTGACATTTTTGAATGCCTACGAATTCATTAATTTAACATCCAAATGTTATACTAGGTTATAAAATTCTACTTACGTAAACAAGCATCTAATTAATTTTAGCTGTGATAAAGCCAAAAAAATCAAGTATTCTGCATTGTAATAAGAACAGACAAAATGGAGTTCTTTCAATTTTCAAATTTTGTTTGAGTATCAATTTGGAAGATTTTAATGTGGAGATTTGTAGTTCGTAAATAAGAATATCTCTCCTTAATTTCTAAGGTTTTTGGTTGATGTTCTTTAAAATCAAGACACTATAACTATTACCTAGCCTGGGGAAAAAAAAAGTTTATATCAGAATAAACTTGTTTAAAATAGATTAAAGATAAAGATATATGTGACAGGTGGGTTTTTTTGGTGTTTATTGAAGGAATATACACATTAGCAACTAATAAATAGACAAAAATTCTCATCTTGTTTTACTCATTTTGTTATTAAAACATTATTAACAAAGTGATCTTTCTACTTCTGGGGTAATATTTCCTATAACCAGACCTCAAAGAAGTTACTTCAAACACCATTTTTATCACAACACTACCCTACACAAAATCATCTATTAGCTCGCTAGAAAGTCTGTGGTATTAATTTTAAATTTCTGACTTCCCACACAAGGTCATCTACCTGCCAGTCCACCCATTTTGACAGTGTCATATGAAATTCATTAACTAAATCATCTGTTCATTTAGTAACTATCTTTTGAACTTCTATTATGCATAAGGTATTTGTAAGAGGTATTTGCTTATCAACAAACAAACAAGATTGGTTTTGCCTTCTAGAACCTTCCAATTGAACCATAGATAAGAAAGTAGCCACACACAGTTGAACGTGCTTAGAACTTGCTGTGTCACTCAGTAGTCTGCACTTGGTTTGTGGGGCAGTGGGAGCCATTGATTGTTTGCAGAATGGGAGAGAGATTGAGCTTTGAGATGACTGGAATAGCTGTGTGCAGAGAATTTTCATGGGCAGAACCCGGCTGGGGGTGCTATTGGAAGCTGTGACGAAGGAAAGGAGGGCACAGTGTCCTTGCAGCCTGGCCTTTGGGCCGCCCTTCTCCATTCCTCGTGTGTTTCTACTGAGTCAGATTTTCACAAGCCATTCCTCTGGTAAGACTTCTCTCTCCCTCCTCTCGGCCAATCTGTACTTGTCTTCTTTTTGTCTCAACAGTCAGTCCCTCAGGAGACCTTTTATGATTCCCGCATTTATGTTCCCTAACCATTCTCTTCAGCCCTTCAGCTGATAGAGCTTCTTCAGTTATCCTGTATTTCACTAACGTATGCCACCTTCCAAATAGGATAGTAACCTCCTGCGGCGCCAGCTCTGCCTTTTGAGTTACTCTCTGGACTTTACCCATGACATCTGTTCTAACGTGCTACCCAAATATTAACTGACTAAGTGTGATTCGACTTTTATTGAGTATTTGATAAGTATGAGAACTGTTATTACTGTGAGAATTATGGACTATTGGAATTTGAAATTGCATTTATTAGAAAAAAGAACTGTTTATTAATGGACATTTTGTCAATTCTTTGCAACTTCATTGGTTTATGGAGTTTGATAATTTCTAACATAATGTAGCTTTATGTTCTTCTTCTATTTGATTTTAGTAACGGATATATTTACTTGTATTTAAAACACTGAAGAGTCTTATCTATTAAAGATTTTTGCTTGGGAGGCAGGGCAGAGAAAAACCACTGTGTAATGGTTTGCATTGCTCTGCAAAGATCTTTAAAGATCTTTAGAAACATATAATGATTATCTTTTATTTTGAATTAAATTTATTAGGGTGGAATTGGTTAGTAAAGTTATAGATTTTAAGTGTATCATCTGTGTATTGCCTCGTGCGTGCCCACCACCCAAAGTCAAATCATCTTCCGTCACCAAATATTTGTTCCCCTTTACTACCCCCGCCCCCGTTCCTGCTGGTAACCACCATACTGCTGTCTGTGTCTGTGAGTTTCAGTTTTATATCCCACATGGGAGTGCAATCGTATGGTTCTTAGCTTTTTCTGACCTACTTATTTCATTTAGCTTAATATTCTCAAGGTCCATCCATATTGTCTCAAATGGCAGTATTTCGTCTTCTCTCAGGGACAAGTAGTATCCCATTGTCTATAGTGACACATTTCTAATGATTATCTTTTGGTTTCACAGTTCCTGCTGACCGCCTACACAGCCCCTCCGTCATCCAAGTGTTTATTTTAAAGACCCTTGATCTTTTCTTTCTCGTGTTTACAGTTACCACAAGGGCGTATAGTCATTAGTCATATGAAGAATTGCTAATTGGTATTGGACTTAAAGTCATTTGCATAAGATTTTACTTTTAGTAAGTAATTGCTCTTCTGCTTGCATAACTTAATCTCACAGTGACAAAATGAAGATATAGGTCACCAAAGTGCTGTACAAGAGGATTATTTCAGAAGTACTTCAAACTTTTAAATGCTAATTTTTATTCTTATTAGATAAGCACTAATTTATATTCTGATGAAACAATTAAGTAAAAATAAGGAGTTACACTCCCACCTACAGTCGCATGTTAAAAAGTGCGCCCAGTTGGACAGGTTCAGACTCCTGGCTGTGCAGCTGATTTTTTGGATATAGAAACGTGCATGTTGATATTATTTGAGAAGAGGGGATGAGGCAGGAAAGGAAGGTAGAGAGGTGAGCTCCAGCCCAGGTAGGCGAGGCCCATGAAGGCAGATGACCCGAAGGGATGGATCACAGGGAGGGCAGAGGGGACAACCACCCACTGGGCGTTGGGGAAGCCTCTGTAGCTCTCTTTTAACAAGAGAATACAGCAGCACAGAGGGTCAGAGTCAAAGGGAAATCTTAAGAAAACCGTGTTCCCAGAAATAGGAAAGATCCAGAGAGGAGGAAAAGAGGAAGACGAGAAAAAAATGAGAGAGGGATGAAGAAGTAAGGAGGGAAGGAATCAGGTATAACCCTTGCCACACTTGACCTTAGAAAGAAGGAGGGGCCCTCTTCTTCTCAGAAAATATAGAAGGCTATGACGCTGAGAGGAATTCTGAGGAGGAGAGGAGTGTTTGCTGTTGAGAAGGTGGACAGGGAAGTGCCTACTGCCCTAGGACAGCACCAGCTTTGGTGTGAGGAAGTGAAAGAGGGAACCAGGATGGGGCAAGGGTGTGGGGGCCTTGCTCAGTCAGAGGTCGGCAGTGCTGGGAAAGAGGACTAATGAAATGTTAGGTCTGCAGGAGTGATGTGGAATGAGTGGGTCTGGGCCGCCACTGAGTGAGAAAGGTAGGTAAGAAGTTTCGTGGCTACAAGAATGAGTATGTACAAATTAATGAGCACAGCTGAATACACTCAGACACTCATTCTAAATCTAACAAATGCTTGTTCTTCCAAGAAGTAGTGAAGTTGGAGATTAGTGAGGAACACATGCAGGGCAGCCAACTCTCTCTCTCTCTGTCTCAATGGCCAGAAAGGCAGACTGTCATTGAATTTTAATTTCCTTTTTAGTTGCTCTATTGATCTGTTTCATAAAGGATAGAAAGATGATCTAGAAAGAAACTCAAACTGCTTTGCCTCAGTGAGTTGGATAATTTTATCAGGTGAATTTAAGTGGAAAATAATTTGTTTTCTGGGGAAAAAAAGTAGAAATCAATGACATGCTTCCTGTCAAAGATGAATTAACATCAGCATTTGTTCTCCACTCCCTTCTGAGCCTTATTAAAATGATAGGGGTTTTTCGGTTGTCGGTTTGTTGAGGTTTGCTGGGGTTTGTTGGGGTTTGTTATTGTTGTTGTTTTAAGGCATAAACCCACAAGGACCACACACATACACACAAAAAAGAAAGCCAAAAAATTTTGGAAACTAAAAACAACTGACAAGTGATAACTGACTGAGCTGACTCAGGCGAGGTGACCTGGAGCCAGTGGCTGGGGCGGGGCCTGACAAGCAGGCTGGTGGACCCTGCAGGCCACCCCCACCAGCTCAGAACTCGGTGGCACCACGTGGCACTGGAAATTAGGGTAAAGGCCAGGATAAAGGAGAGCTGTCCCAAAGCTGGGTTAGGAAGCAGTGAGACCCCAGATGGCCAAGAGACCACCTGTGTCCTGACAGTAGGAGAGTTAAAAATAGCAAAATTCTCATCCTTCCTATGGGAGTTGAACAGGCGATGCTTGGGAAAAAAAATGTAACTAAACCATATCAGCATGTCACTTAGAAATGTGGACAATAAATACTAAAGAAGGAAACAAAACTCAGCTGAAGGGCTCGTATATAACTGCTTCTGAGAGGGGCAGCTAGGACAGTTATTTGGCTCTTTGTGTGTATGCAGAATTCTGATAACAAATTACTCAATTAAAAAGAAAGGAAGGAATAAAAAAACAGAGGCTGCTGCAGGAATCTGGGACTAAAGATGTTCCTGGTGAAGACATGGACCACACCTGCAGGGCTAGGGGACCGTGCTGGGCGTCAGGTGAAGTTACTGATGAGCACCCCTGCCAGCCTCCCTGGCCTCATGGGCAGGCCCGGTGCCCAGAGGAAGCCTGTGTGCCTGGGTGGCTGGGTGGGTGAGAGCCTGGTTCCTCTCCTGGCATGAGAACTGGTTCTCTTTCAGAATGACTGAGGGAAGACGAAGCTCTAAATGAAAGAAAACCCAGCCCCCCTACCCCCACCGCCTACCTATTTATAAATAGAAGCTGCTTTTCTAAAAGCTCTAAGGCAGTCTCATGCATGGCAGGGTTGCATCATTGCTGAGTGAGGTGGGATGCAAGGTAGCTTTCCAAATAATGAAAGCTTTAATTACCCTTCATTTTAATCAGTTTAATGGGAATCTTTCTATAATGGATTCTATACATCCCTGCTTTCTTAAAATTGCTTTGCCAAAATGAATTTGAACTTTCGATGACTTGGGGTCACCCAAAGTGGCATCTATTATTATTGCTCTCCCATTCAATGTGGCCATTTCCCCAGGACCCTTTGCGTTTTGGAGGACCCTTAACCCGAACACCAATGGCCTTGCTCTGTCTGTTTGGGTCCCATTTCCAGGGTTAATAATTAAATTCCATCTCATTCAAATTTCACTTCCTACTGCTAATTTGTACTGAATTTCTGACTGTTTGTACTCCACTTGCTATTTTCCTTCCTAATTTACTGCTTCTGTTCTGCTGAGCAGTTGGTGTCCCCCCGTGACCGAGCTTGATAGATTTATCTTCCCTAAAAGCAGACGAGAGTTCCGCGCACTTCCATGTGGGGAGAAGAGGCAGACTGTCAGGCCAGACCTACGTGACCTGGATTTGATTGCTCAGAGGCCTTTTTTATTTCGCCAGCTCCTTGGATCTCAGTGTGTTTTTAGGAGCTGACGTTGCCAGATAAGTAACCTGTCACCATCTATCACCTGGTTTGCTCACATCATTATGTTGCCCACCAGAGCGAACATAAAATCGTCTGGAAGATTTATTCTGAAAGCACTTCACCAGTGTTCTGTTTGAAAACGTTTACAAAAGGAAACCTGGGAGCCTGGAACTTTTGTTTTCATTTATGTCAGGCTGTTTCCCAGCTCTGTTCCACAGAAGTGATGGGTTCTTCCTCGGGGGTCCAGAGACCCCTGTTCTTGTACCCTCCGTGCCGCCCACGTCTTGCTGTGTGAAATTAGGTGAGTCACTTGACTCCTCTCTGCCTGATTTTCTCCTCGTAAGTGACATGGGATTATATGATTCCCTGCGGGCCCCACGGGCTCTAAAACGGTGACTTAAGATCAATGGTCTAATTTTGGAATGGCTTCATTACAGTTGCTTAAAAAGATCACCAGAGTACAGAAGTAATCGCATTGAGTGGCGTGGGATGCATATATTACAGCCCATCCATGTGAGTTTCGAGGAGGAACGTTAATGCCTGACTCTGAAGGTGGAGAGTGATTCCCTGAAGGCGAGACCTGCGGACCCGAGTCAGGCGCCCCTAACTCCTCTGGCGCCCTCAGCATCTTTCCTGTCCTGGAGGAAACGGGTGCTGGATCACCCCATCCTCTCCTAGGTGCTTTAATCAACACTCAGTGAAGCCGTGGGAAGCTGGGAAGTATGGAGGTCTTCAGTGGCTGGCCAGCCTGCCCACCCTCTTGGTTTCCCCCCAAAGGAAGCGTCATTGCTGATAGGGGAGGGTGGAAGGAATAGTCACAAAGTTGACAACTAGCCAAGTCACAGCAAAACTTCAAAATAAGCATCAGGTCTCTAGAAAGTCACTGTCTCACCATATGACTTCCTGTACCCGTCCTGCTTCAAGAGCCGATGGCCTTACTGATAGTATTTCTCCTTGTTAAATGCCATTTCTTTGTACCACCATATTCCTTCTTCCTTCTTCCGTGCTTCTTCGTTCTTTCACTGGTCAGACTCCCCCAATGCCAAGAAAGAAAGAGATGGAAACTGGGGGGTGTTTCACCTTCCTGGGACACCTGTCCTGTGAGCAGATCCCAAAGCAGTGCTTTCCAGTTACCTCTTCCTCTCTCCTTCCTTTGTGAGCCCAAAGTGTCTGAAAGCATCGCTTTGCATTTAAATAGCAATTCTCACGGTCATCTCAGCGGGTGCTCTGCAGGGAAGGGGTCAAACTGCCTTTAAGAAACTCTGGTATTTCTGTAAGTTTTTTTTACTATTCTGTTATATTTGTTTATTAAAGAACCTCAATTCAAGTAGAGCCCTCAATAAATCATCTTTCTCAGACAAATACCAGGATAGGAAAGAATTGATTTAAGAGTGGCAATCCAAACAAAGATGCCCTAGGTTACCAAAAAAAATAGATTGAGTATAATTGGGGTGAAGAAGGCCATTTTACTCCTCAGTGAAATGAAATGAGGAAGGTCCTGCTAAACACATTATTCCTCTGTGATCCAGGTGAGTCATGTGGCCAGGAGTCTAGAATGGTGGTATGGTAATTAGGTACCACAGGGACTATAAGTTACACAACTTCGTCTTACCTAGATTCACCCGGATGGAACGTGCTGGCAGAGGAAGTGGGACCTGCTTCACGTAATTCATTCAGAAATTACACTGCTGTGGGTTTGGCACCAGGGGCTCTCGTCATCCATCTGGGCTTCATGGATATATTTAAGAGACCTGGTTTATCTCTTCCACCTCATGTGGAACAGGATATAACAGCTCAAAATCCATCTTAAAATAATTTGGCTTTTGGTAAGGCAAAAATTGCTTGGGAAGAAGGCCAAGAAAAAGAGACTACCAACTGGAACTAGATGAAAACTAATTAGGCATTCCCATGTTCCATGGGGATTATGGAATGAACACCCACGTTTCAGCGGCACACCCAAACTTCCACCGCTGGAGTGCTGGAGCAGAATGTGGTTTTTTTACAGAGGCTGCGTAGTTTAACCTGGGCCATACGCAAATTAGTTGAAAAATGATCAGGTATCCACATTTTGTCTTCAAGGAACTTTGATGGTATGCCACAAGACATGTGCAGAGACCGTGTTATAGTGAGATACTTTTAATTGTATTGATAAATTGATCTCCTGAATGGAATATTCCATCTTCCAGGAAGTAGCTCACTACACCTAATTTGGGACATTTGAAATAACTTAAAAGTATAAATATACATTTTTGTCACCATTTGAAAAATTTTACCTCTTGCTTTTGGTTTCCATTTTCAACACACACACAAATATTTTTGTACTGGATGTGTTTGTGGTTTAAAAAAAAAAGCTTAAATTTTCGTTTGAAAAACTAATCTTTAAGTACATTGGTTTAAGATCAATCTGTCTCTCTTAATGAGTATTTTTTAAAATTATAATTCTAAAATCTTTCAGCCATGCGCTACATGGTATATTCTAGGTTCATATCATTCAGATTGGTAGAGAAAATCCCAACCAGAAGGCTTGAAAGGTCATCTGCTTTCTGTTTGGCAAGAATAAACGGCATTCGTTTTAGTCAAAGAGGAAATGATGCCATGTTTCTGCCTGAAACACCCTCCCTTCAAAGCAAAATCCTCTTTCATCTTAGTATTGTATATATGTCACATGTTTTTTCAATTTTTATCTTATTTTTATGGGTTTGGTTTTCATCTGCATTTGTCTGTGAGGGGAAGCAGGAAACTTGATAGAAGGGGGCATTTCTTTTTACCACCTTCCACTGTGTGCAGTTGTGCTGATGTTCTTAATTGAGTGATACCATCTTGGAAAGTTGACTCGTATTAATCTTTATAAAACATAATCCTTGTATCAGCATTACATTTCATTTTTTGTCATTAAGCTTTAAGCCTTTCCAAGAGACACTTCTGAATTACTTAAGTTATAAAGTATTTTGAAATAATAATTGGAAAATTACATGAAATCAACACCTACCTATATAAAAATTGTAAGTTGTTTAGATTTTGAGAAGTGAGAAGGAAAGAAGCAATACCTTTCTAAAATACAGTGCTTTACATATAAATGAAATCATACACTTTTGTGTGGCCCGACCAATTTTTAAAGCTTAACATCACACCTATAAACCAGAAGGCCGGATGATTTACGTGGTCCCACCGTGGACCGGCTGCCTGGCCTCGCGCTTTGGTCACACACCTGTGTCTCCATCCCCCGCAGACCAGCACTGAACCACACTCACGTAGAAATCACCGAGTGTGGGTTTCCCATGCCTGCTTTCTCTGCTATTTGGTGACTTGCTGTCCACTTCCTTCGTTCTCAAGCTCATTTACCACAAAGGAATCTGAGCAGATTTTCTTCTTGGCTAACATTCCAGAAGAAAAATAACCCGCAGCTTTTCCCTCGGAACAGACACTTGGGGTCACGGAATCAGAGGAACACAATTGTGGGGTTTTGGCTCAGGGTAGTCAAGGCTCAGAGACCATTTTTTTGTTTGTTTTTTGGGTTGTTTTTTTTTTTTTTGGTGAACGAGCAGCTGCAGCAGACCCAGCCAGGCCTGTGTGTGAGACACCACCGTCCTCTGCCTCCTGGACACCGCTTACCACGAGCATCCGCCCACGTGCCCGTGCACGTCATAGCGTTTGTGTGATACGCTCACAGCCTTCGAACCTCTGTGCCTTTAGACACATTGCGTATGTTGACTGTTAAATAATATAGCTTATTGCAGTTGTATTACATGTCAAACTTTTCAAAGGATCATTCACCTAGTTGGAATTGATTTTCAAATGACGTTTACAGAAACTTACCAGAGGTTTCTGTTTCTTTGGCCAGAAAGAACCTCATGCCTTAGTCTGATGGCAGTGTTGTAGCAGAAGCAAGGAGTCCTGCTTCACTCCCTGCCTCCTTCCTAGCTGACTCGAAATGTTGATTTCGCCTTTAAAGAAAACCTGGGCAAGGCCACAGTTGATTTGAGGCTCTCACAGTGCCATTTCGTTTCAGTCGGACTAGTAGATGGGACATTAATGGAAAATACAGATGTTTACGTTCAATGACTAAGTTCAAGATGATGTGAACAACTACACGTGATTCCCAAATATACACGTTTATGATGAAAACGTGTCGATGGAGCTTTTAGAAGATACTGGAAACGTACAGGGAAGTAGAACTTGTTCCTGAAAGAAGAAAATAATCCTACTTCTTTGTCCCTCATTATTATTGTCCTGGTTTCTGTTCCTGAACCTGAAGATTGTTTCACAGTGGGAGTTCTTGTCACTAAGCAGCAGCCGCAGCAACTCAGTCAAGGACCTGCCTCCCTCTCCTTTGCCGCCGGTGCCTGGCTCTCTGTCAGCCCATCCTGCAGCGTCGGGCCTTGTAAGCTTAGAGCCACATTCTGTAAGAATATTAAATCTCCTTTGGCTTCAATCCGTAACTTTAAAACTTTTAAATATTGATTTTGTAGCGGGTCACAAAAGAAATTTTCAGTAACATTCTCATTCCAAAGGATGTAGATTTTTTTTTACCTATAATTCACCAATGAAAAGCCCGTGAGTTTTGGCCCTGGAAAGCCCTTGGTTTCAGCACCTCCTGCCACAGAGGAAGAAGCGGAGGTGGCACCAGAAGCCGCCTTGGTCTGCATCTTCACCCCATGCCCACAGGGCCCACTGTGTGGTCCGCCTCAGCAGCGTCCAGCTGAGGGAAGGACAGCAATGGCGTCCTGTTCTTTTTACTCGCTCAGAGAAGCTGCTTTGAGTCGTTCTCTCAGATCTGCTTATTCTTTTAAGAACCGTAAAGGCTTCTCTTAACCGACATTATGAAAGGCCTGCTAATGAGGACTGCTTCCAGGCACTGCACCTGTGTAATGAACAGTCCCCCTCCCAGAGCGGAGGGGCCGTCACTCTAAAATACTGGCTGCACAGCCAGGCAGAGAAAAGACACACTGATAATTGGTGAGCGAAGAACATGCAACCCAAGTCAGCTATGGACTTTGCATAATTGCACATCAGTGGGGTTAATCGTGTAATTCTGTGATTTTCAACCACTGTGCCCCAAGAATTTTTAAAACATGTAGTACCCAACTATTTAATCAGGACACTGACCTCTTTACCCTCAGATTGTCAAATAAAAAATCATATCAGCCACCACAACAATAGCAGTCTAGTATGAATGAATCAAAATTATACCTGTTTTTTTGTCAAATTGGCAAATACATGTGCGCCACAGACTGTTAGTAATTAGTTAATGTGTGCCACAAGATGACAAAGGTTAAAAATCGCTGGTGTCGTGAATAGGAAGGCAGGAGGTAAAACTCACCTCTGTACAGTTGACCAGACGAAGAGCCACCAGAAGTGGCCAGTTCTGTGTTTGAACACAGTGATAGGCACAGGCGTTTGAAGGGTCACAACCGAACAGTGCTGGCTGCTCAGGCGCCCTGCATCCCAGGCTCTGTCTTGTAAGTAGGTGTCCCCCCAGGACAGGAGCTACACAGAGAGTCTTTCTTTAGTCAGAGCTCAGCATTCTCACTATGTCACTGAGGACACCGAGGCTAGCCCAGACCAGGTGCAGGAAATGATGCAGCCCTCCCAGTCTTCCTTGTTACGTAACTTTCCAGTGTAATTGCTCATAATTTTGTGACAGTCGCAAGGGCAATCCCTCGTACCTTAGGAGTGTTTGTTACCTTCTCGTTTTCTATGTAGTCATTTAAGTGCAAACACAGAACGGACTTCCTCAGGTTTTAGAAATTGAAACTTGTGTAATTTATTATTTTTAGTTTATTTTGTGGGAGTAAGTAATCTCATCCTAAATTACCAGTTGTTTGTAATTTATTCTGTAACCTTTTACGTTACAGTAGACAGTCTGTGTATGCCTACAAGATCTCCCATACATAGTTTCTTTTTCCTAGTACAGAAGTCCTGATTTGATGTTGTACCTACAGAGTTTATTTTGGCACCGATTTTTAAAAAGCAGCAATTGTTACGTATTCTCACATCGTCATTTTAATGCTGTTGCCCTATTTACTATACAAATGCCTTTAAACACAGCCATTGTACTCCACAACAAGATTATGAAGATTTCTTTATGAAAAACAGATGTCAATGAGCTGATAATGTAAGTACTAGTTCTCTTACCCTACCTTGTTCCCCATGCTTCTAGAAATCTGTAGCTTTTTGCAGCCTTCAGCATGTAACGTCATGGGTTTTAATGGGTCTCGAGACAGCATATAGTCGAATGACCTGCACATGTGTGATCAATAAATGTTATTGGCTGACCAATTAGTGTTATTACTTCATGAATCATGAATTACATTCATCATCCAAAATGATGCAGCCTTTTGTATCTCAATATTATAAAGATTGACTGCTAATCACAAAAACAGATAACTTCTGAAAAATCTACATATAAAGAAAATCTGAGGTAATAGTTCAGTTTTTCATTACAATCCTTTTTCATAAACATAGAACTAGAAAACATAGAAAGAAATCTTACTCAAGATGAAGTAACTTGGAAATAAATAGTTGTATACGTGAGCCGGGCTAGTCATTTACAAAAGAAGAGTCTTGACTTCCTTGCCTCCGCACCCCCTCACCCCGCATCCTTCCTTTTTCAGGACAGAGTTGGCAGGATCGTAATTCTTAGGTTTCTGAGACGCCCCTGTAATCATGGTCCGCGGGCACCTACTGGGCTCTCTCTCCATCTTCATCATGACTTTCCTTCGCTCAGTCCCATCTCCCCATCCTCCTGCTCTGGTTTCCTCAGAGTGATCCCTAGCCCTCTTGCACGGAAATCTTCTGGCGCTTGCTAGAAATGCCTGTGTCTGGGCCCACTGCAGACCTCCTGAATCACAGTCCTGGTGGACAGGCAGAGGAGCTGCCTGTGAAACATGCACCGCCCCCAGTTCTTGGTGCACGGAAGTCTGAGAGTCCCTCTCTGTGAAGCCTGTCCCCAGGATCCTCTTCCAGGCTCCCCCCACCCAAGCTCTTGGCTGAATTACCATTCCTCCAGGCTCTTTCAAACAATCAAGCCACAAGGCCACAGCCCTTTAAATTCTCTAGATTGTGGGTGCATCCCCCTACCTAACCGAACTCCCTGCCTCCTCCACTCCTGACTCTTCAGCAGCTCCCTGCCCACCCCAGGGCTCCTCCCAGCATTGGCCAGTGCCCCATCCTCATCCCCACGGTGGGAGCCCCAAATTCCTTTACCTTCCACTCGCTCCTAGCACCACCACCCTCAAACAGAAATTATAGAGCCAGGACTTTTAAAGCAAAAAACAACTTGCTTTCTTTCTGGGGGGTAGGGAGAGATGGTAACTTAGTCTGAAACTTTTACTTACCTGATTTTCACCAGCTACTTTAAAACTCACTCTGCTCTTTAGTCAGAATGGTCTGACTTACAGAAAGGAGAAGAAATACTGCTTTTAAGTTTCTTAATAAGATAAGAACTTTGTTACTGGGCTGATTTTTCTTTGCTGAAAATGATTGGGAAAGTGGGGAGAAAATTACTTAACATCTACCCCAGACAAGTTCTTTATATTCACTGCTGGTGTAAAAAGCAGAAAAGACCTCCTGTGACGTGTTAGAATAGGTTCCCTGGTAATTTAATGTCAGGGTAATAATGCAATTCTCACCTTAGAAGCATAATTAGATTTCCTTGTTATATAGGGACTGACCCAGTTCAAATGCATAATCTCATTCTATCTCCCTCTGTATTCCCTTAGAACTTGGTCAGTGCCTGTCCAGTAGCCCTTACAGTGTTCTACCTCACCGCAGAATTATTTGTCACACAGAACCACAGTGTGAGCTCACATTAAGGGCAAAGGCTCTCACAGGGAAATAACGCATGGTAGTTGGAAAGCCTTGGAGAACTGGGATCGGGCAGACCAGCATCCAAGTCCTTCTTTCCCGTTTCCTTGGGAAGATTCTGCAGCCCCTCCCCAGGTTCCCCCTGTAACACATGTAAAGCTCCTGGTGGGCTGCCTCTTGCTTCCCTGGGTTTTGCGGCCTCACCCCTTGCCCTGGGATTTGCATGTGACAGGGGTGGCGTGAAGGGTGCATTCAGGCTGCATCGGCCAAGGTGAGGATCCTTTAATTTTCATAAAAACAAAGTCAACGTGTGCTTCATATAGATAGATTAGAAAGTGTTTGCAAGGATCAGTCTGTAAGTTAATAATATAAAAACATTTTTTAAAGAAGCATGTTGTGCAGCTAGCTGAATAATGGAATAAATAACAAAGGGACTGAAAGTCTTGGTCACTTTAAAATTGCAGGGGGAGTATATTTTTAAAGTAACTTTTCCAGTTTCCACCTTTTTTGTGCTCCCCCTTAAAGAACTTTATTAATAAATGCATTTTCACACTTCCCTATAGACTTTTAGCGGACTGCAGCTATTTTAAGAGGGGGGAGATAAAAGGGAATTGTCTGGTCTCACTTTTTAATAAACGTTAAATATGAGCTTTTTAGACAGCCATGCTCGTTTCTTTAGATGTTTTTCTGTTTCGTCTTTATCAGTATCCTTTTCATCTTGACTCTGCTTCCTCCTGGAGTCCAGGGGGTGGGTGATGGCGGGGACCACTAATCACGGTGACCAAGGGAGTTTGGGTCACGGTCAGGGTCATGGTCTCTGCTGACTGGTCAGCACTAGGTTAGGGGTTGCCGGGTGCATCTGGTCCTGGTGGCAGCCAGGGCATCCCTTTGTCTGGTTTCCCAGCTTTTCTGGGCCTGGAGCTGAAACACAACGGAGATCTAGATCGGTATCTCTGGTCTGACTGAAACTCTGTCTCGGGGGTCAGCCAACCCGAGGCTTTGTTCTAGAGATTGTTTGATGCTGATCAGAACCTCATTGTTCTGAGGGCTCAGTGCCCAAGGGGTGATGTGCCAGGAGGAAGGAGGCAGGTGAGTCAGGGGGCTGGGCAAGGCCAGCTTGAATCAAAGGAAAGAAAGAAGGAAAGGTCATATTAAAGAGATGAAGTTTCTACGCGGGTACAGCGACCAAATATTCAGCAAGGCAGGAGAAGCAGCCAGCCTCTGGTGGAGTGAGGCTTCCAGGAAGATGCCTGGGTGGTTGAAAAACACCCCAGCGTTATTGTATCACACCTTTGTGCCAGTTTTGAAATTTGTAATAAAAGTGGCATCATGAAGAAGCTGCATCTGGTCAGGCAATCACAGTGTGTAGTCCTGTGTTAGCATCCCTTTCCCTCCCCAAGTTCTGGTCCTGGGCACCTCAAAGACCACACAGCTGTATGTCTTCTTGTTTACAGAGTTACCCCCCCCCCCCCACACACACACACACTTCTCTTGTGTCTCTTCTCTTTCCTATACTCCAGTCACCAATTCCATCTACTGCACCTCGGTGATATTTATAAGAATCTAGTGCCCTCTGACTGCCAGAAATATAAACATTACGAGTATGGATGATTTGGGTCCTGAAACCCTGATCTTGCTGAAGTCTAATATTAAATCTTAAGTAAAAACCCAGCACGTTGGGGTCTTACCAGCAGAGCCTCACCTAGCCATGTCGTGAGAAGTACAGCGGACTCCGGGGAGACTCCCACACGTCACCAGGGAAAATGATGCATGTGCCTGCGTGCGTGGGACTTAATGCTCTACCACAAGACCTGGGGTTTAGAACACGGCTGCCACCTAAGCCTGGCTCTTTTGTTTGTTTGCTTTCTGGTGTTTGTTTGTTTCACAGTGTGTTAAGCCAAGCACATCCAATGAAAGTCAGAACTAAATATGGGGGGGAGGGGCCGCTGAGCCAGGTCACCAGCAGGGGCATGGAGGGGCGAACTTATCGAATCGGGGTGTTCTTGAGTACCATCGCTGAAAAAGAGAAGTTGGAAAGGAGGAGAGTGGTCAGTGTGGTCGGTTCCCAGACCACGTAATGAATGTTATTCATTGTCATTCTTTCTGGAAACCAATGAGATTTTTAAGCCTTATTAGCATGACAGGAAGTAGGATGGTATTTCTAATTAGGTGGGGAAAATAATAGAGAAAAGAAAAACGGTTAAATTAGCAGTTTACCATATTTATCCTATGTGTGCCAGCTTTTGCTTGTTGTTAAAGCCCCTAAGGAAAAAAGCCGCTGTCAATTACTGTATGAAGAGTTGCTTTGAAATAGGGCTGTCTAGAGAGAGAGCTAGAAATCGGAATGCCTGCCTAGCAGGAAAAGGGTGTACAAGAGAACACAGGCTGTGTCTTGTAGAAATTATAAGCACTTCACAGTATTTGTAATAGCAACAGATTTGAAATAATCCCATATACCTCAGTTGGGGACTGGGTATATAAATGCTGGTCCATCCTCACAGTGGAGTCTATGAAGCTGTTAAGAAAAGAGTGGGCCCTGGACAGGTGGCTCAGTTGATTAGATCATCGTCCTACAGACCAAAAAGTTGTGGGTTCAATTCCTGGTCTAGAGCACATATCTAGGCAGGGGGTTCGATCCCAGGTTGGGGGCATATGGGAGGCAACCAATCAGTTTCTCTTTCTCTCTTTCTGTCTCTCAAATCGATAAATATGTCTTCAGATGAGGGTTTTTTTAAGTTATTTCTTTAAAAAAATAAAAGATTGCTCTGGCTGGCGTAGCTCAGTGGATTAAGCACAGGCTGCGAACCAAAGTGTCACAGGTTCGATTCCCAGTCAGGGTACATGCCTGGGTTGCAGGCCATGACCCCCAGCAACCGCACATTGATGTTTCTCTCTCTCTCTCTTTCTCCCTCCCTTCCCTCTCTAAAAATAAATAAATAAAATCTTAAAAATTAAAAAAAATTAAAAAATAAAAGATTGAGGGAGAGCTCTACACACTGACCCAGAGTGATCTCTGTTGTGTGGTCATGTGAGGGAAAAACAAAGCCAAGCAGCACACACAGTGTACTGCTCTTTGTGCAAGAAAGAGAGGATTATGTACACATGTACATATTTGCTTATATTTCCAATGAAAAACCAACAACACACTCCCCCATACTCACACAAAATGAAAAAAAAAAGAAGCGAAACAAATGAATCTAATAGCACTTTGTTAATGACATCACCATGGAGAGAAAAGAATTATTATGCCTGACCTTAGAACATATTTTTACCGTATATCCTCAATGAGATACTCTCTAAATACCAAAAAATGCAAAGAGAGTTTAAATTGGATTTAGCTGTCGTATTATTAATAGGTATGTTGATGTGGTGAGGAATTAAGATTTTCCACCTAACAGATAAGAAATGAGCATAAAAATTTTTTAAAAATATGTGAAAACACTGTATACTTAAATTTGAATTAGAAGTTTAGCAAGATCTTATTCTTGCTAAAGAGTAAAAAATGTGTTTGAGATCCGTCCATGGAAAGGCCTGGAAAACAGTGAAAACTCCATAGCAGTAAGCACTCCCAGCACCCGGAGTGTGGCCTTTAAGTACCGTTCCCCACTGACAGAGTCCAGAGGTCCTTGGGGAAGTGTTCCAAGTCTGAGGCTGAGCATCTTGTATAAGAAAGCAAGGAACGCATCCAAGCTGATAGGTCATTTCAAAAGGACATGGAGACCTGTCTGAAGGATTCCCATTGGCCAGAGATGGGGTAACTGACTGCAATTTAATGTGCAAAAGATCCATGAAACATGATGTTATTAAACCAGTGAAAGGGCCATCACACCGGTCCTGCATCATTGCCGTGTTACTGCATGAGGAGCCTCCAGAGACTATTTTGAATGACAGTAGGCAATATAATTGGATTCTGTAAGTTATAGTAAAGAGTCGTAATACATACGCCAGGTTAGAGTTTGTGGTCTTTCCCCCTACCCTCTCTCCTCTGGAACAGACTGGCTTGGTGTCTGACCTCAGACTGACTCTACTGCGACAGGAAATACACCTCCCATTCGTTTCCTCCCGAACTGCCAACACTGTGTCCTCAGCAGAGCTGAAGTCTGTCTTCTGAGGTTCCCAAGACCTGGGTTCTAGTCCCAGCCCTTCCTCCTGCTCCCTCCACAGCCATCGAGCTCTGAGCCTTGCCAAGCCCCAGACTTCTCACCTCTGAAACGAGAATGAGAACAACCCTGTGTGCCCTGTTCGCCCTTCAAAACCGTGAGGAATGGCCGCTGACCTCTCCTACGCCTTCTGACTCGCCGACACCAGGAATTCTCAGTGTTTCCCCCACTACTGCATTCTTAAGTAGGCGTGTTCACAAAATTCCGTCAGAGGTTGGAATCGGTTAGCAGTGCCTAGAAACGAATATTGCTGGCCCATCACCACAGAGTGGATGGGGAAGTAATCTCCTTTGTCTTTCATCTCTTTCAGCCATGGAGTTCCACGAGCATCTGCACAGTATAGGCACCAAGGAAGGCTTGAAGGAGCGCAAACTGCAAAAGGCTGTGGAGAGCTTTACCTGGAATATCACCATCCTCAAGGTACCTAGCAAGTCGTTTCTGGTGCCTGGGATTTTGCAGGCTTCTTCAGCAGGCTTCCTTCTGCCAGTGGCCCGTGGTCTGTGCTGTGCAGCACCAGCCACTGGAGGCTGTACATGCTCAGAGAAACCCGGTGCCCGGTGCCTTCTGGAAAGTCCGCAGACACCAGAGCTGGGCGGTGTGGCGGGGAGAGAAAATGCACACACTTAACAGTTGGCAAATTGCAGATTCGGGTCGGAAGGGAGAAGGGATCTTGCATTTCACCCTGGAAGCATTGTATACAGTTCGCAGATGCCAGTTGCTGTGTGTGCCGTAGAGCATTTTGATAACAGAGGAATGATTGATAACAGAAGGACTTTGAAGACTCTAGTTCCTCAAGTTTCACTTAACATTTTAAATTACAGTCACAGTTTTAATATTAATATGATCCCAGAAAAATAGGAAAGAATTGTGTGGGAGTATAATCAAAATAAATATATGAAGGAATTGCCATTTGAAATAAATTCTCCTTCAAGGGAAAAGCCTTCTATTTTCCTCCCCCCCTCCTCCCTCTTTCCCTCCCTCCCTCCCTTCCTTCCCTCCTTCCCTCCCTCTCTACCATCCTTCCTCCCTTCCCCTTTTCTCTCTCTTTTTCTCTCTCCCTCCCTCCTTCCCGTCCATCTATCTATCTAAACATGCCCATTTTTAAAAATTAACTTTTTTATTATAAAAGTGATAATATAAGGGGGATAAATGGGAATGGAAAATGCAATAACATAAAACATTTAAAAAATTAGAAAATGTCAAAATAGCATAACCAAAGGTAAACCGAGCCCGACCACGCAGACAATGCCTGCTGGCTGTCCCTTTGCTCTGCTTCCTCCCGGGCCTTTTCCCTGTGCTTCCTGGGATGCGACATGATCTTTAAAATAATGCCTCGTACGCACCTTGAGACTGTTTTTGAGTTTTGTTTCAGTGATCTTCACTTTTCTTCATCTCAGTGTTTGGGAACTTAAAAATAACAACACAGAAAATGTGATTTCATTCTGGATCTTGGACAGCAAAACATAAAATTACTCTCAGGTGTTCACCCGCCAAACTTTCCGCTCAGCTGAATTCAGAACTAAAGACATGATCACGCTGCCTCTTTTGATTTCCCCACACGCCTTCAGGTTGAAGGACCTGTCCCTGCAGCCGACGGCAGTTTTCCGAGTTGATGGGTGCTCTCCCAAAGCCAACCAACCTGCATTTGCTCACGAACCCCTGCTCATTTTTCTAGTAATAGTCATTTTCTTCCCCAAACACTTCCCTTCCTACACACGTACTTTTAGATCTTCTGCTCAGGATTTAGCCCTGACTGTTTGCCGCTCAGTGAACAGAGACCCAAGAATTCACAATGGAGAGGCGCTTGGCTTCACTACTTGTGGACTCCCACCAGAGGTGGTGGGGGTTACCCTACAAATTTCCTGCACACCTCTGGAAAAAAGAGCACAGTTGTTTATAGCCTTGTGACAGGAATAAGTGCTCATTTGGCTTTTACTTTATTATAGGTGAAGGCAGACTCAGGGACCACACTTTTATCTGTCAGCTCTCGTTGCTACTCGGTTGCGGTCCAGGCACCAGCTGTCGGGGTTGGGGGGGGGGGGGGGTCCTCCAGGAGCCTGTTCCCCTTGCGGCCTCCCAGGCCCCGCCCTAGACCCGCCCAGTCAGAATCTGTGTTTCTGCAAGGTTCCAGAGCATTCATATGTACATTAAAGTTTGAGAAGCACTGGGAAAAAAATGGGAGCCTGTCTCACACATATATGAAAAACAGTGGACGTAAGGCAAGGTACCAGACTTTAGAAATAAATCATTGAACCAAAGAGCCATGCTGAGGAAATGGGTGTTGGCTTGTTGACACAGGAAGTGTCCAACCTGTAGAGAATCTTTGTAAGAGTTTGTCTGAGCCCCACTGACAGCAATGTCAGGAAGCGAGACGTGAGATGCTCTGGAGAGTGACAGTTGTGCAGTTGCTTGTGTACCTTTGGAACCAAGGAGGGAATTAAGGAAGATTACGTGGGAGATAACAAGGTCCAGGATGGCGAACAAATTCTATGCTCCCCTGAGGGTGGCTGCACCTTCCAGGGGTCTGCAAAACGGCTGCTTCTGGCATTTCAAAGGTGTGTTCACCTAGATGCCCAAGAACAATGGACAGGGCTGGCTTGAAGCTTTTACTAAAGTTATAAACCTGGGCTGTCACTACTCACCATGACCTTCCCAGTTAGGAACTGATGATCGTACCCCCCACCCCATGATGTCCCTTTTGGTCACTGAGTTTGTACGCACCTTCTCTTCCACCCGCAGACTTTTGTCCAGGAGCGAGAATTAACACCTCAGACTGACATTCCTATGGAGACAAATGTATCGGCTAGGGTAATAGATAGTTTTAAAATTTCCAGGATAATATTTGCTGTGGATGGTGTGTGAGGATGGTTGAACCAAGCAAGGGATGGAGAGGAACTGGAGAGAGCTCTGTGTCATTCCTGTACCACAGAAAGGGCTTTCCCCTTGCTGTGTATTTCACAAGCTTCAACTTTCTCTAGAGGAGTCAGTGCCCCTGGACTCTAAGACGTGAGCTGCGTCTCAGTTGAACTGCTGGCCTTTTCCTGGAGGAGCTCCTCCTGTTGCTTGTTCTTTGCGGTGAGCCTGGCTGCTGCGTGTGGTGTGCAGTTGGCAGCAGTGTCTGCAGAGGACTCTGGGAATGGAGAGAGGAGGAGAAGGACAGCAAGGTGAGGCAGCTGGGAGGCCAGGGGCAGGAATGACCTGGGGCACTTACACGGGTAGCCCCCTGAGCCCCGCTCAGACCCCCTGGTCCTAGATCTGAATCTCCGGGGGGTTGGGGGGTGAGATGCAGGAATTTCTTGTTTAACAGCTTCCTCTGGGTATTCTGAGGCATGCTAAAAAAAATTGAGTATTAACTCTCTAGAATCCAGTCAAAACTATCATTCCTATGTGTCACCCTCATATTGGAAAGTCCACGGGGCTGAGTGACCAGTCATCCAGGGACGCAGGACTTCCCGTGTGAAGTCTGGGATGGGCCTGGGCGCACGGGACAGCTGGTCACCTGGGTGGGGACACCCTGCCCTCAGGCCCTTTCATCCAAGGATGGCCATCCCGGTTTTTATGACTCTTTACTTGCTTTGCTTAGTTTTTCAATTTTAAGAATTGCTTTAAAATACAGAGATGAACAGAGAAGTGTCATCCATGACGACCACACCCAGCCAGCAGGACCTCCTAGTGACATCTCGGCCTGTTTACTTCCAGTAATTTTTTTTCTTTGACTAAAAACCATGTACTGTTTTCACAAATATATCTTCATTATAAAGAAGTTTTTTTTAATGTAGGAAAGATGAAAGTTTTAAAATGATCTCAGGTCCTCCCTTTGAGAAATATCTGTTATTAAGTGGAAGTGACCTTACACCGGACAAATTTTTATTGTGTGTGTGGACAGATGGATGGACGGACGGATGAATTATTGGGATGCATTTTAGTGATTCTCAGTCATAGTTTTTGACATCTTTGGAGTTGGTGTGTGTCTGTAGTGCACGACATCTTGGCAGGTGTCCTCATAAACTGGAGGTGATTTTTCTTTCTTAGCGGTATGTAAATAGTGATGCATCTCATAAGCTCTAGCATCTCAGATATTATAAAATATGTCAGTAAATAGAGTCCTATCATAATTGCTCTTTTTAACTTATAAAAAGCACTAAGTTTTACTTTACCTAATATAACGGAAGAAAAGTCAACCATGAGGAAGCCGAATGAAATGCTGAACAACCTCTACTGTGAGAGGCATTCGTTCCCTCTAACTCCCTGAGGTTAAGGAACAGCGATGAAAGATGTTCATAGGAATCATCTTGTTGGGTTTTTTAAAGCTGCACATTTCCATTATAAGCTCTGCTGGCTGAGTTTTCTGCTATGAAAGATGAGAACATTAGAACTCTAAAATATATCTAGGGAGGGAGTTGGGCATATATCATCGTTTTTTATGTTGTCCAGGTTTAAATGTTCCCATTTGGTCCCAAGACTAATGCCCATGTTGTTTGGTGTCAGTTCAATGTCTCAATTAGTTCGCCGTCACCACAAGATCAGGCAGTCACCCACGCTTTTCTGCAGCCGGAGGGAACTGCAGAGAGAAGAGATAAATCTCAGGTGGGGTCACAGACAGCGTTGATTTGAACACTGGGACCCAGTGTGCTCGTGTGGCAAGGGTCCTGGGCTGGGCCTTCTGCCTCCTAATGAGGAGAAGCCGAAAGCTTCTTTCATTCAGAAGCCAGCCCTCCAGACCTTACTCCCATTAGACAGCATCGTTCTCTCTCTCTCTCTCTCTCTCTCTCTCTCTCTCTCTTTGTTTTGGTCAATTTTACTGAGTTTATGTAAAATAAATTCACCAATTATGACTACACGATTCGGTGAGTTTTTACAAACGTATATAGTCAGGCCACCCCACCCCAGCAGTGATGATAGAACTTTCTGTCACCCCCCCCAAAGGTCCCGTGTGCCCCTTTGTAGTAAATGCCTTCACCTTGCCAACCTCTGACCTGATTTCCGTCTCTGTCATTCCACCTGTTCCAGGTGGAATTGTGGAGCATGTAGTTTCCGTGCCTGGCTTCTTTGACGAAAAGTAATGCTTTTGAGAGAGTCGTCCCGCCCTCTGTCCCATCATGCCTTCCATTCCATCAAAAAGCAGTGAAAACAGCACAGTCAGCCACTCTGCTTCCCTCCGGCTTGGTTGGCTGTTAGAATTGTCAGGATGTTTGTGAACTGCCAGTGTGAATTCTGTGCATTTTAGAAGTGTGTTAAATGACATTATATCCTTTTCTTTGTTTGGTTGCTGTTGGTGCTTTTATATTTGTTTTTGTTTTTGCTAATTTTACTCTTGTTGCTCCTTTCATCAGGAATGTGGGAGGTAAATTCTGGAATGCGTTTTCAAGCCTCCAGCTTAATCAAGACGGTTTCCTCTCCCTTTATTTTCCATTTGCTAAAATATTCATTAGACAGGTGATAATTCTCCTGTTTATATTTATTACTATTTCAAAGGTCCTGGAATCTCCTAGTGGATTCATGTCGGGACTCTGCGACTTGGCCTCTACCCCTCCCCCCACCAGTCCCAGCAGTGCCCTCAGGCAGCACAGAGGCACTCGGCTCCCTCCTCTCCATCTGGGAAGTCTCCAGAAGGGACTTCCCGCGTCTGGGGACTGTCCCTTCTTAGCTCCCCGACTGGGCTCAGATGTGCTAGCGCCGTTCCCCAGATGCTATAGGATGAGATGGCTTCTGGTCCCTGCCCTCTGGCCCCTGGGCCTTCCGAAGGCTCTAGTGTGTCAGTGTTCTGTATAGAACAGGGCGACCAGAATGACCCGAATACTTCACATGAGCCTGGGCTCCCCAGCCTGGAGGGAGCCTCATGGGCATGATTTTGCTCATGGTCTGAAAATCATCTTACTGTTAGTATAGGCTGACACCGTGTTGCATTGAGCAGCACTTGAGTCGAGTGCTCAGATGAAGCTGTCACAACCCAAGATGTTCTCCAGGTGAATTGCTGCCCGGCCACCCCCCCCCACCCTGAGCCGTTCCACACTCGGAAGAAGACGAAAAACTAAACCCTAAACGTAAATAGAGGCTTGGTCCCTTTAGGAACGTAAGACTTAGGCCAAAAATAAATAGTCAAACCAGACACATTTCGCACCTGGTAAGACGTTAATCTCGATTGCATTTGTTTCTGCGTGAGGCACAGTGCTCTCCCCTCAGCGACCTGAAGCCCAGCGTTTGTTTCCTTTCTGAAAATCACTTCGGTGATCTGTGTGTAAATTAATCACTTTATTGATGCTAATATCCTTTAGTTACACTGTTTATTATAGGTGATGTATTATGTTGCCTGTTTTCCTGAAAAACTATGTAATCGACTGGAAGCCATTTCTCCCGTTAGCGTGTGAGAGCCCCTCCGAGGGCTCAGGCAACCGAACTGGGGCCGCGTTTGTGGTCAGACAGGCCACGCCTCCTGGGGCATTTAAAGCGCAGTGACCCCCCAACAGCTGCGCCCCACTGGTGCGGAATGTGCAGTCCCTCAGCTGACATCTGATTATGCCGAGGTGCACCTAACAGAGTAACAGGGCCAGGGAAGTGCTTTGGCGTGCACGGTTTCACTGGCGTTTGTGGAGCAATCAAGGTCCAGCTCTGCCCCCTCTCAGCATCCCCACCCCCACCTCCTCTCTGGCCCTGGTCTCTCTGCCTTGAACCCATTGTTGACCTGCTACCTTCTGTGCTCAGGTCGTGGCTCACTTCCACTCTCTGGGGGCTCCGATGGCTGCTCCTGAAACCCGAACCCCACTTCTGCCTCAGAGCAACCACCTCTAGGCCAGGAGAGGCCTTTCCCCCACTGCAGGGGCCATGCTCATGGCCATTGTGAAAATTAGCCCTTCCTGTGGCCAGGACTGTCACAGGAGATACGGTCGCCATAGGAACTTAGGAGGCTTTGTAGGACAGAAACCGCACCACTGAACCCCAGGTAGGCCCCATGGGCACCGTTGGTTGGAGCCGTGGAGCCACATGGGGAAGTCCCTTGGGAGCCCTTGGGCTCGAATACCGCCTCCTCCACTGGGCTGCCCCCCAGCACCTGTCCCCCCATCCCCGATCTTTCCTGAGTGAAACATAAAATTGTTTCTGAGGAGAAAGGCATTCATTCTGAACTTAATTAAATTGAATCTTATGTTTAGAATGTTTACCAGCTTTTGTACAAACCTTTGAGCACAACCATTGTTAAATTGAGGAATAACTAAATGTGATGAAGTAGCACAAATATTGGCAAAAAATAAAAAATAAAAAAGGAGGATGGGTGGAGAATAGACACGAGGTTACTCTTCGGATGGGCCCATGGCCTTCCTCCACCAAGATCATTCATCGCACAGGCGAACGTGTCTCAGGGCCAACAGGAGAGTGGAGGGTAAGGAGCCGTGTTCGCAGGGCTCTTCTTCACACTCAGAGCCCCACGCACACCTGGTCGGCGCCCCCGAGCCCTCTCGGGTGGGAGGCGGGGAGAGGGACAGCACTACTTTGTAAGCCTTCAGTGAGGCGAGTTTGTTTGCAGCTCCCATTTCTCTCCCTTCAAACATGTGAATGAACAGGAGAGGAAGCCAATAGGACAGAAAGAATAACGAGCCCGTTGAAGCGAATCTGACCTCTTAGAGAAAAGCATGTGCCATTGTCCCCTGTTGCTCCAGCTGTAGGTGCTGATGGCCACCAGCTTGCATCTTCGTCAGGTGCAAGGTTCCCCGAGACTTCAGTGGGAAGAAGGCCTGGCCAAGCTGAGGGCCTTCCTCAGGTCTGTGCACGTGCCGCAGCCTTAGCCGGCCACACCGGGCCTTTTCCCGGGAGATGACGTCAGCGCGTAGTGACGGCCGTTTGGAACCAGGGCCGAGACCCCCACAGCCCATTCGTTCCCTGTTCACTCAGTCCTCGCTCCACACACACGAACTGGAAGCCTGTGTTTCCGTTCCCGTGCTGACTACAGGACGAGGGGAGTGTCTGCACAGTTGGTGATGGGCTGAGTACGTGAAACGTGTGGTGGACGCTCCACTTTACTTACTTTCTTTCAAGTGTCACATGTAAGAAACAAAAACACTCAGAGAAACCTGTATGTGAGTGTGATTCGCTGGCTAGACTCTGCCTTGGGCGAGGCCCTTTATCTCTCTAAACTCAGTTTCCTCATCTTTAATTTTCAAAAATCTTAACCCAAGGATGTGTTCATTGCTTTAGAGAGAGAGAGAGGGAGAGAGAGAGAATCTGTGTGAGAGAGAAACATAGATCGGTGGCCTCCACTACATGCCCTGAACCTGCAAACCTAGGTATATGTCCTGACCAGGGGCTGAGGTCACAGCCGTTTGTGTACGGGACGACGCTTCAACCACCTGGGCCACTTGGCCGGGGGAGTTTGCTCGTCTCTGAAGTGCGGATAGTAACTGCACTCTCTCACAGAATTGAGAAACTCTCATGAGATAATCTTTGTAAAGGGCTTAGCACAGTGCCTGGCATACAGTAGTCACTCAATAAATGGTAACTATTCTTTCCAGAAGGTTTTGCTGGTATACATTCCCACATAATCTAATTTTGGGTATAATGTAAGTTCTATGGTTTCTTTCTTTCCTTTTTTTTTAACAGGCTTAATTCACTTTATTTTCCTTGCACAAAAATTATGTGGTGGCCACAGCTGGAGCTTGGGTGGTCCACACAGAAACTCTGGTGTGGGTCTTCACCAGATGGTGGGTGTGTTCCTGACAGGGAGACTTGGTGAGCACAGTCTCTGTCCAGAGGTCAGGGGTGAGGTAGCTGTAGGTCTCAGAGATGGCAGCAAAGGTGGCCTTGGTAAAGTTGCCCAGGGCAGCAGTGCAGCCCCTGGCTGAGGTGTAGCAGTTGTCGATGCCAGCCCTCAGCAGCAGCTTTTTGGGCACAGCGGCCAAGACAACACCAGTGCCCCTGGGTGCAGGGATCAGGCGCCCCAGCGCAGAGCCACAGCGCCGGTCACCTTACAAGGGACGGTGTGGGGCTTGCCAGTCTTGTTCCCCCAGTAGCCTCGCCGAGCAGGGACAGTAGAGGGCTTGGCCAGGATGATGGCTCCATGGATGGCAGTGGTACTTCCTTTGAGCACTTAACACCCAGAACAGCATGTCCTTTGTAGTCCCCAATGGCGACAAATGCCTCAAACCGAGTCCTCTGGCCTGCACGTGTCTGCTTTTGCTCGGGCATAATCTTCAAAACCTGGTCCTTGAGGGACGCCCCCACGAAAAAGTCAATGATGGGCAGAGCAAAGACACAGATCTCCAGATCTCCTCCAGAGACTTGATTTTCATGTCCTTGACCAGGTGGCCCAACTTGGTGGCGGGGATCCACTCCTTATCCTCGGCCTTACCTCCGAGAGCTCCACGGCCTCAACACCGACCCCGACCCCAGCCGCCACCTCGGCCCTGGATGCTGCTGCCAAGTCCTCCACGGATGCTGCCAGGCCTCCCACTCCAGGGCCCCGGGGCTCCCGGGCCCTCCTGCAGCACCCGCGTCACCCGCCATTTGGTGTTTCCTGGGAAAAAAGAGGTTCTGTGGTTTCAAACTTAGAACTATAGTTACATTCCCAGCCCTTTTGTGCCAATTTGGATTGTAGTTGTAAGAAATACAACATATTAAATAGTTTCCATAGCACTCTTAAAAGAGGTTTGTGCATTTGGCCTGTGATTCTGTTTACTTATAAAATCCTGGCTTGAAATGTGTTCACTTTTTATGTATCTCACATCACCCCGGTCAGTGACTAACCACACAGTGTTACTAAAAGGCACTGTGTTTGTGACAGCCCACTGTTGATTGTCTAGATAAACGGGACCGCACTGGGGCTGTGCAGGTTTGATTCTCTGGCTCTGCTTGCAGCAGATGCTCGAGTGAGAGACAGCAAAGGGACCCCAGACTTGTGTTCTGTCCTCTTACTTAGAGTGACACTGAGGGGACCTAAGGCCTCTTGGAGACTTGCACGGTGATGGGAACGATAGGGACATGTCCATACCAAATTGCTGAGCAAGGGCCTGGCATGTGGAAGGTGCTGGGCTCGCTCCGGGTGGCAGTCCACCGTACTGCCGGGCCTGGGTGCTCCCCAGGTGCCTGTCTTGTTTCTTTGTCCCAGAGTCAGCCGCATCTCTTGGGGAGCAGAAGGCATCCAAGACGGCACATAAAATCTGCTGTGGTCCTCTCTGTGTTCTGGAGCAGAACCAGAAGCCAGAAGGCAGCAGCCTAGTCTGCACCATCCAGGTTCCCCTTCTTGCGTTGGGGCCTTTGGCCCCAGAAAAACCCAAAAGTCACTATGGGCTCCAGATGTGCTGAGGTCAAACCAGACACTGATAACCTGCATTCCTATTTGCAAATTTTTAAAAAAGTATTAGACGACTTTTGTGCCTCCTTCAGACAACAAAAATGGTCTGGGTGTCTTCTTTCTCTTCCTTCCCACTGCATGGAAGTTGGAAGCGGAGTGACTGCTGGCCCCCAGGGAAGGGCGGGGGGAGGGGGGGAGCGGGGCTCAGAGAGTCTCTGTTCTCACTCCCTCTCAGCCACGCAACCATGGCGTGGGCTGGCGGCAGAGGCTGGGGAGTCCTTGTGGCCACACTCGATCACTCACTTCAGAATTAGGGCAAGTCCATTTTTCTGTATAAATAGTGTGACAAAAAAGCTTTGAAAAAATTAGCTGATCTATACAATCCCTATTGTTTAGCTCTAGGTCTGAATAAAAGCAATGAAGTATGATCATTAATCTTGGATTCAAAAGCCGTGTGTAGTACTAACAGATGTGCCTTGAAACATTTTCAATTTGTTAAAAACTGGGGCATCCTTTGCGGTCAGTCAGAAAGTTTATCAATTGCCCAAAGTCGAGCATGGCTGGGCACTGGCTCTGGCCCATGGCGTCCACTCGCCTTCCTCCCTGGCTGCTCCAGCCTCCGGCCCAACCCCAGGTGAGCCACGGGCCGAGCCAGCAGGAGCAGGGTCCCACAGAGCCTCAGCAACAGCCGCTGGGATCCCCCTGCCCTTGGCTGTCTCTTCCAAAGATCGTTTTCTGAGTCTAACTAAGAATCTTAAATATTTTGACCTAAGGTTGTTATAAATCTTTCAAGATGAAAACCAAATAGAATAAGTTATGAAACTCAGCACAGAATGTGTGAAACCAACTAGGGTTTGAGCTTCTCGACTGAAAACACTGCAGAGCCCGTTCCGTAGGCGTCTTCAAAGCCAGACACCCTGTGTCGGTGGGCAGCAGCGTCGTAAATAGCCTGTGCTCTTTTGAAGCAGGCTGCTGTGAACAGTGCTACAGCGAACTCCGTCGCCTCTTTCAGGATTGTTTCCTACCCGCTCTAGACGCCATAATTCCAAGGCATGCCAGACATGTTTTTAGATGCATAGAATACAATCAGTGATGAGGGTCAAGTTCGGCAGCTCCGCAGGCCCGCATCTAGCACCCACAGAGGTACTCGGTGTCTCATTTGGATAATGGCCAAAGGCCTGGTCTGCCATAGTGAGTTGTCTGAACTTGGGAAACTTGAGATTCAACCAGATAAAGAACTCTCTTGTTACCCCGTGAGTTATCCTACACCATCTGGGGATCTTATTTTCGAATGCCCGGTCATCAGCGGTAGGTCTATACATGCTGACGTGGAAAAGATTGCCAAAACATGGTTGTTGGTGAACAAAAAGGAAACTGAAGACTGGTGTGGTTTGTTTGATATCATTTATGTAAAAATAAACTAAAATACCTATTTGTGATACATATAAATGCAGAGAAAGGGAAAACACGTTTGGGGGTGGGGGAAGCCATGGGAATTAAAGAGATTTATACCTTCATTGCGTTCCTTCAACCTGCTTCCTGAGCCCAGGTCGGAGGGTTCCTCAGTGACCTAAGGACATCCAGTCCCCACCCCCGTGGAGTTCACACGTAACAGGAGGGACAGACAGTAAACGAGGCGGGAGAGTGTGTCTGATAATACGTGTCCTGGAGAAAGCAGGGCAGGGAAGGGGTAAGGAGAACTCTGAGCAGGAGGTGGGAGTTCTAATTTTAGAAAGGTTGGCACCAAAAAGGGAGCTTCTGAGTCAAGACCTGCAGGAGGAGAGCGAGCGAGCTGTTGTGCATTTCTGGGGAGGAGCCCTCCTCGCTCCGGGAACAGGAGGCCACAGACCCGAGGCTGGCCGAGAGGACCTGCGGTGCTGGGGAACATTCCAGAGCCCAGTGTAACAGAGGCTGAGAGGCGAGGCAGGGTGAGGGAGTGTGGGGGCAGGTCCTAGAGCGCTGCGGGAAAGGACTTGGACTCTCGCAGAGTTGTCGGGGAGCCACAGAGGGGGAGGCGCCTGCTCACTGTGTTTTGATTGGGTCTGTTTGGCCGTCCTGTAGAGAAGGGAGAAGCAGGACGACCAGCTGGAAGGCCGTTGTCACAAATCCAGAGAAAGGGGGTGGCAGTTTAAGCTGCTGTGGTGGCAATGAGGGTGGTCGGAGTTGGTGAGAACGTGTATGTGTGTTATTATTTTTTATTGTATTTTTCAATTACAGTTTATATTCAGTATTATTTCACGTTAGTTTCAGGTGTGCAGCATAGGGGTTAGACTTGACTAAGTGTCCCCTCTAATATTTCCAGCACCCACCCGGACCCATATGTAGTTACTGCGACATTATTGACTGTATTCCCTATACTGTGCTTTACATCCTCGGGAGTATTTTGTAACTACCAATCGGTGCTTCCGATTCCCTTCACCTTTTCCACCCAGCCCCCTGACCCCGCTACCCTCAGGCAACCATCAGTCTGCTCTCTGTGTCTATATGTAGGGTGGAGCCAACAGGAGGTGCTGACAGGTGGAAAGAGGGGTGCAAAAAATGAGAGGAGGCAAAAGTGATGCCAAGGTCTTTGGTCTGAGTCACTGCAAGAACAGAGTTGTCTTAACCTAGGAAGCGCTGGTTTGGGGGGAGGGGGGAGCGGCCTCAGGAACTCAGTTTGGGGCACATTGAGTCCGGGAAGACAGGCCAAGTAGGCATTTTGATCAGAGAGCCACCAGTTTTTACTAGTAAAAACATTAGCACAGAAATCAGTGGAACTGAAAACAAGAAATTAATAGAGAAAACGAAAAAAACGTAAGTCAGTTCTTTGAAAAGATCAGTAAAATCAGTAAGCCTCTAGTCACGCCAACTGGGGGGAAAAGAGAGCAGACACAGATTACTGAGATCGGACATGAAAGAAAGGACATCCGCACAGATCCAATGGGCTGTGACAGGATAACTACAAAATACTGTGAACAACTCCATGTCCACAGTTTTGATAACCTCGAAGAAGGGGACCAATTCCTTGAAAGGCACCGCCTGGCAGAGCTCACACAAGAAGAGATAGACAATCCGAATAGACCTGTCTCTATTAAAGAAACGGACTCAATACTTAATAACCTTTAAGAACAGAAAGCACCAGCCCAATGGATTCCCTGGTGAATTCTACTGAACATTCAAGGAAGAAATTATACCAATTCCCTGTAGTCTCTTCCAGAAAATTGAAGCAGAGGGAATACTTCCTAATACATTCTACATGGCCAGCATTACCCTAATGCCAAGACCAGAGGTGTTATAAGAAAAGAAAACTGTTGACCAGTGTCACTCATGAACATACATGCAAAAACCCTCAAGAAAACATTGACAGTAGAACCCAACAATGTATAAAAAGAGTTATACACTGTGGTCAAGTGAAATTTATACCACATATGAAAGGTTGGTTCAACATCAAAGACCTGTTAGTATAATCCATCACAGCAGCTAAAAAAAGTCATTATCATCTCAATGACAAAATCCAACACTTACTCATGAAAAAAACTCCTGGTAAGTGGGAATAGAGAAGAACTTCCTCACCTTGATAAAGAACATGTACAAATAAACCTATTACTAACATCATACTTAATGGTGAGAAAGTCCAAGTTTTCCTACTAAGATCTGGAATGAGGGCAAGGCGTCTCCTGGCACGACTGCTAGAAGTCCTGGCTAATGCAGCAAGAAAAGAAAAGGGAAAAAAGGTATATTGATTAGTAAGGAAGAAAGAAAACTTTTTGTTCACTGATGACGTCATTTATGTAGAAATTCCAAAAACAATTTGACAGAAAAAACTCCCCTATGTAGAAATTCCCAAAAAAAGTTGACCAAAAAAATCCCCTGGAATTAATAGGCTATTACAGCAAATTTGCAGGGTACAAGGTTAATGTATAAAAGTCAGTCACTTTCCTAGATAAAGTAGCAGGAAAGAACAAAAAGAATTTTATATTAAACACATGGTACCATTTATATTAGCACTCTCCGAAAAGAAATACTTAGGTATAAATTAACAAAATATGCATGGTCTATATGAGGATCTATATAAGCAAAACTCCAAAAGTTGGATGAAATATATCAAAGTACAAGTGAATAAATGGAGCAACATTTTATGTTTATGGATAAGAAGACTCGGTATTTTCAAGATGTCATTTATTTCCAACATGATATATAGACTCAGTGCAATCTCATTCAGGATTCCAACAAGTAATTCTGTGGATACTAACAAACCGGTTCCGGAGTTTCTGTGGAGAGGCAGAAGACCCAGAGTCACCAACATGGTATTGAAGGAGAAGAACAAAGTCAGAGGACTGATGCTACCTGACTTCAAGGTTTCCGGTAAAGCTGCAGTCATCGAGGCAGTGTGGTGTCGGTGAGGGGATAGGTAGTCACTTCGATGGGACAGAACAGAGAGCCCAGAAACAGGCCCACACTGGTATGTAGTCAGCTGACCATTGGCAAAGAAGCAAAGACAATACAATGGGCAAAGATAGACTTTTCAACAAATGGAACTGGAACAATGGACATCCACATTCAAGTGAATCTAGACACAGACCTTCCACCCTTCACAAAAATTAACTCAAAACAGATCATGCACCTAAATGCAAAGTGCAAAACTCTAGGATTCCTAGAAGAAAGCATAGGATAAAGTTGAGATGACCTCAGGGATGGCAGTGCTTTTTAGATACAACACCAAAGACGTGCGTGATTCACGAATGAAAAATTCAGAAGCTGGGCTTCATTAAAATGAAACAACTTTTGCTCTGAAAAGGCAAGTTAAGAGAGTTGGAAGACAAGCTACAGACTTGGGGAAAATATCAACAAAATACATATTAGACAAAGGACTGTTATTCAAAATGCGACGATAAGAAAATGAACAACCTAATTTTAGAACAGTCCAAAAACCTGAGCAGACACCTCACCAAGGATGATACACGGATGTCAAAGTGAGTGTGTGAAAGGATGGTCAGCATCACATGTCATTACAGATTTGCAGGTTAACACAAAAGTGAGACACCACTACACACCCGTCGTGATGACCAAAATCTACAACACTGACGACAGCACACGCTGCGAGACCGCGGAGCAGCAGGGAGCAACTCGCGCTCCCCGCTGGTGGGAACGCAAAAGGGTGCAGCCACTTTGGACGGCGGTTGGGCAGTTCCTTACAAAACTAAACATACTTCTACCATATGACACACCAGCCACTGTTCTTTTGATATCTACCAACATAAATTGAAAACTTAGGTCCACAAAAGAAAAATCTGCCCATGGATTTCTATAGCAGCTTCATTCATAATTGCCATAACTTGGATGTAACCGAGATGCCCTTCAGCGGGTGAATGGATAAATAAACTGTGGTACATCCAGACAATAGAATCTTCCTCAGCACTAAAAAGAAACGAGCCACCGAGACATAAAACACGTGGAGGAAACTTAAATGCATATAATGAAAGAAACCAGTCTGAAAAGGCTACGTACTGTGTAAATCCAACTGTATGACACTGGAAAAGGCAACACTATTGAGTCAGTAAGAAGATCAGTGGCTGCCAGGGATGAGGGGGAAGGGAGGGTGAGTAGGTGGAGCGCACAGGATTTTTAGGGCAGTGGAATGACCTTGCTTGGTACTGGGAATGTGGGTGCCTTTGCCCAAAACCGTGGGATACACAACTCCAAGAGTGAACCCTAATGTTCACCACGGGCCTCGGGCGATAATGACAGGACAGTGGAAGGTCATTGGCTGTAACGGGTGGCACCGTGGGGCAGGATGTCTGCAGTGGGGGGGGGGGGGGGGGGCGGGGTGCCTGTGCAGGGGCGGGGTGATGGGAACTCTGTGCTTTCTGCCCAGATTTGCTGTGGACCTGGAACTACCAATTCTAAGATGCAAGTGTATTAATTAAAAGTAACAATGTTTGGAATTTTAAAGCACAAATGGACTATTACCTAGTTACAATCTATTAACCCTAAATATGTAGCAATCCTACATGTGAGGACAAATAAACTCATTAACAAGAGCTTACATTCCCAGAACAATATGGTATATTTATATACAAAGATGTTACTACTTATAAAACGTCAGTGAAGGAGTTCAGTGCTAGTGCCACTGAATAAAAACGAAGCTCCTTCAGTTAAACTAAGTAATGGAACATCTATTTATAGTAACTAATTAAAGGTCTCTCTGCAAAGCAGGAAAATCCCGAACAGTAAACGGCAAGCCACAAACCATTCTGTGGATTCCCACCTCCTGGTGACTTAAATTGCATTGCAGTCTGGTCTCACTGGTGACTGGGATCCGACTATCATCCAGCTGTCGGTCCTTACCTGTCCCCCTCGCAGCTGGCCCCAAGTGGTGCAGAAGTACTTTCATGGGGGTGTACACTGGGAGCCAGTTCGAAAATAAAAATAAAAAAACAGAACGGGAGAAGGAAGGGATGGCACTAAGAATACAAGTACGGCAAAGAAAAAGGGAAACTATAGTGGAATCATAGAGCAGTAGAATAAGCTTAGAGCTTAAGAAAAGGGGAAAAATAGTGAGCAAAGAGAACAAGAAAGAAGGAAAGATGACAGTATTAGTAGAACCGCTGGTTGGCTGGCGGGAAGCAGATTAAATACAGGAAAGGAAAATAGAACAAACAACCAAAGTAGGAATGTTGGAATTTATAACAACGGAGCGATGTACTCCGCATCCTCTCTTCTACTCAGTAACCCGGAAACCACTGGCTCTCCGGGCAGTTTCGCTCTCCAGGGGACATTTGACAGGTCTGCGGACTGGACAGTTCGGTTGTCTCAGCTGAGTGGCTGCTGCTAGTCACTAGTGGGTGAAGGCCAGGGATGCAGCCAAGCACCTGAGATGCACAAGTTAGCCCCCCTCCCACCCCCAGGTTAGAGGTTGTCAAGGGCTAGGACTGGTGGAGGGGCGGGGATGGGTGTGACTGTGGGGCACAGCACAGGGAGACTTTGTGGCGATGGATCAGCTCTGTGTGTTGATTTCAGTGGTGGTTCCGTGAGTCCGAGTGTGGGGTGAAGTGATGCAGAACTGTACACACGTGTTGAGTTGGTGCCCGCCCCTGGTGTGGAAGTCGTACCAGAGACATAAGACGTATGTAAGCCTTCGGGCACATTTGGGCACACGAGACCTCTCTATACTATATCTGCGTCCTCGGTGAGTTTGTACATATTTCAGAATAAAAAGTTTATGAAAAACAAACCTTAAAAGGAAAAACCAAGAGAAGCCAAACAATCAGTGGAAGAGGTCGTTTTAGCCAGGGCAGATGGGAACCATGCATGCGCGCACACACACACACACACACACACACCCCTCTGTTCAGATCTGTGCACGGAAAGGACTGAGAAGGCAGCGTGCTCCTGGAGCATGGCGTCAACACCGGGAAAGCAAACTCACTCATTATTCAAACTGACCCATTCAGATGCCCTGCCAATAAGAAATACCCGAGCTCCCCTGGAGGTGTTTCAGTTTCAGCGGAAGACCTCCGTGTGCGAGCTGTCACAGTGTCAGGCCACATCTAATGTGTTTCATCGTATGTTTTGTTCCAGGGGCAAGCGGACCTTTTAAAATACGCCAAGAATGAGACTTTGGAGAACCTGAAACAAATCCACTATGCTGCTGTTTCGTGTGGACTGAATAAACCAGGGACAGAAAACGCCGACGGTCAGAAGCCCCGCCGGAGCCTGGAGGTCATCCCCGAGAAAGCCAACGATGAACCCGAAGATTGAGGGAACTTGCTAGCGATCATTTTGGAGTTCGTGACTCTAGGACCAGTGGCAGTCCAACGGAACTTTGCACTCACTAATGGAAATAATATTTGGGATCTTAAAGCACAACTGGAATAGCTCATTACAATCTATTAAAACTGTGAATGTACGTAGCAGTCCGGCGTGTGAAGGCAAATAAACTCTTTGACAAGAAATTATATTCCTGGCCAAAGTATGCTATATTTGTATACAAAGACACCATCACTCAGTTCTAGTGCGAACAACAGACTAGTCACTCTAGTTCCATTGAGAAAAAAAAAACGTTTTCCTAACTGGAAACACTTTCCTTAAGGTGGAAATGGATTGTATTGTCAAATTAGTATTTATTGGAGCAAAACCTAGTCTGCGCATTTTACTTATGTGTGATTGCCAGAGTCTCTGGGCTGTAGATGATTTTGGTGGCATGCCTGCTGAGCCATAATTGCTAAGGAGAATGTAAGCGGACAGATCCCCTGAACCCCCAGGGACCTTGGAGAGCCATCGAATACACGGAGACGTGCAATTGGACGGAAGCTCCCCAGCTGGAGACACGTGCTGGGTATAATATATACGATGTAAAAGCAGCCAATTTGGAAGCAGCACATTGTAAATAGTTTTTCATTGTATGAAGTAGTGTTCACATTAAAAAGATGTTTTATGATATTTCTCCAATAGCAGTACATGCCTTTAATGACATTTTAATTTTTAAAATGTTTACTTCACAATATTCTGCTCTTAAGAGTAACCAATTACTTGGTAAACTGCGTTGTCAAAAATAAGTTGCTTGTCTGGCTTGACACCTGCTTCTAGTAAGGTGTTCACAGCTTTGCACAATGGCTGCTGAGTGTGCAGTGCGTCGAGACACCTCTTTCCGCTTCTTGATGAGCAGTGCAGTGTGCCTTGAAGTAGCACAGACGGTAAGTCAAAGGCTAGAGAAGATGTAACTTTCATAAGGCCAGCTGAGTTTTTAGCCCAAGTTTTTAACTTTGTGCAATTTTTGCAAAGCTACCAAACACTGCAGACTAATTAGTACTTCTCCCAAACCAAAGTTGCTTTCAAGTTTTGGAAGAGTAAAAGATATCTAAATCTTCTCCAGCCCCTCCTTTTCTAAAATTATATTTTACAGATTATACTATTACAGTTTCCCAATTTTCCCCCCCTTTATTCTCCCTCAACCCTGTACCCCCTAACCCCCCAGCATCCTCCCTTAGTTCGTGTCCATGGGTTGTACATATAAGTTCTTTGAGTTCTCTGTTTCCTATACCATTTTTGACCTCTCCCCATCTATTTAATGCCTACCAATTATGTTTCTTCTTCCCTGTACCTTCCCCCCCACTCCTCCCTTCCCCCACCCCACTGAAAATGCTCCATGTGATGTCCATTTATCTGATTTTGATTCTGTTCCTGTTCTAGTTTATAAGGCTATCAGCTGATTTCTCAAAACAAACCTTGCAGGCAAGAAGGGGCTGGAAAGAAGCATTCCAAGTCACCAAAGGCAAGGACCTACATCCAAGATTACTCTATCCAGCAAAGCTATCATTTAGAATAGAAGGGCAGATAAAGTGCTACCCAGATGAGGTAGAGTTAAAGGTGTTCACCAGCCCCCTTTTGATTAGTCCATTTTCTTTTCAGTGACTCGGGTACGTGGGCAGATACGTGCGCATGACCTTCAACTTATTTCCTCAAGAGTTAGGGAGATGCCCAGGCTGACATATTTATTTTTGCCCAGACTCTGAAATATCCTTTTAAAAAAAACTCTTGTGCAGTTCCGGTCACTTGCATTCTAATGTGCATACGTTAAGGTATGCATCTCCAAAGACTCTTCCTTATGTCCAGATAGAAAAACGTATCAGTTATTTGAATAATAGTGTGGTTCCCTGCACACCCAAGCTAACAGGCAGCCAGTCAGTAGCTTAGGCTCTTAGCCCTGAAACGAACTCTACATAGGGGAAGAAAAATAATAGAAAATAACAAAGAATTTAAACTGTTTTCATAGGTTGAGAAATAAAATAGATTATTATCAGCAATCCTCGAACTTAACTGGCAAGTAAATAGCAATATTCCATTTAAAGTGAAAAATCCAGAAATCATAAAAAATAATGAAATTGAAAAAGTGCTACACTGATGTAGTACTGGCAAGCAGTGTCTCCTACGTGACTTGAACGACTCAGAACAAGTCACGTGTAGTTTGTTGTGGGGCTGAGAATTGGTGACTAGCATTGGAGTCCACGATATCATTCATCTGCCACCTTCTCAGAAAGACAAATACCGTGCCCAATGTCACGAAATCCGTTCGGGGGCAGTGGTGGCACTGGACCCAGCCCAGAGTTGGCCTTGCTTTTCCTCCCTAAAAAAATCAACCCTCTTTGACGCATCTCTTCCAAGGACTAAGGCGAGTGATGGGAAAAACAGACGCAGAACGCAACCTTTCTCCAGCGCCTCTGGACCCTGCCCATCCTTCATGGAGGATGAGGACCCACGTCAGCGGAGCGCACACTCAGGACTGAGTGAGCTCCTCTCTCCTCCGCTCGCATGGGGACGGGAAACGTTCATCCAATGGGCAAGGGCCAATGTTGTAAACAGCTTTCTCTTCCCAAGAAAACTGTGAACAGTTTTCTCTTGCAAAGAACTAACTGGCCCACTCTGGATTGCACCCATGGAGGCCTTATTATAACCCCCGCTGGTCAAACAAAAGTGAGACCCCTGCTCCTGAGTTCCCGAGTCTGGTGGCAGTGGGCTCACGCTCTGGCCTGTGGCCGTCACTACGTTTCTGAGACGGAACGGGGGAGGCAAGGAACACCCATGTAAGTTACTTACTGTAAGTACAAAAGAACGCCGTCGGTCCCCCATGTGTGCGTCAGTCACACTGTACACACACACTGTGCGTCACCCCTATTAGGGCAAGTGCCTGATGGGAAGCACATGGAGACCACTGGTGAAGCTCTGCAGAGGACACAGGGAAAGGAAAGTCCGGCAACAATGCACAAACAGCAGTGGACAGCTGGTCAGCTCAGTGGGAAATGAGAGGTCACACTGGCCACGTGCGCATGGAGCCCCGTGCCGGGTTTCCAGCAGTCAGGTTTCTGACGTCATGGCCAGGGAGTGAATCCCGAGGCTTCTCTGCTGCACTAGGGACGTCTCGCCGCCTCTTTGCACCGGCTTGCCAAATGGACCCTCTCTGCAACTTAAGCCATTTCAGGTGTTGGTCTGTTTTCTAATTTAAGCAACTATGGATGGCTTCATAATCGTGGAGAAGGCAGCCTCTAAACCCCAAATGCTTTCCTCCTCCCCTTCCGGGCGGTGTGGCTCAGGAGCCCGGGTCGGGGAGGGGTCCTCTCAGGCTGCTCTCCTGGAGTGTGCGCTAGGGGGCGCGCTCTCCACCTGCATGGAGCTGAGGTCATCCGGCTTGCAGTCTTCATCAGGTGACCTAATTCCGTATATTGATATCAGAATACATTATTTTTTCATCCTCACCCAAGGATACGTTTACTGACTTTAGAGAGAGGGGGAGAAAGAGAGGGGAGAGAAACATCGATGTGAAAGAGAAACATTATTGGATGGGTTGCCTCCCACACATACCCTGACAGGTGCTCAACCCTGCAACCTGACCAGGAATCGAACCTGCAAATTTTTGGTGTATGGGATGACTTTCCAACCGACCAAGGCACCCAATCAGGGCTATATTGGAACACTTTGAATTCACTGAATCTTTCACCAAGGACTTGGAAAACTATAAACACAAATGTTAGCACAGTCACAGCACAGCTGCACCACACCCACCAGGTAAACGAGCCCAGGCCGGAGAGCTCCCTCTACTGTTGGTGTTTTCTCACATCTGGGCTAATGTTTGCCATGAGCAGACCTCACATGGGCCACAAGTGGGAATAATTTTCTATTTGCTGTGCTCAACTGCGTCTCTTCGTGGGGACTGTGTGCCAAGCACTGTGCTCAAGGCACCTCACATGTTGTCTCATCCTCCCAACAACCCAACAACCAGCAAGGAATTTATCAGGCACTGTAGGTGAAGAAGTGATGACCCAGGCCAAGGTCACAGAATGATCAAGTCAGCATTTGAACCCAGGTCTGTGTGCTCCAGAGCCTACGCTCCCAATCACTTATCTCTACTCTTCTAAATTCCAAATACATGTATCATATCTCAACTATAAGGTGGGTAGAAGTCATAAAGAATAAAGGATGTTATTCTTTCACATTGAACATGAGCCCCCCAAAGCCACTGAGATAGACTCACTCTGATTTTATCAAGCACATTTTAGGCACCGAAGACTCGCCATGAACAAAAACAGCATAGTTTTAGCCCCCACGGAGCCCACAGTTTAGTTGGGAAGGAAGCGACACTGATCCAAATAATGATAAAGATACAGGTACAATGACAAACCACGGGAGGTGCTACCACGAGGCCATGTGAGTTCACATCCTAGCTGCACATAGAGGGTGCAAGTGTTCTTAACTGCCTTGTCTCTGTAACGTAAGGAAGACTAAGGAAATGCTGCTTTCCCTCATGGGATTTTCATAAGGACTGAATAAGGTAGTGCTTGTAAGGCACTAGGTCAGTGCCCGGCTCATGGAGGACTTGGTGGGTTTTTTCCATTACTATTCTTGAAAGGAGGGTCCATGACCCTCCTGAATGGGGGCCTCCCCATCCTGGGAGGATGGACTGAATATCCGCTGCTCTGAAACACAAACCCCAAAACTTAAAACAGTAAAAACAGTAATCGATTATCTCTCATGGTTCTGGGGGTGGCTGGGCTCACTTCAGTGGTTCTTCCTTGGGGTCTGTCGTTCAGTTGCTAGCAGATGTCAGCACAGGCTCTGGTCATCCAGGGGGCTGGACATGCAAGATGGCCCCCTCACATGGCTGTCGGCAGGGACCCAGAGCATCTGCACACGGGCTCTCCCTGTCCCGAGAGTGACCACCACGAGTCAGCATTCCAGCAGAGCCATACGGAAGCTGCAGGTCTTCTTGAGGCTTCTCCAGCCTATTCTTGGAAGTCCCGAAAGGTCACTTGTCCTGCATTCTATTGTTCAAGCAGGTCACTAAGTCTGCCCAGGGTCAGGGGGGTAGAGAAATTGACTCCTCCTCTTGATGGGTCAGTGTCAAGGTCATGCTGCAGAAGATAAGGGACAGAAGATATTGCTAAGACCACCTTTGGCAAATACAATCTGCCATAGAGCGTTCCTTGAGAAAGTGGTATTTTAGCCGAGACCCGCAGCCCAAAATGGACAGGAAGGGTGAAGCAATTAGGGCAATTTAGCAAAGAAAGGGGCAGGTTGCAAACACCATGGGAGGGAGGGGGTGGCCTAGAGGGAGGGCGGGGGAGGGGGGTGCCCTGTAGGCCAGGCGGGGATTTTAGTATCATTTGCCTAAAAAGTTAGTGCCAAACATTTGGTTTTATTATATTTAATCCACCTTTTATCAGCTTTCCTTAATTACAAAAGAAATATATGCTGCTTGTTGCCAAAAAGGTCAGATGCTCAAGAATGTCGACTAAAAAGTGTGTGTGCCTCTCACAGTGCTGCCTCCCTCTCCTTGTGGGAAGTGCCCAGCCAGGCCCCTCCGGCATGGTCACCATCAGACACCACCAGCAAATGCCCTGCAGCGCTCTCGGAGAAGCTCTGACGTCTACTGTGAAGAAAAGGCATTGCTCTGTTTAAGGATCGCAGAAATCAAATAACTGAGCATTTAAGGAGAGCTACAGCCTGGAAGGTCACAAACAGCAATTCAATTTTATGAACTAGGATAATGTTGTGTTTTATGAAAGTCACGGAGGTTAGTAGGAAAACAGAGATTCACAACACTTGTTTAACGAGGACTACTAGAATTTACAAGAACAAATATCTTCCCTTTAAAAAGCTTTTGTTTTCACTCAAAACCCAAATGCACAAACATCCTGTGGAGAGGGACTGGTGTGGCCATGGAGCTGACAGGCTGCGAGGAGCGTTCTGGACGCAGAGGAAGCCGGGATAACACCTATTCCGAGCAGGAAGGAGGGGCGGTGGGAAGAGCCCAGGCCCCCACCCCCTTCCCAGGCTCAGTGCCGCGCCCTTGTGCTCACTCACTCCTGGTGTGGGTTCTTCTGGTAGCTGTCACCCAAACTCCAGACCAAATGCCGTCCAGCAGAACATTCTGTGAAGATGGAAACATCTCTATCTGCGCTACGCAATGCAAGAGCCGCTAGCCATACCGGCTATTACGTTAAATTTTAATTAATAAAAATGTAACTATGAAAGTCAGTTCCTCGGTCCCACTAGCCCCATTTCAATGGCTCACTCGCCCCGCCTGGCTGCCGGCCACCCCGATGGACAGCACGGCTGCAGAGACGGGGCGCTGGGCACTCTGTTTCTGCTTTATCGCCTAGAACGACCTCTGACCCCCGCCCTGGAGAAAATGAAATTCACGGCTTGTTCGGCTGCTCCCGCTTTTTGCCTTCCCTCCATTCCCAAGCCCTGCTAGGAACATTTTAATTTAATTTTTTTTATCCTCACCTGAGGACATGTTTATTGGTTTTAGAGAGAGGAGAAGGGAGGCAGAGAGAGAGGAACATCTCAGGCTGTCTCTCACACGTACCCTGACCCGGGACAGAGCCTGCAGTCTAGGCATGTGCCCTGACCAGGAATCGAACTCATGGCCTTTCGGTGTATGGGATGATGCTCCCACCTGCTGAGCCACACTGGCCATGGGAGGAACATTTTAATTTTGATTCTGTTGGTTGACCTTTATAGCTTTTAGTAATATATGTAAAACTGTTTCCCAAAACATCGGTTGTTGACTGCAATTCTTCAGTCTGCCACGATGTTAGACCAGTGAATGTGTTCTCCATGTTTCCCTCCACAACTCGCCCCTGGCAGCTCCTGGTCACCACCCACAGCTTGTCACACAGACAAGGTCTCTGGATGGCATTAACATTCCGCCCTGTCACTGTAACTGTTCAGGCTCTAAGATTGGTTCTACAATTAAAATGCAACAGCCACCTTTATGCTAATACCCCTGCTTCACAATCCATTTGTTACAGAAAAAGTGTGGCTCTGCCCACCTGGAACGAGACATCTGTGACCCTGGGTCACCAAACCTGTGCTGTTGCAGGGGAACACGGCTACCTTCCACATGTAACCAAGGCAGAGTGGTGGAAACAGACTTTCTTTCCCGCATAGAATAACCAAAACCCAGGGAATGTGTATCAAATCACGGTTTTCAAGACACTGGGCATCAGGCCTTGGAAGACAGCAGTTACTTAGAAAAGGGAAGCAAATAAGGGGAGCCCGTTGATGGGCTTGAGGGAGCTTCCCGGCCCTGCCACAGGCAGGGGCCGTCGGGCAGAGCCTCGAGGACCCCCGAGTCACGGAAATGCAGCTGAGCGACCTAGGTGGCTCCAGTCTGCAGGACAGGGGCTGGGAGGGGAGACAGCCACACAGGGAAAGAAGGGAGACTGCGGAGGGTCGGGACTCAGCAGAGGGCTCCTCAGCACACGCGAAGACTCTACCGGAGGCAGAGGAAAGGACCACTCGAAATCAGTGCGCAGCATTTCTCAACCTTTTCAAAATCATCGAGCCCCTAAGGAATCATTTTAGACGTTTATTTTTCATAACCACTCCCCCTATGAAATTTTAATGCCACACATAGTAATGCCTATCTATAGAGCTATTTATGTATATTGGATGTATAGGCACATCCAATGTATATGTATACATCCATATGTACATCCATATGTATATATAAATGTGTGTACATCTCTGCTTTACATATAAGCAGAGTAAAAATTACTCTTCAGAAACTAAATTTTTCCCCCAACAGGCAATGTCACCCCCATTGAGAATCCAGGGCTCTGACTGGACAGTTTCTGACGTCCTCACGGGGCCAAGGGCAGTGTCGCTGCTGGCCAGAGCAGAGGTCTACGTGACTCACAGGACACCCAAAGGGGCTCAGAAGGGTCTTACCTCAGTGTGGGAAATAATTAGCTCCATATTATACACAACTCTGGTCCCACCTAAAAATTTTAGAACTAAGACCTAAAAATGTTAAACTTTTTAAGCAACTGAATTACATCTCCTAACAAAGCTCAAGAATATTTATAGGAATATAAAAATATCCAGGACCCAAAAAGGTAAAGTTTATAATGTCTGGTATCCAAAAAATGAAGGCTTGGCATGCAAAAGAAAAAGCAGAAAAATATTACCTATAATGAGGAGACAAATCCATGAATCCAAGCCAACTCGGAACTGACACAGATGTTGGAATTAGTAAGCAGTGTTAAGGAAATTAAAAGTCAGACTGGGCCCTGGCCAGGTACCCCAGTTGGTTCCAGCGTCATCCTAATACACCAAGGTTTGGGGTTCGATCACTGGTCGGGGCACATCTGAGAAGCAACCAATGAATGCATCAATAAGTGGAACAACAAACTGATGTTTCTCTCTCTCAAATTAATTTAAAAATGTTTTAAAGTCAGACTGGGATAAAACATTTACAACACTCTATTTGACAAAAGACTTGTTTCCAGAATATATCAAGAACTAATAACTCAAAAGTAAGAAAAAGGACAATATAATGCAAATCACAGATAAAGGACAATTTGTGAGAGAGAAGGCAATGGCCAAAAAGCTCAGTGTCATCAGTCATTAGGGAAATGCACAGCGAAAACACAACGAGATACCATGCCTCACCCGCTGCAGTGGCTGAAATTTAAATCACAGACAATACTAGATGTTGGGGAGAATATGGAACAACTCTAATTCTGATACATTATTGCCAAAAGGTAAAATGGTGCAGCCACTTTGGAAAACAGTTGGACATTTTTTGATATAAACTTACCCCTAAACTATGAACTAGCAATTCCAATCTTTTCTGAAGAGAAATGAAAACTTGTATCCTCCATAAGACTGGTACAAGAATGTTGACAGCAGCTTTATTCATAACATTGAAAACCTTTACCCAAATGGCCACCAAGAAAAAAAGGAGTAAGCACAGTTGTGTGATATTTGTGAAATTTCATATCCCTCAGCTATAAAAAGAATAAACTGCCAGTACTGGCAACAAATGTGGGTGACTTTAAAAAACATGCTAAGCAATAAATCCAGATGCTAAAGAGTACCTGTCGTGTGTGTGAGTCCGGGCATCGGCGGCTCTGGAATAGGAGGGGCTGAGAGGCAGCGTGCGGAGGGGCTGTGCCCGGAGCCCACCACAAGGGAACTTCCTCTACTGAGTCCAGGTGACAGAGACCGGAATCTGCATCTTGACTGATTGCAGGTACCTGGGTATAGTTATAATGGCCTAGACATTTGTCAAACTCATTGAATTGTGTATTTGAAATCCATACAGTTTATTGTATGTAAATTATACTTTAATAAAGTTTATTTTATATTAAAAGAGGAGACTATTCAAAAACCAGGAGAAAAGCAATTGGGAATAGCAACGGGAAGAGGGAACACATTATATTATTATTTCATGCTTTCCCTCATCAGTAAAATGTTTCCTGTTTCTTAATCATGTAATTGGTTACAGACTATTTTCTTTTGAAGGCTTTTGTTTTTTTCTCTGAGTCCTCGGATACTCCTGTTACTCTTGTTCGTAGTTTGGACTAACTGCTTCCCTGTTCTGCCCTCCGATTTAGTCCTGGGATCCACTGCATCACAGTGATGATGGGATTCTACTATAAATTGTCCTTTCTTGGGTTCTGTGTTTTTTAGGTTTTGTTTGTTTTGTTGTTGTTGTTGATATTTTTGCTGAGGATGTCTGTAATTCTTTCAGAGAGTATTTCTGGAAGGCAAATTTTTTGTCTTTCATGTTCAAAAATTCTTTGTTCTCATATTTGATGGAAGGTTTGGCTGCATATCTAATTCTAATTCTAGGCTCTAAACCATTTTCTCTGAAAACTCTGAAGCATCACTACAGTTTCTTTTAGCCACTGTTGCTTACGAGAAGATAGGCTGTTCTGATCCTCACTCCTTTGTAGGCCGCCTGTTTCATTTACCTGGGAGTTCTTTTATTTCTCCTCCTCCTCCTCCTCCTCCTTCTTCTTCTTCTTCCTTCTTTTTTGTGGTGTTCTAAAATGCTGCGATGGTACATAAGTTAATTCAGTCATTCACAAATACTTACGGTAGGTGTTGATTACAGGGAACCCTAGAGCTCTGCTTCAGAGCAGTGGGTTCCCCGTTCTGGTGGAGGTTCCATTCTGGTGTGGGAAACAGACAATAACACAAACAACAAAGCACTTGAGATCCCTTCAGATATTGACCAGGACTAAGGAGAAAATAGAACAGGGCCTGGGGTGAGGATAAACATGCAGGATGAGGCGCTGTATGTAGATGAAGTTCAGGGGAGGCCTCTCTAAGAAGGTGGCGTTTGAGCGGAGCCCTGAATAATGAGAAAGAGCCATATGGAGCAATGGTGAAGGACACTAATTACAATGAAGGGAACATGACCCCAAAGGACCGAGATGTGAACAGACTCAGTGGGGGACCAAAAGAAGCCAGGGCGGCTGGACAGTGTGTGAGGAAAGCTGCAATCGCTAGGAGATGAGGCTGAGAGGCAAACAGGAGTGGACCCTGCACACCCTGCAAGGAGCACGGATCTTATTCCAGGTAGATCAGGGAGTAATATGATCTGACTTGTATTTTAAAAATGCACTCCGGCTGTGTAGGAAACATGAGATAGACGGTGGAGAGTAGAAGCAGGAAGAGCAGCTGGGAAGCTAAGACCACAAACCAGGCAAGCAGTGATGGGGTTTGGACTAGAGTGTCGGAGTAGAGATGGGGAGAGGTGATCCTTTGGGGGTCTTCACTGGATGTGGCAGCAAAGAAAACGGAATCAAGGATGGCTCCCGGGTTTTCACCTGGGCAGCTAGGTGAGATGGTGTGCTGCCGACTGACTGGGGAAGGCTTGGGGAGAAGCAAGCTTGGTCTGTTGACATAACTAAGCTGAGATGCCACAGCGACCATTGAAACCTTAATACACGTCTCCTACCACTAATTCTGTTTCTCTGGTCAAATCCTGACTGACATGGGAGGATTTTCAGTTGTCCACTGCTGCCTAACAAACCTTCACAAAATGCTGTGGCTACAGCAGCCGGTAAATTCCGTTTGCAGGTTCTGTGAGTTGAGACTTTGGAAAGGATACAGAGGTGCCTCTGTCTCCTCTGTGATGTCTGGGGCCTCTGCTGGGATGACTGGGGTGGCTGGGGGGTCCCATCAACAGAGGAGGATCACGCTGCTGGGGCCGGGGCACCCAGTTCCGTGACGGCCTCCTCACACACACCAGGTCCTGGCCAAGGGTGGAGGAAGGCCGGGCTCGGCTGGCCCGCCCACGGGGCGCCTCCACGGGACCTCTTATGCATGGAGATCTCAGGGACATCGACTGCTCGAAGCCCCCAGGGGGAACGTTCCCAGGTGATGGGGCAGCGGCTGCACAGCCTTCACCACCTCCACTCCTGCATGACTGGCTCCTTGAAGTAGTCACAGGCCCAGCCAGGTTCAAGGGAGTGAAGAGGGGGCTGGCATAGTCCCAACCTGTCAGTGGGAAGAATATCGAAGAATTGGTGGCCATATTTCAAAACTGCCAGCCAGGGCCCAAGTCCCAACATGAAGGGCGGGGCTCTGAGCCCCAAATTAGGCGCCATCCCCCATGGGAGCCCCTGTATGGACCTGCCGTCTGTAAGGTGCCAGCTCACCCATAAGCCCAAGACAGCAGGAGTGGACTCAGAGCACACAGGGCGGAGAGCAACCCCCAGCTGCGTCTGGACCCGCCCTGAGCCAGCAGCGGTGGAGACGCCCCGCTTCCGTGTCTGTCCCGGCCTGACTCGCAGTCCCACCGGCAACGAACACAGGCATCACCGGGCGGGCAGAGTCGGACACCTAACACCGTTTCCAAACAAGAAGTGGCGCTGAGGGAATGAGCGCATACAAGCGTGGTAAAGAACAGGAGATGTCTGTAGACAAGAATAAAGACAGGCAGTCAAGGAAAGTGTTGGTTGCCAGCGCCGCTCTGTCTCCCTCGCACACCATTTCCGCCGCCCCTGAGCGGCTGGAAACCTATGATGCGCAGGGACACGCTGCACGTGCTCATTTCTCTCTTCTCCTGCTTGCCAGGTGCTGGGGCCAGGTGCCGTGTGAACCCCGGCGTGGCCGCTGACTGCTGACTGTGAGGCCCTGGGCAATCTGATTGACCTAAGGTTGTGTATCTGAGACAGAGACGTCCGCGCCACCGACCCCAGAGAGATGTTGCAAAGATTGTGTGAGCGCGTACAAGCCCCAGGCTTAGAACTGTGCCCGGGACAGCGTGTGAGAGAGGAAATGTTAGCTGTTATTGTCCTCGCCATTATCTTTACTAAGATATTGTTACTATTGTTTACCGTAGCCCTTTCATCAAGGATCCAAGTAAGCTATCAAAGCAAGTCTCATTCCAACTGTCTGAGGCAGAAAACAGGTCTCCAGAGGCGGCCGCGATAATCCAAATGCCTTACAACTGTCACCATGCACTGTGGACAATGGTGATGTGGGGTGGCCCGCCTTGGGGACTGGTGGGTGTTGCTGTGGCTGGAGGGGCAGAGGCTGGGGCGTAGAAGCGGTGACAGGTGAGAGGCTGGCAGGCTAGTGGATATCCAGGGGAGCCTCTGGTGTGCCCGGGGTGGTAGGGAAAGGGAGGTACAGGGGCAGAGGCTATTTTCCTATCATTATAGACATTCGTCAATGTTTTAGCAACAGGTACGGCCATTCCAGAATGTGTCTGCTGACCTGCAGCCCAATGGGGCCAGATGAACAGAATACTGAGAGTACCCCTCGCCTGTCACCACCTCCACCTGTGTGCACTCCTCGGGTGCAAATCCAAATTGTTGCTGCCCATTCCTCTGAAATCCATCGGCTCAGGTTCCACGAGTGGGGACTGGGCCGGGGTGGGTGACTCACTCTCCTGTTTGGTCCTCATCTGTCAGGACCCACAGCACCAGACGCTGATCTGGGCCTGGCTGTGGGACCAGCTCTGGGTGCTGAACCTGAACGGAACCTGTGAGAGCTCCTGCATGCCCAGGTGCTCCTTGTCATGTAGCCGACAGGAGAATGGAAGGAATGCCTTAGAGCAATGGTAATAAACAAGACGCCACAATTCGCCACGCCAGGTATCTCAAGGTGTAACACCACATGAAGCCAGACCCAAAGACCACGCGTAGTCAACACAAAGAACGTGCATTTTTCTTGATCTTTCTCTTCCTCTTCCCTTTCCCTTCTTCCTCTTAGTTTCCTCCTCCTCCTCTTCCTTTCTCTTCACTTTTTAATGCCTCTCACTGGCTGGTCCTGTGGAGTAGCTAGCAAGTGGACTTTCCTGGGGGTCTGTGCAGAGCCCCTGGGGCCCTGCTGTAACGCCCGCAGGCAGCAGTGCCTTGAACAATGTTGTTTTGTTCCGCATCATTTCGTTAGAGCAGCGATGAGAAAAAAGTCAGTTCCTGGCCAGGGCCACTGTGTGGAGTTCCCATGCTCTCCCCATGTCTGAGTGGGGTTTTTTAAACGTATGTTTAGCTCACATTTCTTTCAGTGTGTACTATTAGACAGGTTTGGGGTCTTAATTTACAAGTTGGTGATTTTTTCTGTGACCAGAAACATGCCACAGGAGCTTAACTCATGTTTATGTCAATTAGCCTATGGTGAAACTGGTTTTGTTATACATCATTTTGCTTCAAGTCACAAGAAACTGTTGGGGATGTTAAGTCAGGTCTCACTGTATGATTGGCGTGAAGCCCCAGATCAGAGTCATGGCCCTGCTCAGTGTGTTCCAATGGCAACCCACCGTGCGTGAGATGACATCAGACACCACCAGGCCTGCAAGCAAGGGCTGGCAAGCTCACACCTCAGGGCCAAATCCTGCTCATTGAATGGTTTTCTCCATAAAGTTTTATCAGGACACAGTCACACTCAACCTTTACATACTGTCTGTGCCTGCTTTTTGCTGCAACCACATCTGTGACAGAAACCACATGGTTCACAAAGCCTACAATTTGTTATCTAGCCCTTTGCAGAAAAAGTTTGCCTCCCCGTCACTGGGGGGTCCTGCACACTCTGGCCCCTGCCCACCCCCAGCCTCCTCTCCGGGTTCTGTCTCCCCAACATGCACTGCAGCCACACCCCATGCATCCTCCTGCTCAGGGGCCAGGTGCTCGCTCTTTCTATGTATGCCTAGAGTGTTCCCCACAGCACTGCACCGAACTGGCCCCTTCTCATCATTCCAGCCTCAGCACTAATGTCTCCGAGGGCCACATGATCTCACGCCTCACTCCTCAGCTCACCTACTTGATTGATTTCTTCCCAAGATGTTTTGTTTACTTGTACATCAGTGACTCCCCCCCCTGCCCCTGATGAGAATGTATACACCATCATGGCCAGGACTCATCCATCTTGTTCACTGGTGCATCCCAGCACTCAATGCCACAACCTGTTACAGGCGCACAGGAAGTATTAGTTGAACAAATGAATGAAGGAGTGAACTTTTTCTAATAGACAACACCGTACGATGACGACCTGGTGTAATGGGATGCATTGTAGCAATGACCACCTGCTATGCACTGTAATTCTCTTTAACAGCCTGTTTAATAAGTAGGTAGTATCATACCCAATCACACAGGAGACCAAGGCTCAGCGTGTAAGCAAGAGAACAAAACCACACCTGTCTAACCACGGTGCTCAGACCTCCCCCGTCTCTGGGCTCTAGAATGCAGCAGCCCAGATGGCTCTGGCTCCTGCTAGTGTTTGAAAGGCGCCACCCGCCCAGAAACCACCCTCTGTGGGACACAGCCTCAGAAGGGCACAGAACCCAGCTGGCAGGGAACATCTTAGAATGCGAGCCCGGGCGGCACATATGCTATTGATCTGCTACCCTCATTCATTTTTTTTAAAGTCCAAATAAAAATGAAACCCAGCAGTCAATCTGAATTAATTAGCTTTTCTGGCAGCTGCCATCTGAGAATTAGGAATTATCCTGAGCCAGTAAATTCTAACTGATTCTTCTTCTGTGGTGTCAGATTGAATTAAAGGAAATATTGTGGTTAAAATTAAGTGCTACGCCTTTTTTATTGCTTTAGTTGCCCAAAGATAAATGCTTTTCATGATGATAAATATACCATAAATTCTCGTAACAACAACTAAAATTCAAATAAATAGGCTGTATATCCCCATGCGACTGTAATTTTCCTTTTATTGTCAGCTTGTTTATTGTTTATTGAAGAGAATGTCTGGTCCTTGCCTTTGAGGGATTTTCAGTTGAGGGTTCACCAGATTTTGGAAGGAAAGCCCCAAATCAAGCACCTGTCTGTATCTTCGATTGCATCTGCTTCATGAAGAGATTCCGAAGTCACACAGTCCTTGATCCAGAAAGCTGGAATGGGCACAAGGGTGAAATGAGGGGGACAAGGAGCACTTGGGCCAGAAGTCAGGAGCCCTGGACTCAGGCACTACACTTTGACTCTGGCCAAGGTGACTCCTTCCTTTATGTCCCAGTTTTCTCATCTGTTAAAGGAGAGTAGTAATAACTTCCCTGTTTACAAAATGAATTATTTTGCCCATATCTAATGTTCAGGATGAACAAAACTTGCTTCTTAGATTGATTTTTGGCATTACAATAAATGAGTAAGTTTTCTAACGGTCACTCCAGATACCTGACTCACAAAATACATGAACAGCAATGCAGCAGAAGCCACCAGGCATTGGCAATCATGAGTTAAATGCTCCCTGCATGAGCGAGAGCTAAGGCTGAACCAACAAACACATCTCTAGATGTGTAACAGCAGAGTGGAATGGTTTTCCACTTCTGGAAACGTTTTAACTGAGGCACCATAATGTAATAATTGTGAAATCACAAAGATTCAATCTACAATTCAATGTAATTACTATCACTATCAAAATTTCAATGGGATTTTTCGTAGAAATAAAAAAATAAAATACTGAAATTCATATGGGACCACAAAAGACCCCACATAGCCAAAGTCTTGAGAGAGACAAAGTGGAAGCACAATACTTCCTGATTAAAAAATATATTCCAAAGCTACAATAATCAAAATAATATGGCATTGGCATAAAACCAGACACACAGAATAGGGAGCCCAGAAATAAATTCACGCATTTACTGTCAACTGATCTTTGACAAGGTTACCAAAGACATATAATGGAGAAAGGATAATGTCTTCGATAAATGATGTAGGAAAAAGTGGATATCCGCGTGCAGAAGAAGTTGGACAACTATCTCATACTCCATACAAAAATCAATCCAAATGTAAGACCTGAAACTATAAAACTACCAGAAGAAAATGTGGGAACAAAGCTTTTTGACATTGGTCTGGGCAATGATTTTTTTTTGAAACGACACCAAAAGCACAGTCAACAAGAACAAAATAGAGAAATGGGGGTGTATCAAACTAAATACCTCTACACAGCAAAGGGAGCAGTCAACAGAGGGAAGCAACAACCTCTGGAATGGGAAACATATTTGCAAGCCATACATCTCATAAGAGGTTAATATCCAAAATACTTAAAGCATTCAAATAATTTACCAAAAAATCACAAACCACACACATACACATGCACACGCACAAACCACTGGATTTTTTAGAAAATGGGCAAAGGACCTGAGTAGACATTTCTCTAAAGAAGACAACCACATCAAAATTACAACTGTACTACAGAACAGCCATCACTCAGAACCATCAGAAATCAGATTGAATGGAAGTCCAGCAACTATGGAATTAAAGAAACCACATCCATCAAGATTGGTAGGAGGGGCAGAGATGTGGAGGCACAAAATGAGCTGGCCCCACACCCATGTGTGGTGGATAAAAATTCTGGAGGGATATCTCTGGAGCAAGGGTTGATTCCCAGTCCAACACTAGGACCCCAGCCCAGGGTTCCAGTGCCAGGAAGATAAGTCCCCATAACTTCTGGCTATAAAAACCAGTAGGAATTGAGTCAGTGGAAGAAACTGCTGGATTCTCAAGCAATTCCTCTTAAAAGACGTGCACATGGACTTACTCAGACTCACTCCCTCTGAGCTCCAGCACGGGGGTAGCAGCTTGGAAGGCTCTAGTGACATATAGGAGGAACTGAAGTGTCTGGCATCTGGGTGGGGGACAACTTTCTCCTAGATAGAATGGTGGGCAGAGGCCATTCTTCCTATTCTGACTGCCCCCCTCCCACAGAGCCAAAGAGCTTGCAGGTGGGAGCCACATCTGAGACTCTATCAACCTGACTCACACTGTTTGCCCCACTCTGGTATTTCCCTGAGGCTCTGTCCCACCCAACTTATGGGCCCATCCAAGCTGTTAAGACTAGATTTTCCATATGAATGGCTGGTATGAACTCATCCTTCACATCTTTCTAAATCCTCTCAAACAAACAATGGCTGGCCTCTGCAAGCCCTTAGCTCCCCATAGCACTTGCTAAGTGGCTCCAGGCCCAACACTAGCAGCAGCAAGCCTATGTTCATAGCTTGGCTTCTCCTGGGAACCTCCAAGTCTAGCACAAGTAGCAGCCTCCTGCAGATTGCTTTGTAGCTCATGCAGGATGGCTCCAGGCAGAACTCAGGTGGTGGCTAAGCTTGGCCTGCACCACACAGGAAACTCCAGGGCCTACACACCCAGTAGATAGCTATAAACCACATCAGAGCACCACCATCCTAATCCTGCACAGCTGATCCTCCATGGAGGCCAGAGGTTGGTAGTCAGTGGTCGTAGCCAATCCTTGCAGTTGACTGGCCTGGGTAAATCCTTCTCATTGGCCTGCCAACAGCAGTCAAGGCTCAACTACAAGAGAAGGGTGTACTCAGCCCACACAGGGGGCACACCTCGAGAACCCAGCTTGGTTATAGGGGAGGCTGTGCCACAGGAACCTACAAGGACACCTACTATATCAGCCCACTCTACCCAGACAGAAAGGTATGGCAGCTTTATCTAATACATAAAAACAAACAGGGAGGCTGCCAAAATGAGGAGAAAAAGAAACTTGGCCCAAATGAAAGGGCCATGAAACAGGTCAAAACTCCAGAAAAAGAGCTAAGCAAAATGGAGATAAGCTATCTATCAGATGCAGAGTTCAAAACATTGATTATAAGGGTGTTCAAGGAACTTAATGAGGACCTTAACAGCATAATAAAGATCCAGTCAGAAACAAAGGACACACTAACTGAAATAGAGGACAATTTACAGGGAGTCAACAGTAGAGTAGATGAAGCTGAAGATCAAATCAATGATGTGGAACATAAAGAAGCAAAAAAAAAAAAAAAAAAACAACCAATCAGAACAACAAGAAGAAAAAAGAATATAAAAACAAAGAGGATGGTGAAAGCAGCCTCTGAGACAACTTCAAGGTGTCCAACATTCGCATCACAAGGATGCCAGGAGGAGAAGAGAAAGAGCAAGAAATTGGAAATCTATTTGAAAAAACAATGAAAGAAAACTCCCCTAATTTGGTGAAGGAAATAGACATGCAAGCCCAAGAAGCACAGAGAGTCCCAAACAAGATGGATGCAAAGAGGCCCACACCAAGACACATTATGATTAAAATGCCAAAGGTTAAAGATAAAGAGAGAATCTTAAAAGCAGCAAGAGAAAAGCAGTTAGTTACCTACAGGGAAGTTCCCATAAGACTGTCAGCTGATTTCTCGAAAGAAATTATGCAGGGTAGAGGGGACTGGCAAGAAATATTCAAAGTCGTAAAAAGCAAGGACCTACAGGCAAGATTACTCTACCCAGCAAAGAAAAAACTAAAGGAGTTCATCATCACCAGACCATTATTATATGAAAAGTTAAAGGGACTTATTTAAGAAAAAAGATAAAAACTATGAGCAACAAAATGGCAATAAATACATAACTATCAACAATTAAAACTAAAAAACAAACCAAGCAAACAAGAAGAACAAAGACAGAATCATAGATACAGGGAGCATTTTGATGGTTGCCGGATAGGATGGGGTGTGGGAGGATGGGTGAAGAGATGAGAGGATTAATAAGTACAAATTGGTAGTTACAGAATAGCCATGGGGGTGTAAAGTGCAGCATAGGAAATGAAGTAGCCAAAGAACTTATACCCATGACCCAGGGACATGAACAATAGTGGTGGGATTGCCTGAGAGAGTGTGGGGTGTTGGGTGGAAGGGGGCAAAGGGGGAAAATTGGGACAACTGTAACAGCATAATCAATAAAGTAAAGCAAAATTTAAAAGAAGAATAAGAAGACATACAAAGGGCCAGTGGGGACATGAAAAGGTGCTCAACATCACTCATCATAAAGGAAATGCAAACCAAAACCGAAATGAAATATCACCTCATGCCCATCACAATGTCTGTCATCAAAACGACAAGAGATAGCAAGTGTCGATGAGGATGCAGAGAAACGGGAATTCTGGGGCACAGTTGGTACGAATGCGAACGGTTGCAGCCACTCTGGAAAACAGAGTGGGGGGTCCTCATAAAGTTGACCAGCTCACGTGCAGATTAGCTAGTCGGGTGATCCTACTTAGGCATCTGTGGTCAGCTGTTGGGTCAGGAAATCAGATGCACGGATCGTGTCTGAGCCCCCTCATGTGTCTGGGGCCAATGGCTGACTCCGTTTTGCCCCATGCTGTCTCTCTTCCCCCAGCAGGCGACTGTGTTTGTTCAGGAGACAGAGGTGGGAGTCCAAGAAAGCTCGCACAGCATCCAGGGCCTCGGCAGGTCTAGGCTTGGGAGAGGCGCATTTGTGCTTCCACTGCATGGTGTTGGCCAAATGAAGTCATTCAACCTGCCCACATTCAAGGGAGGGAAAATAAACACCCCATGATGGGACAGTCGTCAAAGTCACTTTGGAACGAGGGTGGGGAATGCTGCCAACGTTACAAAAGTCTTCATTGGGATTAAAATGGTGCAGTTATGGGCGGCATTGCATTTAATTTCTTGCACATGACCAAGCACGTGTAAGATTAGAAGATATGGCTACGGAACAGTCACCGGGTAGAGAGAGAGGGAGTCAAAGGCTCAGTTTGAGAAGAGACTGCACTGCCAGCAAGAACAGGGTGAAGGGTTTGCATTACATGTCTCATGAGCTAGAGGCAGGCCCACGCAGAGAGAGAGGTTCTCTGGGGGTGTCCAAGAGGACAGCCCTGTGAAGGCGCAGGGGGGTGGCAAGTGGGCTCCAGTGGAGAGTTCTGTGCTGAGACCCCCGGAAAACCAGGAGTTGGGGCCGGGGAGCAGCTGGAGTGGCTTCATACTCCAGAGCAGAGGCCAGCAAATGCCAAACATAACCCACTGCCTGTTTTTGAAAAGCGTCTAATTGGGCCATGGCTATGCCCATTCATTTACATATTGTTTCTGGCTGCTTTGGGTGGACAGCTGAGTTGAGCCTTGGGGCAGAGACCCTGTGGACCGCAAAGCCTAAAATGTAACTCTTCTGCTCCTTTCAGGAAAAGATCCCTGATACTGTTTGAAAGGTTTGTTTCTCCTTCCTGTCACAGTCCCTTAGGGTTCCCAGGCAGCTTTTCCAACTCCTGTTGGGATGCAGATTTCAGCCCCGCCCCACCCCCAAGCAGACCCTGAAGGCAACCAGGAAGCTCGGGAGGGGAGTGGGAAAGTGAGGCTGGGAAAAGAAGCAAATCCAGCATGTGTTGATGAGCTATGGGCGACTGGGCTCCATCCTGCTGGGACCTGGGAGACTAGAGGTGGGCTGAGCTTCTTCCTGTGGCCAGTGAAAGCCCTCCGGCCTGGGGGCAGGGGCTGGGAGCAGCGTGTGTACCAGCAGTGAGTGAGGTGAGGTGCCTAATGATCACCACGGGGCCAGGGGCTCCTAGGGCCTTCGGGCTCCTCGGCTTCAGCCTCTGGGTTCAGTCAGCCAACAAAGCTGGACCAAGCGAGAGGACCTCACAGCCAGTTTGGAAAGGGCATACTTGCCCCAGTGCCCAGTCCACTGGCCAGGACCTCCACCAGGGCTGCTTCTAACCACTGGAGGCTGGGAGGTGTCGTCAGCTTGCCTGACACGCGGAACCAGGACTGATGAACTTCTAACTACTCTTTGCCTTAGTAAGTTTTGTTGAGGCCTTAGTTTCAAAGAAGCTAGCAGAGATGCTCCCAAACTCTGTATCTGAAATTGTTAGGTAACTTCCTGATGGAGAAAGTATTCCTTAAATGGCTGAGGTGGGTTGAAGAAGGTGTGTGTGGAGTATCCTTTCTCAAGCCTCCCAGGTGCCTCTCTCTGCACAGGCGGCAGGAGGTTTACAATGTGTTCTCTGCATGAGTTCAGAGGATGGAAAGACAATTTGGGTCATGGCTGAGTGAGGTGGAGAACTCACTCGCGGGAATCTGGGCCCCCTGGATCTGGTATACAATAATGATGCCAAGATTTGGGGGCATTTATGGGAGCTTGTCAGAAAAAAAGCTCATTTCTCCCCTTCCTCTTGACTTTGGTTTGCAACTCAGCAGCTCCCATCTGGAAGCCCAGGCTGCTGAGGCCAGTCATCCACCCACCTCCCTCCCCCTCCCCCTCCCGCACCCCCACTGCAGCTGGCCCATTTCCATGATCTTAGCAACCTGTGATCTCCTGGCTCCTCCTCCAAATATTTGCTCCGACAGGCAGTTGAGCCTCTCCCGCTGGCTTCTAAATACCCTTGTGTTTGTTTTATTTTTTAGCGTTACCAACAGACTCATGGATAAAAACATCAGCTAATGATTGCTATGTGCTCATATATTAACTCATTTAATCCTCAGATTGCTTAAGTGCCTCGTCCTTCGATTTCCTCTTCTGTGAAATGAGGGTGAGAATAGCTGTTCCCACCATCCATTCTTCATTTCTTCTTTTCTGATAGACCTTCCACCTCTACCACCACCACCGAGTTTTAGCTGCACAAGACTGCCTGGGATAATGAGTAACTTTTCCAGGCTTCCTGAGGCATATGACTAAGTTCTGGACAATGGGATACTCTGTATAATATGCAGAAATGTCATGTGCAACTTCTGGGGAGTGTCCCAAGGAAGCAAGTGTGCCTTTCTTTAACTATTTCTCTTCCTGCTGGCTGAAATATGTATGTGACAGCTGGTTCTTGGGCAGCCTCCTTGTGCTAGGAGGAAGACACTATTGAGGATGGCAGAGCAGAAGAATACTACCGAATCATATAACAGCCTAGGGCTCCTTCCCTTTGAATATCATTTAACTGGCAGAAAAGTTAACCACTGTCACATTTAAGCTCCTGATGCTTGATCAGCATTGGCATCACTGGTAATGTGTTGGGAATGCAGAATCTCAGCCTCCACCCCAGACCGGCTAAATCAGAGTCTGCATTTTAACAAGATCTTCTGGTGATCTGTGTGCATAATAAAGTTTGAGAAGCCCTGGTTTGACCTACTGTTATTTGAGAGGCACCTGTCACTCACAGCTCAGCTACTGAATTCGGACCAGAGCACCACTCCCTTCACATCTGGGAGGACTACATGCGATCATTAGGTGAAGCACCTAGCACAGGGCTCTGCCCAGCATGGGAGCGACAGTGAGCAGGTTATGCGGCCTGGGGGGCAAGGGGGATTCTGTGATAGAGCACAGATTGATGGCAACATTGCCATCTGTACCGTAGGCCCAAAGACAACCCCTGACTCTGCAAAATCTTGGAGACGGAGCAGAGAGGGTGCAGTGTTTGTTGAGTAACAAATTGTTTTGCCTAAGCCCTTTTTTGAAACCAGGGAAGGGAAAGTTCCTTGGGATGAAGCTTACAGAGCCCGCCTCATAGCTGGACACCAAATGAGGCAGGTCTAGGGGGCCGAGGGGGAAGGAGGTTTTAGAATGTTTTTGCCAAAGCCCTTAGCATGGGGGGCGGCACAAAGGGCCCCTCCATGCTGTACCAGCTTCTGCTCTCTGAGGCCAGCACCCTGGTTGCAGAGGGGGAAACCTGGCTGGTGACTGGGGGTGCAGCTGCACTTCTCCCCCATTTTCCAGCCGGTCACCCCTCATCTCTCCTGTGGTGTGACTGACCAGAAGGAGCCTTCTGAAGCTCCTCATTGCAGCCTGAAGGACACATTGGCCTCATGTCCGTGGGGATGAAGAGAGCCAGAAAGTGCGGCCAGCTGCGTGGGGCATCTTTGGGGAAGGATGGCATTTTTCTGCTCCTGGAAGTAAGGAAGGTGGTCCTGAGGCAAGGGGCCCTGCAAAAATGCCTGCATTCAGCGGATGCAGGGACAATTCCTGAAATGCAAGGGGGGACAGCTCATGTGCCAGGCTGGGCCTGCATTTCTACGGGGTCTGCTGGCACTCAGCCCCTCAGGTGGGCTTGGGTGAGTACCGCTGCTGGGAGGTGCACAGATCCCTGGACCTAGCTCGGGGCGCCGTGCATGTGCATGCATGTGTGTCTTTCTCTATGTCTCCACTGTCCCTCTCCAACTCAGCAACTTCCCCAATGCCTGGAAGCGGACTCCCACAGCAATTAAGAAGGCTCTGGAGCTAGACTACCTGGTTGCTGAAATCCCAGCTCTGCCGTGTACCAGCGGTTCAATCATGGACAATTTACTTCTCTGCTGAGCCAGTTTTTTCATCTGCAACATGGTGGTCAGAGGGTGTGAAGTACAGCCCTCACAATGAGCCCTTGCTGAATGAATCGGAGTGGCTTGTATTAACACCCTGGAGCTTGCCCGGTCCCTGCTGTCCTCGCCCAGCATGACCCACGAGGGCTCCACGCTGAGCATGCTGGGTGGAGGGCTCCACCACGCAGGGGACCTAGAGAGCAGAAACGGTCCCTCCTTCGTGCTCAGAGTAAGCCATCAGGAATTTCTTCTCGTGTGAAATCCTGTTAAGTCCTTGCAGTTACAAACGAAAGGAGATTCTGTTTCTCCAGGGCCACTGATCCCTTAATTAGCTCTCCCTGTTACCTGGGTTCATTTTAAGGTGACAGGATGATCAACCTCGAGGACGCGATTCGCAGAGGTGCTGCCGTGCGTGCCGACCACCCGGCCCTCTCCGCACCAGCACTCAGCGCCTAATCTCTTTTTTATAATCATCTTTCTGCTTGAATCTGTGCTTGGCCGTGTAGGGACTCCGGAATTTCGTGCAGCTAAATGTCTACCTGGTAGCTACCATCCTGTCTTTTAAAGCAGGAATTCTTTCAGTGGAATTTTACTCAGGGGCTGAGAGGGCTATTTGGGGGCAGGGTAGGGAATCACAGAGCCACGGGCTGGAGTGGGTTCCCTTGGCCTGCCCACTGTCACCCAGCCCCGACTGAGCTGAGCTCTGGCAGATGAGGGCGGGCAGAGGGGCTGGTCTGCTCAGCAGGACCCACTGGAGGGTTCCCATGCTGAGACAAGGATTCAAGTGCAAGCAGTCGATTTCAAAGGTGATCCCAGGAAACGCTGTAGGGGTGGGCACGTGAGACGGGAAAGGGTGCGGGCTGCCGTTGGCAAACCTCCCTGAGACACTGCTGGGCATGCTCGGAGGCCAGGGTATTTATCTCCCTCCTTCCTCCCTGTCCTGGAGAGGCTGCTTTGGGGACAGAATTTCCCAGCCTGTCAGCCGGCGATAAGCTGTTGCCTGTGGTAGAAGTGGACCTCAGGGAGCTTTGAGCCAAACCTGACCCATTACGGTTGGTGTCCAGGCCCCTGGCCAGGGGCCTGGGCAGCATGTAACCGGAGGCAGCCCAGGGGAGGCTGAGGATTTGGCTGGTGTTGGTGGGTGGGGAGCTGCTGGGTGATGGGGGGGGCAGGAGGTGGGCACTTCGCCATCAGGCGGGAAGAGACTGCTTCCGGTGAAGCCAATGGCGCAGAGGACATCAGAGCCTTGGATGCCAAGAGGACCCTGATGGTAGTGCTTAAACCCTTCGTTTAGAAACAATTGTGTTGTAAAAATGTATGAATGTTTTCATTGTAAAAAATGTAAAATATACATTACACGAAATTTACCATTTCAACCTTTTTTAAATGTACAGCTGTATGGCATTAAGTACATTCACACTGGTGCAGCATTTTTAAAAGTTTTGAACATTTATTCTTGAGAAGGACACAGCAACTGTGGTCTATTTTCAGGGGCTGTTGGTACCTCTGTGTGCAGGGCTGGTCAGCAAAACACCCGAGTGTCCTGTGCTGAGGAGCTGGAAGTGCACAGGGGACCACGGCCCTGTGGGCCATGCCTGCGGTGTCCCTCGGTCGTCTGTCTGCCCTGCCAGCGCCAGCACCAGTGCCAGCGCCAGCACAGCCCACTTGGGCCTGACCCCAACTTGGAGAAAAGCACTTAATCCCCTGGCTGCAGAGGAGAGCTTGGTGCTGGTGGTGGAATTTCTCTCCACCGGGGGCCAGAACTTGTTCTGATCCTGAAATAGCTCCTGCCCTCTCCCTGGTTGGAACCCACGGTTTATTTATACCCACCCTATTGAGGAGTGTCTCTCTTCCCTCTTCCTCAGGGTAGTAGCCGTGGACAGACAAACAAACTGCACCGTCATGCTGCAATTGGGGCCACAATCCCTCTCTCTGTCTTCTCTGCCTTTACTGTGGAGCCGGGGGTCTGGGGCTGCACTTGGGGGACCACACGGGTGCCAAGGAGGCAGGGCACAGCTCAAGGAGGTGGCATTTCTGGTGACCCAGACACCTCTGCTACCTAACCAGGGCCCATTTCTGGGGCATCAGATTGTTTCCCTGGAGACTCACCATGTGGTGTCTGCGGGGCAGCTTTTCATTGTCCCTGCAGGTGGCCTCAGCGGTTGCATTATGAGAGGAGGCTGGGGGCCAGCCCTGCGGCCGGCCGTTCTGCGTTGGGGTGAGGGTGTTCCCGGCCTCACTGTAAGACCTTTCACTGAATTTCCCAGAGCGCCTTCTGAGCCAGCATTCTGGGGTCAGGACCTCCACTGGGTGAAAAGGTTATTAGGCTCACAAAGGGCTGCTGATGTTGCCAGACATGCAAGGCCAGATGAGCCCTGGCGATCAGCACCCTGCCCAAAGCCAAGGAGTTTTCAGTCTTGTTTGTTTCTCCCCTCTGCAGATTTCACACCTTGCCCTCTTTCTCTTCTTAGCTGCTTCTTTTTCTCCCCGTCTCTGCATCGGCCTCTGTGGCCCAGGGTTTCCTCTGTGTGTCTCTCTGTGCCTGCCTCTGAACGCCTCGGTACCCTGATGTCGTCACTCTGGGTCTCTCTCGGCATCTCTTTGGCTGTTTCTTTCTCTTTCTTGGTCTGGCTGTCTCAATCTGTGGGTCTGTCTTTTATCTCGGTTTCTTTCTGTTCTGTCTCCCTCTGTTTCTGTCTCTTACTTGCTCTCTGTCTATCTCTCTTTCTTGGTGTCTTTGTGTCTCTCTGTCTCTCTCTCTGCTTCTGTCTCCCTCTCTCTCTCTGGCCCAATCCAGAAACCTTGGCGCGGGGACATGGGTGAGTCAGGGCCACTGCAACTGGAGAACACAGGGAAAGCAGCCAGGGCCGGTCTATCTGAAGGGGAACAATCGGTTTACTTTCCGGGGAGAAACCCAGGCACATACACTGTCCAGTGTCCTGTGCCTCCCCTGTCCCATTGGCCCCTTGGGGGAACTGGGGCGCCAGCCGCCGTCCCACCCCACACGCCCCCATCACGGGGCTGCCGCTCTGCCCTCAAGGCCGGGCCAGACTTAACAGGGAAGAGAAGTAGCACAAGACATTCCACATTCGAGAGATGCTCAGATTTTGTATGCAACCAATTAATTAATTTTATCATTTACAGGACATTTGAGCAGTTTATTTTTTTATTTTTTATATGTGTTTTAAAATTTTTTCTTTTTAAAAAAATTTTTTCACCTTTCTTTTCTTTATTGGAGTTCAAACCAACATTTCTTTTTTCTTTTTTTTCACATTTTTAATTGTTGTTCAAGTATAGTCATCTCCGTTTGACCCCCCACAGCTGCCCCCCACCCCAGCCATCCCTAAATGCCTACATGGTCACAAAATGACCTGGGAGATCTTGTTGGGAAAACTTTACATTTTGCCATCACTTATATATTTGAGTAAAGGTGGCCTTCATGTTTACCTGTGCATTTAGGAGGCCTGGGGACTGTCCTGCCCCCTGGGGAGCAGCCACAGTGTCCCAGAGCCAGAGGGGGCCCCCATGTGAGGGGCCAAGAGCCGAGTCTGTCCCCACCACCCCTGGTTCACAGCACCGCCTCCCCGCCACCTTAGACATGCCAGGTTAGACCTCTCCTGTCTGCCCAGAATGCCGACTCTGGCCTTAGGACGGCTGACTGAATGCTTGTCTGCTGTCTGGCCCTGCCCCTAGGCAGTCACAAAAGCGAGGACAACAAAGGGAGGGCCAAGACAAGCTACAGTGGGCAGAGCACAGGCAGAGCACGAGGTCTGCTGGCATTTGGGAATGGCACGTCCGGGAGAGGGCAGCTGACCAGGGACGGCTTGCCTATACAGTGGGGGAGGACCTTCTGGCAGGAGCCCAAAGGTCCTGGGGTGGGAACTGGCATGGAGTGCATGAGGGATGGAGGTTCAAGTCCAGCTGGGGGCATGAGGGGTGCTTGAGCAATGGGTAGCATGGGCACTGCCTTCCTGAGCGGGAGCCGACCTAAGGTGCTACCCAACCCAAGAATACAGAAGCTTGGCCTTGCATGTGCACGTGCACACGTGCCTCTGTGTGTGCCTGTGTGTGTACTTGCATGTGGGTGGTGTCTTAGCAATCTTTCACTGGCCTCCCATCTGCACTGGTCCCCCCTCATACCCCATCTTGCAAATCCTTCACTCTGTGATCCCACAGAAAGGGTGGGCAACAAGCAACAACAGAGCAAGGTTTTTTAAAGCTGGGAGAGGGGATGAGGGTCGGAAGGCTGAGCCTAATCTACATGCTCGCTTCACCCATGAAGGCGGGGGGTCCGAGATTTCTGCAAATCCCCTGAGAGGCTGGTTCATGTGACAGCTTTATTCTCAGCACCCCATAGTTGACTCAGTTGTTCACCGACAGGAGAACAGCTCACTCACATGTGGTCCATCCACACAGTGGAATACCACTACTCATAGAAAGGAAACTGTGAGGCCCTGGGTGGGAAGATCAATTGGTTAGAGCATCGTTCTGATAGGCCAAGGTTGTGGGTTTGATCCCCGTCATGGCACACACAAGAATCAACCAACAAATCCATCAGTACATGGAATAACAAATTGGTGTTTCTCCTTCTCTCCTTTCTTCTTTTTAAAGTCAATTAAATAAAACAAACCTGCAATAACGGGCTGGTCTTCTCTGTGGTTCCTTTTTTTTTTTTTTAATCTCATAGACAGTATGTTAAGCTACAGAGGACGGGCACCAGAAAGTGTATGATTCTGCCCTGTGAGAGTCCAGTGCAGATGAGAGCATTCCCGGGGGTTCACAGCAGATCTGTGGTGCCTCAGGGTGGGGAGGGGTGACGGGGAGGGGCGTGCGGGGTTTCTGCAGTGAGGGAAATATTCTGTATCTCAGTGGGGTGCTTGTTACATGGGTACAAACACTTGCCAACACTCATTGAATTGCAGCTTTAAGATCTACTTTACTGTATGTAAATTGTAACTCAGTTAAAAAAATAGGCAGATGATGACTAAAAAGAAACAAAGAAAAAGAGGGAAAGGGTGGGGAGCAGAAAGAGCAGGATGTGGTCTGGCTTCTTAAGGGTAAACTGAGGCACCCACCAAACGTTAAAACCAGGCTCACAAACACGGGTGTGTCGCTCAGCCGCTGTGGCTGCCCAGAGCCATGGGCAGGGACCCGGGTGCGAGGCCCCTGAAACTGCTCACCTCCGGTGCCTCCCTGGCTCTCCCTGGTCCTAACTGGTGAGGGCCCTGTGGGCAGAGCCTCGCTGGTCTCAAGAGCAGCCCCAAATCCTCATTTTCATGTGAAATCTCCCTGTTTAAACGTTGGCAGCTAACGACTGAATTGCAAATCATAAGCGGACTTCACAGAATACATCCACCCTGTGGCCAGCTACCCCTCATCTTAAAACTCCAGTCCTTGGTCCTTGGGGCATTTCAGTCGATAGTGGGGCTGCTGGGGGTCCCTCTGTGTTTGGGGCACACGGAAAAGTCGGACACAGGTGGACTCCAGCAGGCAGTGGCGGGGTCTGGGCCCAGGTGCTAAGAGGCCCTCGGGCCCAGTCCGGAGGAGCAGTGGGCGCGTGGGGAAGGAAGACCTCTGAGGGCGCACATCCTCACTGTGATGGGATATGGGAGACGGGGCCAGGGCTCTGGTTTGGCTGGAATGCCAGTTTCCCCCAGGACACCCAGTAGGGAAAGCCCACCGGAGGTCTCTCTGGAAGACTCGGCTCCCTGCCCCCTCTCAGAGGTACCCCAAAGTCCTGCCACAGCCCAGGGCCCTACTCCTTCCCTCACCCAAGCCCAGGGCCTGCTGGGCTGCTACCCTCTCTCCTCAGGCCCCCTCCAGCTCTGGTGGCACCAGGGTCCCCATCCCAGCCCCACAAGGGGCCTCAGGTGGGGACTCCTCCCCACCCCTCAGCCTCCTTGTCGTTACAGTGGGTGTCACAGCAGCTGTGGGGCCTCAAGGGGCCATACCCACAAAGGCACATGGGTGTTCACAGCCCAGTGGACTGGCCCGCCGTGCGAGATCTGAGCCTAGAGTTCTGGACAGAAACTACAGGGGAGGGTGTCATGGGGGCGTCCTGGGGGCCTCTCCCAGAGGGATTCAGCCTCACCCTCACCCAGGGACTCTGGCAGGCAGCACAGTGGTTCACCTGTCTCTGCCACTTACTCCTGTGAGACCCTAGGCTACTTACTCCCCTCTCTGTGCCTCCGTTTCCTCTTTTCCACAATAGGAAAATGACAGTCCTCTACCTCATAGGGTTAACACGAGTTAATACACACGAAGCACTCACAGTCCTAGCCCATAAATGCTTGCTAACTAGGCTTTTCCCTGCTGGGGAAGCAACTGAAGGCCGATTGTGGCTGGATGTTAATAAAAGACTGTCTTTCCTGTAAGTGAAAAGATTGAGCATTCATTCTCAGTTTGAGTCACTGCAGGTGAGTAAGGTGGAGGCTTTGCCCTCAAAGAGAATGTGGGTGCACATCCCAGCTCAATGGTGTGCATCTGTGGCCAGCTGGAGAATTGTTTTAGCTCTTTCCTCCCTCGTCCCACGGGGGTGGCCTACTTCCTGCCTCTCATGCGGGACTTGGCCACGTGACTGGCTTTGGCCTCTGGGACCTCAGCAGGGGCGGAGCAAGCGGGGGGCTGAGAGGTAACTGCGCAGTGGGCCTGCTCTCTCCTGCGGCTGCGCCCCTGCTTCCCGCAGCTCGTCCAGGCACCATGGCCATTGAGAGGGTCTTACAAAAACTATCTCCTCCTGTTCCTACCACTATTCCAGTAGGAATACTGTTGTTGTCCCACTGTGCAAAGAAACGGGCCCCATGGGGTCCCGAGACTTTGACCCCAATCATCCTGTTGGACAGTGGCAGCAGGACCCACCACTTCTTGTCTGAGTCAGAGCTTGGGAGTCAGCTTCTTCCCAAGCGGGAGCTCCTCCAGGGTCACACTCCCCATTACACCACCCTGCCCCCTCCGGTAGGCAGGGGCACCCACATTCCCTGCTTAGGCATTGAACTAGACCCTCTCCGAAAGAGAACATTTGCCCCAGTGAACCTAAGTAAGGGTGCGTCTGGAGTGGAACCAGCAGCTGACTGTCGGTGGGAGGTTAGAAGGGGGCAGGTGATGGATGCTGATTTCATCAGAGGAGGCTGCAGACTTTGTGGGTGCTGCCTCCAGGAGCCCTCCCAGCTCCAGAGGGGAGAGGCGATGCTTCTGTGCCCGCAGAGATGGGGGTGGGTGCGGGGAGGAATCCTGGCTGGGGGAGGCCTCCGAGAGCCCTGAGTCAGAGCCCGCACCGGCCAGCTGGTCCTCCAGCGTGCAGGAGTCCCACGAAACTCATAGCCTCACTGGACTCTGAGTGCAACAAAGGAGGAGGTCGGCGGGGGGGGGGGGGGGGGGGGGCTGGCGCGCACCGAGTCAGGAAGTGGCTGCGAACAGAGACCCCGCGGCCCACCACCGACTGGCCTCATTCTCACCACCTGGAGGAGGGTGGGGCGTTGGAACTACCGCGAGGAAGTGTTACTTCTCATGGGAAATTCGTTTCTCACGAGCACATTCAGAGACCCCCGACATGCCGCAGACCTCATGCTGTTCCGTTCGCACTGCAACCGCAGCAGGTGGGTACTCCAGCTCCCGTTTAGTGGCGGGGAAACTGAGGCGCAGTGAGATTAAATGACTTGACCGAGGTCACTCCGCCGACAATCACATCCAGGTGTGCGGGGCGTCAGAGTCACAGTCTTTGGGGAAAGTTTGGCTCAGTTCTTGTTTCTGCCCTGATTACAGACGTAGCGCATGCCCGGGGCTCCTGGCTCGTCTTCTGTGAGGGTGTGTTTACCAGTTAATAACATTCGTTTTGCATCAGGGCATTCAAGTCAGCTTGCTAAAGCTTACCTCTGAAGCATTTTGATTTCTGTAATTGTCAATGGTCTGAGGTGAAAATTACTCTTTTTTTTTTAAAATCCTCACTCGAGGATAGGTTTATTGATTTTGAGGGAGAGAGAGAGAGAAACATCCATCGGTTGCCTCCCATATGTGCCCCCACCGGAGGTCAAAGCCCCGACCTAGGTATGTGCCCGACTGGGAAGCAAACCCACACGGGACCGTGCTCCAACCAACTGAGCCACTCGGCCAGGGTGGGAATCACTCTTACACACATGCCAGCTGCTGCCGCCTTGTCGCACAGCACACAAAGCACAGGTCAGTCTTTTCTGGGCCACTCTGGTGACTAATGTGGAAGCTGCTCCGAAGCAGTAACACCGATGCCCTTCCAAACCCCTGACGTGCCTGGACTACTCCCTCTGCACGCAAGGGTCCCCACTTCTAGCTTCATGGGACAGCTTTTACGAGCTGCCCCCATTGTCATAGTATCCACTGCAAGTCCCACTGCCGTCGAGGCCCTGCATTGCTGTCGCCAAGGAGACGTGGCAGCCAGACCCTTTGGGTGTGTGTAGACCGTGTGTTCAAATTCGCGGCAACAGCTGATGGGCCTTCAGCAGGATTCGGTGACACTGACAGAGCCTGTCGCGGCTCCTCCAGGTCTCGTCTGCTTCCTCCACAGCTCTTGAAAGCTGTGTCGGGGACCTTTGTGTTCCCGCAGGCCTCACATCTGGCACAGGGAAGGTCTGCACAGGATGCGCAGTGTAAGGAAGACCTGGTGGCTGGAGCGAGCTGGGAGAGTAAAGTCCCTGCATCGGAGACTATTGAAAAGGGCACATCCGCACTGTTTTTCTTCCTACTCTTTCTCTGGTGCTGTGAACAGTGTCTGAAACGCTCCTCACCTAAGAGTTCAGCGATGTGCGTGGGCCCAGAGGGGTGTGTCCATGTGCCCATGGGGTCCGTCTGCACGTGTCCTTTCCTTGGGTCCTACCAACCATATATGGGTACAGTTTCATGGAAAGAGAGAGAGGAAGGGGGGGAGGGGGAGGGGAGGGGAGGGGAGGCGGGAGGAGGGAGGAGAGGAGGGTGTTTGCTATAAGGCAGGCAACCCCAGCCCCCACTGACCGGCAGCACCCACCCTGTGATGATTCTGGCTATAGATTTATTTCTCTTTTCCTGAACTTTATCTGAATGGAGTCCTCCTTGTTTGGCTGTGGGGGCTCGCCCTGATGAGATTCATCCACGCTGTGTGTACCGAGTTCATTCCCTCTCTGTCCAGTGGCTTAGGGCTCCCGAGGTTTGCTCATTCGCTCACCCACCCATAGACGTGTGCATTGTTCCCTTTTGGAGCTATTTGGGTGTCTAAGCCTTTCTGCTGGACACGCATTTCATTGTTCTCGGGTAAATCCCTCGGGGTGTGACTGCCTGGTAGTGTGCGTGTAGCTTTCTTAGAAGCTGCCAAACTATTTCCCAAAGTCATTTCCCACCACAAATGATGAGAGTTCCAGTTTCTCCGCGTCTTTGCTCTCCCATCAGAACGGCCTGCTGTTACTGGAAGAATTGTGGATTCTGTCGTGGTTGGTTGCTTTCCTCCTGCCCCCTCCTCCCTCCTGCAGCCACGGCACAGCGCCCCAGTCTCCAGGGAAGGGGGTGAGGGCGGGGGAAGGGGGGGGGCATCACAAAAGTGTCAACTGTAAAAATAAAGAAAAAAAAGTTTTAAAACATGCAGTGCCTGACTTCTTTTCCCTTAAATTGTCAAATACAAAGTGACAACAGCCACCACCACAATAGCTGTCCAGTGTGAATGAATCAAAACTCTACCTATTTTTGTGGTCAGATTGGCAAAAAATATATTTTTGGGTGTGCCACAGAATTTTAGAAATTAGTCGCTGTGTGACATGAGATGAACAGGTTGAAAATCACTGCCCCGGACAGCCCTACGGATGATTCTGTCCGGTCCCCACCTCTTGTTCCATCAACGAGGAGCTAAGATGGGGGCCCAGAGAGGGCAGGTAACCGGCCTGAGGGCAGCCAGCAAGAAGCAGGGGCAGGATGGAAACAGGATTTCCTTGCACATGCTCCTTCCCGACACCAGAAATGTCTCCCTAGTCTTGTCCGTCTTTCCTCCTTTTGCCCCAGCCTCTCTGCCTGTGCTGATGCTGTTCTGTCATCCCAGTGCAGATCCTCAGGGGCCCATCGGGGGCAGCCTCACTATTTGGAGGTGATTCCTTAAATCAACCCAAGTTCAGCTTTGCACCTTAGATATTGTAGAAGTTCACCCCCAACACACAGGCCCAGAGTGGCGTGCAGGTCCCAGAGAGGCCCTGGAGTCCCCAGACCGCAGGGGCTCTCCCCGCCCAGGCCCCCAGGCACCACCTGCAGTTGGGCCCTTTGAGGAAGCCCAGCAGGAGCCCCTCCCAGTCCCCCGGGTACGTGGAGCAGCATGGGCGCCTTCCCCCCTTCCTCCCTGCTCAGGGCCTTGACTCCACTCCGTGCCTACTGCTCTGGAGCACCACCCCGCCCCCCCACCCCAGCCCCTCACTCTCTGTCAAACTGCCCAGTCAGCTCCACGTTTCAGCTCAAACTTCACTTCCTTGGGGAAACCTGCCTGCCTTTCTCCCAGGCTGGGGCAGATCGAGTCCCCTCTTTGCTTTTCAGTCCACCTTTTCCAGACTCACCAGTTGTCTGGCCTGGACCTGTCAGGAGTACAGGGGGGCAGTAAGTTCCCCTAGGGCAGTCCCTTGGCTGGGCTGCAGAGTGTGACCCTCAGGATGCAGGGCTCACTTGGCCTGTCACATCCACATTGGAGGGCAGTGAAGTCCGGGCCCCCTATGTCAGCATGTTTCTGCAGCCCCTCCTTGTGGCGGGGTGTGCTGGCCGGTGGGGACACTCCCCATGCATCAGGCCCTTCACTTACTGTAGCTCGTCTGCTCTTCACACATGTCCCAAGAGGCAGGTGATGTATCCCATTTCCAGGTAAGAACATGGAGGTTCAGAGAGGGTGTGCAATTAGCTCAAGGACACACAGCTCGTGTGGAGAGGCCCCTCCTGAAACCAGATCCACGGGCTGTCCCATCTCAACTTCCTGCCACCACACACCTTTGCCACGAGAGGTTTGTTGCGCTGGGTTCATAACAGGGAGTTGCACAAATTGCAGCACATGAACCACAGAATTAGGCAGAAAGTTTGAAGTCAGCTCTGTACGGGAAAATCTGGGTCATTCCTTGAAGTCGGATTTGTTTATTCACAGAGAAGGGCCTGCGTCCCCGTGTCACAGCCGGGTCATACGTCATGACCTGCGTCCCAGTGTGATAAGGGGCTCTTCCCCAGGTGTTTCTGAGAAAAGAGCGCTGGGTGGAGAAGGTGTTTCGAAAACCTGGCGGAGCTGACGTCAGCAGCGAGGAGGGTAGCCCAGACCTCTCCCCGGGGTGGGGGAGGGTGGGAGAGAAGGGGTGATCTGTGGGGACACCGGAAACTTTCGTGGCAAGTGCTAATGGTGACTCACCATTGCCACTTAGCTGGAATTTTGCCCACGATCAGCTGCATTCTGGGAAAAGCACTTAACCAAAGCCCTCTCAGAAGAAGGCTCGGGGCCAGCATGCCCCTCCTCCAAACCTGGTTGTTATCTGCTCCAGGAACCAACCCCTGGGCCCCTAGGGGCACCCTCTGCCCCAACATCTGACCAGGACTCCAATCTCTGAGTAGACTAGGAGGGCACCCTAATCTACAGCAGGTTAAAAGCCTCTTTCCTTGCATTGCATCTGCCTCTGAGTGACAGCTATGGTTTAAAGCAACCCTCTTGACTGCAAAAAATTCTTCAAGATGTGTGGCCACTGAACTTCACACACTCTCCTGAGATGGGTAATATTATCATCACTTTTTAAAGGAATCCTTTGAATTTTTAAACTGTAGGCATTGACCCAGTAGTTGGTCATGAAATTAATTTAGTGGGTCAGGCTCAGCACCAGTAAAATAAAAGAGTGAAAGGTGTTAGAATCAGAAAGCACCCACGTCGTATGAACAAGTTTGCCTCATGAACCTTCTACTTCTGTGTGTGTGTGTGTGTGTGTGTGTGTGTGTCCAGGGTGTGGCAGAGGCAGCTGACTCCTTCCTCTTACATAGTTGTGTCCCTAGGGAGGGGCTGCCCCACCAGGAATGACCACCCCCAGCCCCTGGACTCTGGGTGGGCCCCAGGATGACTGGCTCTTGCACGTGGAATGCGGTTGAAAATGGCATTTTCCTTGAGTCAAGGTGGCTGGGTCGCTGAACCACCACATACAGGAGAGCTGCCCGCAGCCAGGAAACCTCCCCACGCTGCTGTGTGAGAAACAGAATGTTCTTGTGTTAAGCCACTGATGTCTTGGGGCCTGTGAGTTGTAGCACCTGACATTATTGTGGGTCGTCCATTGTAAAATGTATTTCTTAATGTGGGTATGGTCAGAAAGGTTTGAGAAAAGCACCTGATCTAATCTAACCCCCTTATTTTTCAGATGGAGAAGCTGAGTGTCAGAGAAGGGGAGGGGCTCCCCAAAGTCTTCTGAAGGAGCCGGAGCGGAAATGCGGTGAGGCCTGGAGTGGGGCGGAAAGGACCGCTGGGCTGTGTCCTCATGGCCAGTGCTCCTGCAACCTCCGCGCACGCCTGAGGGATGGACCTGACATTCGTGCTCCCTGCAGGGGACCTCCACCCACAGCTGGGGACAGGAAAGGTGAACTCCTCTTGGCCCTGCTGAACTACCTCTCACCTGGCCCTGCTGAGGCCCTGTGGTTAACATCTCCACAGCACACCGACAGACTTTCTCTGAAAGTCTGAGTTTCTCTGAATTCTCTGAGGCACAGGATTCTGAGAACCCAGCGGCGGCCTTGCCCCCACCGTCGGAGCCCTTGGTGACTGACACGCACACAGGAACACACGCCCAGGAGCTGCCCCTCTGTGTTTTGCCACACAGGGAGTTTGGGCCCTGGTGCTGATGCTGACGGTGGGCAGGGGGAGGGTGTGGGAGCATCGGTAATGGAAACACACGGAGTCTGCTGTGTTCGTGCTGGCCTCGGTACCACAGAGGGGCCGAGCCCCCACCGGCCAGGTGCTCCAGGCTGCCAGTCAGCTGCCAGGGGAGGGGGCAATTGAGAGGGCAGGGCTACAGGCAGCTAGCTGCTTGCCCACATTGAACAAGTGAGTGCCAGGTTTGTGCCTTCCCCATTACCTCTCCCTGAGGTTATTGTGAGTATGAGTTAATAATGCAAGTGGTCGCGGGCATTTAACGGACTTGATTCTACTTGATTCCACCCCTGTGAGGTGGCCAAGCCTGGCATTTCTCCTTCCTCCCTCCCCGAGTGTTATACGTGAGGAAACGGAGGCTGACAGAGCTTACATTGTCATGCTCACGGTTCCCCCTCATAGGCTGAGAGTGGGCTGGAGCCCTGGCACCCTGAGGGTGGAGTCAGCCAGGCAGGGCACAGGGCACTGGCATTCAGTGGGCTCTAACTCTCCCCTGAATGAGCAGGGGTTGGTGAGAACACTGGCTTCTGTCTCTCCTCGATCTGTCAGGCTGGCTCTGGCTTTTTCCCTTGTTCATGTGGATGAAAGCAAGGAATGAACCAGAGGCTCAGGAAAAATCTCAGACAGGCTGGGTCTCAAGACCTGGGGAGGTAAGGGGGTTTCCCAGTACCCCCAAGCCCCCGCCCAGCATCTGGGCTCCTGGGGTCATCTACTTACCTCCTACCCCTTCACACACTGCTGTTAGGGCATTACTCACACTGCAGTGGTCTGGGCTCAGTCACTGCAAGGGAGTATGGGAAATGTGGTCCAGCTGTGCCCCTGCCCAGAAGGAGCGGGAACTGGACTTCCTGAAGAGTCTCTGTCACATCACTGTCATCTGAAATTATCTCCTTCCTTCATTTACAAGCACAATATATGGAACGAGAAAGTTAACCTTTCTCCCCCACCCAACTGCAGCTCCCTGAAGACAGGGGTCTCACCTATCATGTTCACTGCGTGTATCCAGCCCCCAGGACATAGTGAGTGCTCAGTAAATATGGGCGAATGAAGAGCTAAGCTCAGCCCGTGTTTTCAAGGGGGGAAATGCAAATTCCGTGCTTGGACGAGGGAATTGAGAGACGAGTCCTGATGGTAGGGCACCACTATTCAATCCAAAACTTGGTGGCTTGAAACAACACAGTCATTTTGTTTGCTTTCAGTTCTGTAGCTCAGGAAGGGTGCGGCAGGTGCACCTGTCTCAGCTCTGCACGGTGTCACCTGGGGCCGAAGGGCCCCCTCCCCAGGTGGCTCCCTTGAAGTTGGCCCCGGCTGTCGGTTGCACACGGGCCTCTCCACAGAGCTGCTCGGGCTTCCCTCCAGCGTGGGGTTCCCAGAGTGAGTGTGCCAAGAGACAGGGAGTAGAAGCTGCCTGCCTGTGTTAAGCTGTGGGCCCAGAAACTGACATTTTGTCATGTCCTCTGTAATCTTACTGGTTAGGAGGTCACGGATGCAAGATTCAAGGGGCTCTTGATGGGAAGAGCATCAAAGAGAAGGCCTCCTGGAGGAGAGGAGCGAGAAGCTACAAACCCTAAGGTCTGGATGGTACCTGTGAGCTCTCCTGTGTGGCCGAAGCAGCCTCCATGCAGCCTTGTCTGCCTGCCCTGAAGAGGCCTCCAGTCGACGGACACGGCAGACCGTCTCCTCCAAAAGTGGTGACACTTCCATTCTCAATGCGTTTCCCTTGCCACTGGCTCCTGGGACCCAGGCATGATCCTGCAAGGAAGCCCAGGCCGCATGCAGAAGCCACCTGCAGGAGTTCCAGCTGACAGCCTATGGTAAGGTCTCGGCATCTGCTGTCAGAAATCTAAATGAGCCCTGGCTGGTGTAGCTCAGTGGATTGAGTGCGGGCCTGTAAAACAGAGGGTTGCTGGTTCGATTCCCAGTCAGGGCACATGCCTGGGTTGTGGGCCAGGTCCCCAGCTGGGGGCATATGAGAGCAACCGCACATTGATGTTTCTCTCCCTCTCTTTCTCCTTCCCTCCCCCTCTATCTAAAAAAATCAATCAATCAATCAATCAATCTAAATGACCCACTGCCAGAGAATTCCAGCCCCCAGCGTCTGAGTCTTCCGTCTGAGCCCCCAGACTTGTACTATCTGTACGTCTGACCCATGCAATCCATGAGCATGTTAAGTGGTTTCATGCCACCAAGTTTTGGGTAATCTGAAATGCCACCACAGTAACGGGCCCAGCAGGCCCAGTGAAATGGAACAGCGGGACCTCCAGACAGCAGTGCCATGGCCAAGAGGGGGCTGGTGGTGCCTCACCAGAGACGTCTGGCACCTGAAGGTGGCATTCACCATGGTGAGCTGGAGAGCAACGAGAGGCGTTTTGGACAGAGGAGGCAGCAGGGGTGGCGCTTTGAGCTAGGAGAGGGGCTAGCAGGAGGAACACCAGTGGGGCTAGAGCAGAGCCCTGTGGGGTGGGGGTGGGTGGTCCAGGGAACAACTCCTCATCTCGAGGGCTCAAAGGAGGCCCCTTGGTCAGGTCTGCTTCCCAATGAGGCAGTGAGATGGACAGTCAGAGGAGCGAGGCCACCAGCCAGGCTCAGGTGGGCCTGAGGCCTCTGCTGTGGTGGGCAGTGGGGGAGAGGGCCGGATCAAGCTGTGGGGTGGACGAGGATGGGAAGCTGTGTAGGGACAGTGGCACCTGGACGGTAGGATGGACGCAGGACCAGGGCCATAGCTGAGGGAGCCGGAGCTGGGGATGCTTGTGTGGAGGGCCAAGTATGCCTTTGGGGGAGGGCAGTGGACGATGCTCCCCTCCTTACAGCGTAGCCTGTGCTGGCCCTCCCTCCCCAGGAGGAGGCCCTGGGGAAGTGACATCCTCTGCAGCCCTTTCACCCCTTCAGCTATACCACATGACATGCCCCTTCACTCCCGAGTCCGAGACTTGGGAGGGTTCCCGCTGCTGGCTGCTGTCTTGGCTACAGCCAGGATGAGGTCAGGCCCTGAGAAGCCTTTGGGGGTTCCCCCGGCTGGGTGTACTTCCTGGCTAGAGCTGCATGATGGGACAGCATCAAGGTCCTTAGTGAGGGGCCAACCCCCTACCGCACGTGCCTGGGGGAGAATGCGAGTGGCTGGGCTGCATTATGAGCGGGAAGTGGGGGTGGCCCCTCACCTGACCACGAGGGACGTCTGGCCGACTCGCGCTGGGTCCTGCTCACCAGTCTCCCCTGAGCCTCCTGGAGCCGCCCCAGCTAGGACTTCCTCAGGTTTCCTTGGGGTGTAAAGCTTTGTCAGCACGCCTGCCACCCTTGCCTGGCAAACCGAGGGGCATTTGTGTGTCCCCAGCCCCTGAGCAGCCTCACACTTCGAGGGGTTCAGTTGAGTCAGCTGAAGGAACAAGTGAACCAACGTTGAGTGAATTCTCCAGGTCAGCATGTCATCTGTACGTGTTTCCAGGGTCATTCACCTTTCCGTGAGAACCACCCCCTCCCAGGACCCGCTGTGCCTCTCCGAGTGCAGACATTTCTGGTGGCGTGTGCACCCTTAGAGGGCTGAGAACACCGGCTGTCGCAGAGGCACGTTACCAGGCGAAGACAAAGCTGTCCGCGGCTCCCGTAAAGGCACAATCAGTGTGGGCAGCGCTTGCTTGTAGGAGCTGCCGACTCGGTGGGCCCGGGAACCAGAACTGGCTCACGGAGGGCTGGCCCTGGGTGGGGCTGGTGACAACCCTCCCCCCTCCCCCGCTGACCAGAGAAGCCAGGGAGGGTGTGGCTCAGCACGACCCTCGTCTGGGAGGATGCTGTGCCCACCGGACAGCCTGCAGCCTCCGCCCACTCACGCAACCCGGGCTGAGAGGGTGAGCCAGGAACATGGCTTCGGCCTGCAGGGGCCCTGGGAGGAAGGTGTGTTGGTGCGAGTTCCAGCCCTGAGAGAAGATGCCAGCGTGGCTGCTTGCATGGGCAGAGGATACCGCAGCAGCAGAGCAGGGAAGGGAGGCAGGAGAGGGAAGCTGGCCAGCGACTGGACTCAGCCTGGCAGGGAAGCCACCCACACTGGCCTCTGCTCGGCCTTTGGCTGAGAGCTGCCCCCCCGAGATTCGATTCCCTCCAAGTTTCTGCAGGCCCTGGAGCAGCTTTCTGGGGCCTGGGAACGGCTCTCAGGGAAAGAGGTTCGGGCAGGAGGACAGGAGGACGGCCCAGCGGCACGGAAGGGGTCTTCACGAGGCACACAGGTGAGGGGCAGGAGCCATCTGAGAAGTGTGCAAGCTCCATCTTTTGGTGGCAGAACCTGTGGTCAATCAGGTCCCTTGGTGGGGGGTGCAGGATGGGTCGTGACCCACGGGAGGGCAAGCACCTGTTGGCTGGGTCTAGGCCAGCGGCGTGTGAGGGGGGAGCTCAGCACAGATTCCGTCTAAGGAGCCACGGGCGTCACGCTCCACCTAAACCATGAAGATGCCCATGCCTTTCCCAGTGTGTCACTGGTGACTAGCAGTGCGTGCTCTCCCAGCCAGCCCACCGCAGCCTCTCCACCCACGTCCATGTTCGCTGGGGGTCAGCGAGGCTCCCAGGGCAAACTCGGGGCTGAGGGGACAGTGCGGAGGAGGTGGCAAGCTGGTGGGGCCACCCTCTAAATGGCCTTTTGGACCAGCAGGCTGAGTGGAGCTGCCACAGGTGGGCCCCTGGGGTTGACGCAGAAGCCTCAGATGTGGATGGAAGGGGTGGGAGCACACGGCCTCCAGGGGCTCTGTCAGAGCTAAGTGTCCTCCGTGATCCTGTCCTGCATGTCACCGCGTGGCAGGCCCCGTCCTCAGTGTTTTAAAGGTGCAGCCCTGAGTCATCCTCAGCACACCTGATGAGGTAAGTGACTACTATCAGCCCCCCTTTGCAGATGGAGAAACTGCAGCCTGAGGTCAGGCAACTCGCCCCAGCTGGACAGGAAGGGGGTGGGATGGCAGAGTTAGGGGTGAGCTCGAGTCAGGCCCGGGCCCCCACGGCCCGTGCGGAGGTGTGGGTGCCGCCCTGCCTGGCTGTGCACAGCCTGGGCACCTCCGGGTGAGGCCAGGCCGGCACCCTGTGCCCCCACCCCCCGCCTGGAACAAGTCAAGCTGCATTCTCGGTTTCACATTAGTCTTTTATTATAACCGTACTGAATGGGATCACTTTGCCAAGAGGAAAGTCAGTTCTTAAATCATATGAGTTACAGCATCAAGATGAATGAGAAACAAGCGATAGATATAAATGGCATGACGGGCTATTCCATAAATCAAATGAATTGTGCCATTGTGAGAAAAATTATTATGGCAACTTTTACATCAAAGTGGTCTCAAGCCTGCGTATAGGAACTTCGTATTTTTTTGACACTATAAAAGGAGAGCCTTTGAAGGGAACACTGAGGAGGCGGCTTTGGCCTGAGAGAAGGGAGCCTGCGCGCCAGTTTCTCCCCTCAACTCCGCCCGGCCGCCTCCCCCGCCCCACGGCCTCACCACGCCCTGCTCTGCACACAGCGGTGGTGGGGGCACATTGGTGGGGGAGCAGGGGGGGTGCAGCCACCCCCAGTGGGGGAGGAAGTCCTCCATCCACTCTTGTTGGGTAATGACCCCTGCGGGGAGCTTCTTAAAGAAACAGTAAAATAGAAATAAAAAGGATACATTTGGGTCAACTCTGGCAGGCTGTCATTAGGGGACACCAGAACTGTCACAGAATTTTCTAATCACTCATCACCTCGTCCCTGGTGATGGCGAACAATCCAACCCCAAAGGGAGGATGACAGGAGTCAGCTCAGTCGTATGCAGGGCGGGCGAATCATGGGAGGTCCTGGTTTACTGTTAGTCACGTTCACTCCAGAGTGACAGTTCTTCCGGCCAGACTGCAGTCAGCAGTGACCGTCAGCAGGAGGTCATCCTTGGAAGAATTATCCGTATAATGAGATGTTTTCAAGTTTTATGTGACCCCTTGGCATACACGCAAGGTAAGGCAAAGTCAAATGATTTTCTTTCTCTAATCTGTAATTCTCATATGTAATGTATACATATAATTTAACTCAAATTCCCAAACTGATCTGAGAGGAATGCATGAACACAGGGATAAGTATAAAAGAGGAGATAATGAAAATTAATATAGGCTTTATGTATATAAACTTTAACTGCTAATAATCAAAACACAAGAGGTTCCAATGATTACCACATTTTTGAAGAAAAAAAGGTTTCATATATTCAGCATGTAAAAAATGTGCCATTAAACATAAGTACCTGATAGAGTAATAAAAAGCAACATAAATTCTTTAATAGCACTGTAACTAATAAAAATGCAAATAATGCTCAATTATGAAAAATAAAAACACATCACTTAAAAAAAGGTAAGACAATAATTCCATTCGCATACCCCACAAACCTATGGGGATCGAGGGCGGCTGTGTCTGCACCCACCCCCGTGGGTGTCTCCCCTCTGAGGAGTGGGCAGCTGTTGGGGGCCACAGAAGCAACACCTCTGAGTGACCCACTGGGTCCAGGTGGCACCAACTCGGAAGCACAGAACGAACGACCCACCCCCGCGTGTGGGCAGGGCTGGGAGGTCACAGAGACCGTTATGGGGGGAAGGAGCTGAGAGCGTGTTGGTGGGCGGGTGTCTGGCAGCTACCATGGGGCCCGCGACACTCTGCTGCCCGGACTCCAGCTCTCAGGGCAAAGTGATGCTGAAAGCGAGCAGATGACTGTGGCTCAGCCGCCAGGGGACGGTCGATTCCACGGCCCTGCCCAGTCTTTGTCCTGGAGCCCTGGCGAGAACAGCTCCCCACTTCTGGAGCTGAAGACACTGGCACCCTCCCAAGCCTTTGAGAGAAAATAATGACAGCTGTGCAGCTGCAAGGCCACTCACTCAGGGGACCTTGGGAGCTCATGAAGTACCATCAAGGGGCATACACGTGGCAGCAGCCACCTCAGGGAGCCACCCCAGCAGGGTGTGGAGCCCGCCACTCAGCGCCAGGAGCCGGAGCTAACGTGCACACCTCCACACAGGCGGGGCTGTCCTCGCCTTGCACATTGAGGGATTTCCTTGCTGGAGTTTCAAGAACAAACTACAGAGCTCACCAGAAGCCCCTCTCGAGTCCTCACCACCTCCTTGGAGAAGTGGGGGGCCCTGTCATTGTCACATTTGTCTGTAGAGAAGTCGCAGTCAGCGGTGGCAGGGACGTAAGGGTGCCCGCCCTCCCGCAGGCAGCTGTTCAGTACCGGCTGCCGTGCAGGCTCCTGCTGCCCATTGGACTCGCGGTCCACAGAGGAGCAGCCCAAAGAACCAGCCACCCCAGGGCAAGGTGTGCTTAAAGGGACCTTGTTCTCTGGCGTGAAAGATGCTAAAAGATGAAACAGGATTGTTTAAGGGGGGCAGTGATAACCAGAGTGATCTGGCCTGAGGCTTGGAAATTATTTACCAATGAGGAGTCTAAACCCCATCACACCTGAATGAGCCCTAGGTTTAGAGCCGCGTCGGGGGATCACTGTAACGTTCTGAGAGGTCAGTAACACATGGTGTCTTTCCAGCCCGGAACCCACTGGTCCTTCCCACGGCATTTGGCTTTGCCGTGTGACTTCCCGAGGGAGAAACGACACCGGCGGGCACACAGATTTCCAGAAAGTGTTCTGGGTATCAATCAGTGTCCCGGCAGCGCCTGATGCTCTGAGGGAGGAAGAATTGAAACCAACTGTTCTTTCTTCTTCTGGATAACACTGATGGCACTGCCACACCTTCTCGGTTGGGGAGCAGAGGACAGAGGAAAAGTCACTGTAACCGAGGTCTGGGCTTTCCGGGTGGTGTGGTCCTGGGCACCTACTGCAGCTCCCCAGCTCCCCCTCGGAGCGAGGGTGCAGCAGGTTGGGGGAGGCCCCAGAAAGCCTGTCTGCACTTTGCTGACCAGCAGTCTGTGTGCCTGGTGGCCATTTGCTCTTCTCTCAAGGGTTCTGTGGGCTGTTCCGGTGCCACATGCATGCTGGGAAAGTGGTGCTGGTTTCAGAGGCGTCCCCACTTGGGGGAGACTCAGCAGGGCGCACAGGCTGCTGGGGGGAGGGGGGTGGCCTGGGCACTGTGGTCAGATGTCCAGGGGGCTCACGATGGTGAAGCCGGAGTCCTTGCTGTTGCTGCTGCTGTCGTCGTCGGGGCTGGAGCTGGGGTTGCTGGAGGACGCGGAGGCCGGGCCCATCAGGGGGTCGGAGAAGGCCAGCGGGGAGCGGGCCAGGGCCTCACCTTTCCCAGACGTGCTCCTGAGAGTGCGGAGAGGCTGGGCCTGGCTGGAGAAGGATGCCCTGGCGCCGCCTCCCTCATCTTCTTTGGAAACCAGGATGAAGTCCTCGGTGTTCCCTCTGTCTGCGTGCCCCGGTGCTTCTGACGAGGCCTGTGAAGTACAGTCAGAAGTTCAGGGGGTGAGAGAAGACACCAGGAAAATGAGAGCTGAGTGGAGGCCCGGAGAGTGGGGCATGCTCCATGAAAAACTGGGCTGCCTGCCCTGTGCTCTTCTGTGGAAAGATGCCGAGTTCTGCCTGTTTCCAAGCCCAGGTGCTTCCCAGTGGCACAAGGCCGGCCCCTTGGAGGCTGAATGCTGGTTTCCCAGGGGAGCAAAGGAAACCTCCTGCTTGGCAAGTTGTTGGGGCAGGCTGGCTCAGGAGCCAGCTAGCAGGCTGCAGACAGAATCCCTCCCAGGTTCAGGCGGCACCCGCCGTGCAAATCACTCATCCTCCTGGGGCTTCAATCCCCTCATCTGTGAAATGGGGACAGGACAGCATCCTGGTCCTAGTGTGTGGCCACCATGTGGAGAGATGACATGTGTGGACATGAGTCGCAGAGGACTGGCTCCCTAATGTGAGCCCCAGATCGGGAGAGAGTTTACGACTTGCTCAGAGGAGACCGTGGGGAGGGGACGCGCACTTCCTCTCCTCCAGATCTCAGGGCCAGCTCATCCTGGGTGTGCACTTGGGGGACCCTGGAGAGTGGTGGTTAATTGGCAGGTTCTCCCAACATGGAAACCAGGAATGGTGACTGCAACGTATATGCCAAAAAGCAGAGTAATGGAATTGCTTCACAATTATTTCCCTCCTGTCTAAGCAATTATAACTAGCGCTTAGTTTTTTAACTAAAGATGACATTCATGAACATCCGCACAGGTTCTGCGTTAAGACCAGAGACACTCCTGCCTCCCCTGGGACGGCAGCAAAGCCACAGTCTAAGCAAAGATGTTCCCATGCCGGCCTGGCGGAAACAGCACCCACCCCCGTGCTGAGGTGACTCTGCGTGCTGCCCTCACCTGCTCTCCCGCCGGCCTGCCTGCTGTCCCCGCGTTGTGGGGAGGGACTGGGGCAGGGGTCTACGTCTAATGAGATGTATGGAGCCCCTTGGCTGGAAGGGCTCCCCTGGGTCCTCAAGACTGGTGTGGCCAAGGTCACCTGTGAGCTGTGGGCAGAGCCTGGGACAGGTAGCCGGCAACACTTCTAAGGGAAATCTGGGCCTGGCTGACATGTCCCTCTCTGAGTCTCATGTCCTCCTGGGGGACATGGCGGGGGTGAGTGAGCAAATAATGGCTCGGGGGGACCCTGACAATCCGTCCACCCTTAACGTTGAACGGGAGGACCAAAATGGGATTTGCCTTTAAGACTTCGGTACTGAAAAAACAGGTCTTAAGGCTCTTGATTCAGCACAGTAATTCCCACAAATCTGAAGAGGTCACGCAGAGCACACGGCACTCTGGTGGGAGTGGATGCGGTCACAAATGGCGCTAGGGCAGTTTGGTAGAGAAAGCCTGTCCTTTCTCACCCCCATCACTGCCCTCTGCTCGGTGCACCCAACAGGGGCTGTGCCGCCTTTGGGGAGGCTGGGAGGGGCACCCGAGGGGGGCTTGTCCCCCACATGCATGCACGTGGGGTGCACCTAAGGCTGTTCCGGACCTCAGCGTGAGCTCCTACTGCCAACGTGGGGACACTCTGCTCCTATGACTGTTGTCCTGCTCACTGTTCATGTGACCTGTGAACACCTGTGCGGGGAACGGGTAGGTTCCCACAAGTATGAAAAGTGGGCCTGACAACTGCAAGTATCTAAAGTCAGCAGATTCGTTAGTGTGTTTGAAAAGGTCTCTTTCTGTAGTATTTTTACACCTTCAACTAAAAGACTCATGCTAAATTTTTCAATAAACTTGTCAATTAAAAATGGGTGGGGCTCAACGATATTTAAATAAATAAATGTCAACTGAAAAATTAAACATCTGTGCAGGGAGGGAGAATTAGAAGGAATTAATCAAGTTAAACATGCAATTTTAATGGATTCATGTGGCTGAAAATATGGCTCAAAATGTTCCATGAAAACTTCTTTTTAAAGCTTGATGAACTTGACCACACAGGGTCCACTCTTCTTAAACAGTACTCATAAAGTAAAAACATCCCCATTTAAAAAAATTATTTTGCTTTTTTAAAAATCATAAAAAATTAATTTATAAGCATCTGGGTGGTAGTTTTTGAGAAAGTGACTTATATGAGATTTTGCTAATGTTCACTTTTCAAGATGAAACTCTGTAAACTATTAAAAAGAACATTTTGGGGGGTTTCCCGTCCCATCAGATAATGCCCAGCGAGGCGGCAGGCAGGCGCGGGAGTGCGCTGCGCTGGGACAAGGGGACGCAGAATCCAGTCTGGGGAGCTGTGTGCCTCTTTGGCCTTCGTTTTCTCACCGGTAAAGCGAGCAGGCAGGACTAAGTGCATGAGGAGTTTCTCTGATCTTTCCTCACCGGAAAGTTCTGTGATTTTATGTTAGAACAAATGACACACCACGCTGAGGCCTGAGAGCTGGGGCCAGCACATACGGCCCGTGGGCCAAATCCAGCTCGCATGGCTCTCAGGCTGCGGATGGCTTATGCATTTTTAAAGAGCTGTAAAAACCAACCAACCAACAAACACATAAATAAACCAACACCCCAGACACAAAAACAAATAGATGACAGAGACCATTTGTGGCCTGCTAATCCTAAAATACTGACTATCCAGTCCTTTACGGAAAACATTTGCTGACCTCTCTGCCTTCGAGGATGGACATTAATGAGAAGTCCTTCCCAACGAAGGCCAAAAAGGTTCCGGCCAAGTGAGCTACACCCAAGACACGTTAGGAGAGCACAGACAGTCCTTCCCTGCTAAAGGGGAAAGGCGGCATCGGCGGCATCGGCTGCAGCGGACGGGCCGGAGGCGGAGGCAGAGGTCTGGCCTCCTCACACTGCACAGTGGGATGGGCGGGAGGTTCAGGCCAGAGCTGCCACGTGAAGGCGTGGAGGTCGGAGGTCCTGCACCACAAGACTCCAGGAGACACTAGTCTAGTTATTAGCCCTGTGAATGGGCCTGCCCCAGGGCCTGGAGTAAACAGTCCGCACAGTGACACGCAGCAGCCCTGGCTCAGGCCACTGGCGGTGCTTTACAGCGGGAGTTCACACACGGTAATATCTGAAGTGACTTGAGGAGATGCTTGTTACTCGTAACTTTGAGGCACTTATGGGACTGCGTCCCCATCAGTGTGACAGTGCTCATCAGAGCTCGAGTACCTGCGTGGGGACCCCAGGCGTCTGGCCGCCCTGGCCCCGGCCCTGGCCCTGGCCCCGGCCCTGGCCGCTGGAGCAGTAGTGGTCGTCGGAGATGGTGATCTGCTCGTTCTCCTCGGCCTCCAGCTGGCTCTGGTTGAAACGTAGGGAGCCTTTTAGAATGTCTTTGATCTGTTTTCAAGGAAAAAGATAAATGAGTTTGTTTTTAAATGCTAGCTAAATCTCTAATATATTTAAACTAGACTTGCCACTGACAATTTTTTATAGTATAGATATCAATGTATTAGCATAAGAAGGGAATAGCAGAGAAAAATCCAACTCTATCGATAAACGCCATTGACTTACTAATGACCAAGGGAAATTTAAGTCTCAGCAGCCAGGTTCTCACAGGGTCAGACACGGGTGTCACGTCCTTGGCCATGAAGGCAGGAAGTGCCATTTGCCTGCACAGCCGGCCCCGTGAGCGGCCCATGAACAGCCCCGTGAACAGCTCCTAAAGCGCTGCACCCCAGCTGAGCTGCTAATACCACAGGCAGACACTCGGGAGCAGTACGCCATTCTGACATTCCTGTTCCATGCCGCCCTTTAAGGGTCATGAAGGTCACTGAAATGTGGCCCTGGAGGGCCCGGAGCGTGTGGCAGGCTGTGTTCACGACGCGTACTCTAAGGGCAGCGGTGTCTGTGGAGGCACCGAACACGATGCTGGGCCACACAGCACCAGCTGCAGGCAAGGACCGAACAGAATATGGGTGTGGAGAGAGGGAGGAGCAGGGTGGGAAATGGAAAAGCAGTTTGGGCTGCAGGCCAGTGAGACGTGTTCACCAGAGACAGCCAGGGCACAAGGAGGGGGGAGAGTCAGCAGGGCCGGGGCTGAGGGGCTGAGGGGCTGAGGGGCTGGGCTCTAGTGTCAGGGTCGTCCTTGCCCTAGGGTGCCCTCCCCAGCGGGCACTAACAGGGGCAGGTGGGACACAGGGTCAGATCACGGGATGTACCTGCTTCAGCCCTGCCAGGGAAACCAGAATTTGATCTTCTTTTTCCAAATTTTCTTGTAATATCACATCTTGAATGTTTACTGAAAATACAAGAATGACATTTTGAGTATAACTTATCTGCTGCCGCACTGTAACTTGAGACAACCTTGGGAATTTTTCTGCCAGATTTCACAGCAACTATTCCCAGCGAGGGTGCTCTGCCAAACCGCAGACGGGGCAGGTGCTGGGTGCAGCAGAGGGGAGCGCGAGCTGGCTGTTGCACGGCCTTCCCGCCAACATCACACAAAATGTGTTCTTGTAATGACAGATGTGTCTTCCCTTCCACAGAGAGACCAGGCAACTCTCGCTGACCTATCATGTGGGGAATAGCCTGGGGCCCCCGACAACCCCCAGGAGGAGGGGTTCAGCCTGGGCCTCCCGCTCTGCCTCCTAGTTCTGTGACGCTGGTTCGCCTCATTCTCCACAGACCAGCTGCTCCCAGGTGACTGAAACTACCAGAGACACTGTCTTTAAGGACTGAAACAGTGAGCACAGCGTCAGTTCCACAGAGTGGTGGAGATAAGGGGACAAACTTGGGGCACCACAGGCTGCCATCAGGCAGTGACGCCTACGGAGTCCGCTTGACGCGGCCCTGGGCCTTCACAGGAGCGGTTTCCGGACCCGGAGGTCCTCTTGTCCTGACCTGATCTGAGGGATGCGCCGGCCAGCTCTGCCCATCCATCGTGCTCAGTGTCACACCACGCTGCCCGCCGACAGGTTAAACACGGTCTGAGGGCCTCAACCTCCCCCTCCCCCGCCTGCCGGTGGACGCACACAGCCCTACTGGTGACGAGGCTCTCAGGAATCCTGCTCAGAGGGAGGAGCACGAGCCCTCTCCCCTGGGGCTATGTGGAATGAGTGTGAGGGGCAACTAAAACACACTTTAAAAAGATACTGATACATGTGCCAATTTGAGAATCACTCTAACAAACAGGCTCACCCTCCATTAACATCTGGGTTCTTATTTTTTGTGCCCTTAAAAAACTCCCCATTTATCAGGTCTCATAGGCCACATTCTTCGCCATGCACTCATGAAACTGTCCCACTCTTTCCTCTGGCCCCCTGAATTCCACCTGTGCCCCCCAGGGCCACCAGAGCTATGTATCACTCCTTGCTTGCTTTCTGCCGCCAGTGGGAGAGGCAGAGCCAGCACACTGCTCCCTTGGCCTGGAGGCCATGTCCCCAGATCCATGCAGACCGGCTCCTTCTCTTTGCTCAATTCACTGCTCCCAGTGCTGCTTCCTCCGAGCAGTCTTCCTGCCCACCCACACTAAAGTAGCCCAAGTCACCCTCCAGTCTCCACTGAATCCTCTTTTCCACTATATTGATAATAAGCACTTGTCACCATCTCACATTACCACATTTGCCAGTTTATTTGTTGTCCTTCTGCCCCAATAGGACATAAGCTTCCAGTCTTCAGAATAATTGCTGGTGCATTTCAAGGACACAATGAATATTTACTGACTAACTGAATGAATGAACAAACATGGAAAAACACTCCTGGAACTTGCATTTCAAAACACTGCTATTCTAAATATTTCCAAACAGCATTTCCAGTAAGAGGCAAGGCGAGGACTGATACCATCGATTATGAGTCCAGCTCGAAGACTTCTTCGGCTCTTCACTGAGAGCAAGTCTGTGCACCGTGCCGACAGGTCCCTTACACACTGAGCAGAAAGACAGCAGCTTTTATTTATTCAGAAAATGTGACTGTTGTTTCTGACTAATAGAAAGGCCTGCTCCAAAACGAGAGAGAGAGATGAATGGGAGAGGAATAATAGATATAATTAGAGAGTGAATGTTTTTGGTTTCTGTAAAAGCCTGTGACAATTTGTTCTCTCTCAATAAAACACACACACACACAACACAAAATCCACTCAACAAGACATTAATGACAACCAACTGCAGAAAATTAGCAAGAAACAGTGTGTAGGTCTTTTAGTGGACGGAGAGGGGTTACTTCTGTTCTGTGACTGCTGTGGCCTCAGCCCGGGGCAGCCTGGGGCAGCAGGGCGCACAGCAGCTGGGCAGTTGGGTAAAGCAGTAGGTTCTGCCCCTTGGGCTGGAGGTGGGACGGATTTCCCAGTGCCTGCTGTGTCAGCAGGGCCAGCAGACGACCAGCTCCCAGCCCCTGGAAGGAAGCTCACCCAGTGGATGCAGGAACACTTAGCATGTCTGTAGGAAGCATGGAAGCCCTCCTGGGTCCAAGGAACTAAAGGAGGGGAGGCCTCTGGAGGCTATACCCGGTGAGCCAGGGGGCCAGGAAAAGAGGAAACCTGAAAAAAACCACATGTGATGTCTCCCGCCTGCCCCCTGGACAGTCTGCCGTGGAAGACAAAGCGTTCGGCTAAACTGCCTAGCTCCTGCCCCCGATGTAATGGTGGGCCCCAGAGTCAGCAGCAAGGACCACAGGCATTTAGGGTCAGAGGCTACAGGTCTATGGGGCAGCATGTGGCTCCAGTGGGGACAAAAGCCCAGAAGCATGCAGGAGCAGAGCTCTCCTTAGGGGCCAGCAAGGACCCAGAAGCACCCAGAGGCCTTCCTAAAACCCCATCCCGGAATCTGGACACCATCCTGGCAAGGAGAGGAGACAGAGTAGAGAGGCTCTGTGGGCATCTGTTTGGATGGGGTGGTTAACCTGTAAGAAATCGAGCAGCCTTTAGTTGGCAAGTTTAAGCCTTGGACTGGCATCAGTGGGGAGGGAACTTCAGAACAAGACTTCTACACACCTGAGTTGAGGTACGCAGATTTATTATTCCACCACAGCAGTGTCAGTGTCCACCTGAGATCTTCCAAAACCACACTGGCCACGTTGCCCAACAATCCCATGAACCAAGAAGCCCTATCCTCCCTAGCCTGGGTGCCCTGTTTGCTGTGAGCCGGCCCAGTGCTGATGCCTGCAGGAGCCAGCTGAAAGGGGAGGGGTGGAGAAGGCAGAAGGTATGAGTGTACTGGGAAAACGGAACGAGGCTTGTCTTTCATTGTAGGCTAAGTGGGAATAATGCTCCTTGCTCTAACAGCCACCCTCCCCGTGTGCTCACTCGGTAAGGGCATGGGCACGAGCCGCCAACAAGCCTAGATCCTCATGACTGCACTGTCTCTTGGGTCTACAGAGGTGGCAGGGCTGCTGGTGGGCTGCCGCACCTCCACCCCCCACCCCTTCCTCACCAACACATCCCAGATTTTATGCAGGGCAGCACTGTGCACACCTTCCCTTTCAGTCAAGGTCGGTCATGTGACGCAGCTTTGGCCAATGAGGTGTAAGAGAAGTCCCTGTATAAAGTTACTGGAAAGATCCTCATGCGGGACTGACTCAGTTTGCACCTTTTTGGGCCTGTACTCTCCCCACTTTTGCTGTCTCAAGTGCTGGCAGGACCTCCACAAGTCATCTTGCGAACATGCAGATGAAGGTCACAGCTTTGGGAACGTGGGCAGAAAGCCAGAAGGGGCCTGGGGCACTGGGCCCATCTTAGAGCTGTTACACCTGCTCAGAATGTCTACTTCAGGGCTTCTTTTATTTAAGAAAAAAATAACCTACTCGTTCCTTTATTTACTGTTTTTTTTTCCCATTTCTGTTATTAGCAGCTATTTTACGTTTTCAAGGTACTACAAACTGGGTGGTTGAAAGTAAGGAAAATGTATTCACAAACACATTTGTGAAGCTGTTAAGTCCAAAGTCAAGGTGTTGGCCCTTCCCAGCTTTTGGAGGTTGTCCACAACCCTTGGTGTCCTTGGATTTGTCTCCATCATCACATGGGTTCTCCCTAAGTGTCTGAGACCAACTTCCCCCTTTAGAGAAGGACACCTATCCCTGGATTAGGGCCTACCAAAACCCAGTATGGCCTCGTCTCAGCTTGGTTACATCTATAAAGGCTCTGCTTCCAAACAAGGTCACATTCATGGGTTCCAGGCGGATGTGAATTTGGCAGCAACACTGCTGGACATAGTGCAGCAGCCAACCTGCCTGTTACACAGGATGAAAACCATTCAGCTCCTCTAATGAGCGGGGCTGAGGCAGCCCCACCAATCCTCTCCTGCGTGGAGACTGTCATTCAGGGCCCAGGCCTGTGTGCCACCCACACCCAGAACCTTGGTATCATCAGCACGGTACCCTCAGCCAGAAATTCTTAGACCTTAGTTTTTGGATGGGGTCAAAGATCACCTTTTAGAATCTGATGAAAAGCAGGACCATTTCCCTGAAAACCCACATACACATAAAATGTTCATTTAATTTTAAGGAAAAACCTCTGCTATAATCAACTAAGCTGACTAGTTTCACTGTAAGAAATCCAGAGTATAGCAATACAAATGAAAACAAAAGGTGTCTTCAGGGGCTGTTAACTGTTTCGAATATAAGAAATCTCATTTTACGAAGTACTGTCTGTATAAACCCTTTGTCTACCCAGTTCCACTACACGGTGATTTAAGGTAGCAATTATGAACATTCTGTTAATATATAACCTCTCAGTAAAAGGTCTGCTTTAAGTAAGTCGCATGTAAAAATAGAACATAATGATGCCATTTCATGCTTTAAAATATTGAAGGCAGAAATGTGAAATGTTTAAATTTCCAACATAATGCACATTTTTCTTTATAGAAAAAAGTGAAATAATATGATATAAAGTGTCTTTTTGTTTCTGTGTAGCAGGAAGACTGTGTTTTTTACAATCCCCTTCTATTAAGTACCATATATTACCAATGCTGGAGCACCGAGACCAAGGGGGAAAGCCTCACACGACCATTAACCACTTCTGTGCAAACTACACAACAGCCTCATCGACATGATCCCATAGTGACTCCACTAGTTTTAATGAAATGTCATTGCCACAAAAAATAGCTCTCTAACTCTAAGGGTAATGGGAATGGCACACAAACTGTTTCAATTTCTTAAAAACCCGATTTTCCTCAAAACTAGGATAAAAGTGTTTTCATTTCAGTGGCTGGTACAGAAGGTTAACATAAGCCTATATTCATTAGGAAGGCAGTGGAAAGGTGACCAAAACAGACCTGACACCCATCACTGGTGGTGATGGAATTGGCCCAGTTGCTTAACCTCCTTGTGCTGCCTGATGGGTAACAACAGGACCTTCCTCACAGGGCTACTGTGAAGAATACCACATGAGCGCAGCACCTCGCCCACTGCAGAAGCTCAGGACCCAGCCTCTTTCATTTCCACATGGCCACACTGCTTCATCTGATCATCCCAATGACCATTCTAGATTAGGACCACCATCCTCACACAGAAGAAGGCAGCCAGGCTCAGAAATGCCAGGTCTGTTATTTGTGGTCTCATGACTGTAAGTGGCAGAGTTAGGATTAAATTCCTTCCTGATCACCTGCATCCGGAGCCTCCTTCCACGGTGATGTGTATGGCAGTGAGGGAGGGGCCGGAGGTGTGAAGAGGCACAGCATCTCGATCACCTTGAGATGGTAGTGCCCTTTATTTGGTGGTCAGCCAGGAACAGGAAGGCACCTACGTGCAAAACAGACTGCCCAGTCATTTCGACCAGACCTTCGGGGGCACTGGCACTAGCGTCAAACAGCTCAGGCTTTGATGACTTTGTGCAGTGACCTGTGTGTCAGGAAGATGGGAGTAACACCTGTCTCCGAGGGTTGTTTTGGAGGGTCACCTGAGATAATCCGAGCAGCCCACTTCTGACACACTGTCTCACTATGACAATTACCGCTCACTACATGTTTTCCCTTCTTCAATACCTTAAATACCCAGATACGTGGATTCTGCTGTCGGAGGTTCTCGCATCCCTGGGGGAGAGATTTAGTTATCCTGACCTCTGTCAACCTCACAGAAGGACACTCCCAGACTCTAAAGAAATACGTAGGCTGTTACAAAACAGAGGGACCACCTGTAGAGCTGACCTCGGGTCACATGCGTGGCCAGAGTGGTAGTGGTTGAAGAGGTGGCCACTAGTCAAGGGGAGGGGACAGACCTATCACTTGTCACTTTTCACTTTGGCTGGACCATTGGGATTTCTGTTCACAGAGAAGGCAGGCTTACGAGAAGACTGTAGGCATCAAGTTCACCCTTTAATACATGGTGTGCACCTCTGTCTGTCCATGCAAATGCCACTCCCTTCTAGACAGCCCTCTTCTCCTCAGAATGTCACATCCCCCCGTCTTAAAACTGCACTCAAGGATCAGCTTCCCATTAACAGTCCTCCCTCTGAGAGCATCTACTGTTGGCCCACTCCAACACGTACTGTGGGACTCTCGTCTTCACTCTTGGAACCATAACGCACAGCTGAGGCTCAGAGACTAAATGTTTCCTGAAACTGCACAGGTCTATGTGGCAAATCCTGGTCCCGAAGTCATTTGGCTCCAAATGTGGTGGGGCTCTGCTCACTGTACCCCGATTACTTTGGAGCCCCGCCTGTCCCACCAGTTTCTGAGATCACCGGGGCTCTGCGAGGACCTTGGTTTGCTTCATGTGAAGCTATGTGTCACTTTCAGTATTTCTGAGGAGATATTCTCTTTTGCTCTCTCCCTGCTTTGAAGTTTTACTCACCTCCCTCAAACACATTGAGTTCCGTGTCAGATCACTACTCTTCCCCTTCACCCTGCCCTCTACCTACTTCTCCCAGCCCTGTTTTGCATATCAGAGAGCAGGTGCATAGCAAGTATTGGCCGAATGACCAATGTGAGGCTTTCCCAGCAGCATCAGGGCTGATTTTTATCTCCTGAGAAGCAGATGTAGGTGAGATATTTCTCAGATGAAGAATGAAGGGATACTAACACGGTCATTGTTAGCCGTCATGGTCACGGTGATTGAGGAGTCTAGGGGGAGGCAGGGGGAAACAACGTTCATGAAATGAGCCACAGTACTGAGCATATGGAGAGCCAAGCACTGAGTCAGGTACTTCGTGCTCAGTTTTCTTCTTAAAAAGCAAAGAGCAGATTACACAAAAAATATAACCAAGGGTCCTGTTTTGTATTCAGCTGTCAGAATGGCTGAGAATCCTAAACTCAGCACTGGGAAAGAAGCATCACTTAGGACAGTCCAAAGGAGGCTAGGCAAATGCGTGCATTACTCTTATGAAGTCTTCTGGCCCTGGCCAGGTAGCTCAATTGGTTAGAGTGTCGTCCTGATACGCCAAGGTTGCAGGTTCGATCTCCAGTCAGGGCACATACAAGAATCAACCAATGAATGCATAAATATGAGGAACAACAAATCTCTTTCAACCTTCTTCTCTTTCTCTCAAATTAATAATAATAAAAAAAAGAAGAGTCTTCAGGCCAACAAACAGTTCTCTTAAGTAAATTGGGTGTAGTTACCACAGAGGTCCAAACCTTCACTGATCTCTGTATTCTCACAGGGTTTACCACCCTGCCAACCGGGGTAATGGAGCATGACTTCTCACAGTAAAATCATCTAGTCAAATGAGAGCCTCTGACCTGGGTTTAAGATGGATGGGGGTGTGTGTATATGTGTGTGTGTGTGTGTGTGTGTGTATATATATATATATATTTGTGTGTAAGAGAGAATTTCAGGCCATAAACATTTTGCTGATATAAGGATCTAGTGAAAGTTCAGTGCCACTCCTCAACTGGGACTAAAAAATGGCCCTTGACCTTCTTTACTCGGGCTTCTCCCCGCCTGACCCACAAGATCTTAAGCTCAGCTTGAGACGCTTGTGGTGGCCCCATCTTTTGTCTAGTGGGTCATTAACTGGAGAGGACGGGGACTGGAGGGCTTGGGGAGGCACCCTGGTTCGGAGAGATGAAAACGAAAACAGGCCATGCCGTCTGACTGTTTAAGATAAAGATTAAAAAATGTGGGCTCTTGCTGTGGAAGAGCATGTGGGGAAATGGGAGAGAGCCAGAAAATGAAAACAAAATGATGGAAAACGCTGGTCTGCACTGAGGTCATGTGATGCCTTCACCCTGTGGTGTCTTAGCCTGGAAAAAGAGAAGTCGGTGTCTGCTTTGCTAAGTTTTGCTAAACAGGTGTAGGGTGGGTACAAGGAAGACGCTGACCAGCTGTTCCAAGGCTTCTGATAATAAAACCAGGGTGACGGGGGGACTGCAACTAGAATAGAGCAAGTACAGAAAGACCAAAAAAGAACTGAATTTCAGGTTGAAGGCCACATCAGAGCTCCGGGGCAGGTGTGAGTTCTCTGCCCACAGACTTTAGCTGTGCATGTGCTTTAAGTGTGGGGTTAGGAATACATTGAATTGTGCCCAAATAATTTTAAGTTCTGTTGTTCCTTGCTGCTCCTAGTCTGTCTGTGATGGGCCAGTAGCATCAGGTCACCTGGGGGCTGCTGAAATGCAGAACTCCAGGCCCCACATCAGACCCACTGAATCAGAATCTTCATTTCTCCCTGGATACTTCTGCAGAGGACTGCTACCAAAATTAGATGCAGTACTTCAGATCATGAAAAGCTTTTATCGCAGTGTGGCTGACAAGGAGAGAGCTGTTTGGGACCGCAGTTTCTCTCTGTTTTTCAAATGTCATCAGTTAATTGCCCTATTGAACATTTTCAAAGACATCCATTGAAAGTTGTTTTTATAAACATTAGAAGATCAGACTTATAAAGTTCTTGCAGAGGCAAATAAACTAATTTTCCAAACTGGCCTCCTCTTAGAGTTAATTCTTGCATAAATATTATGACAAGTGTAAAATCATTAATGGTGTGTGCCATAAAATAGCAGGAGAGCTGAAATCCAGCTACTGATTCAAGTGTGGCCTCGGTGGATGCATCAGTGAAAGAGAAGCCCAGGACTGGATTTGGGTCTGGACTCCTGGTGCCAGCTAGCTGTCGCTCACCCTTCCCTGGCCTTGGTTTCCTCATCTGTGAAATGAAGAGCAGCTGGGATGGCTTTTAGGGCTTCTGCATCTTTACCACTCTAAGATCCTATGGCAGGGCTCTCCACGAGAGCACAGGAAACTTAATTTCTCTGAATTCACTGCATTTAACCCACCCATTGTTTGTGTGAACCACCAATAAAAGGACAAGCTGCTGGAAACCAGTGTCTAAATACCAAACAAATGATGGGAATACCACGCCCCCGGGAGCAGGCAGGTGCGGGCACTGGAGGCCAGCAGGGTGAGCAGCTCAGGCTCTCTGCAAACAGCTGGCAGCTCAGCTCAGCTGCTCACAGATCAGAGAAGTGCAGGCTGCTCGCCCACGTGCAATTGCGTGTTAAGTACGGCAAATCTAAAAATAGCCTGAGCTCAGCCCCGGGGATTAATACAGTGCTGTCAGTGTCTTTCAACTCAACTATGAGGGTGACAAGAAAGGGAGTAACTATAGCAACAGAAAAATGAACACAGAAAGAAAATCTTCTGAAATTGACAGGAGAAGTTTAGATTTAATAAAACAGTTATTTTTAATTCCTGTCTCTAAATCTTTGAATTCAAATAGTTCAATTCTGTGGAGGTAATAAAATTAGAATTTTGAAAAAACAAATACTCTTTCAGTTGTGGATTCCAGATCTGTGAGGAAACACATCTAACCTGTCAAATCATCCTTAATTAAGGGACAATTTGAATAAATGCCTTTATATAATTTTTAACTGAGAGGCTTTCCTCCATATTTGTTCTATCAGTTATAATAATAGTCTTGAGCCATACTTGACATTTTAAGATTATTACTACATGTCTGATGAAAATGTAGGGTGATACAGAACTCTCTAGAAATGAAAGGGAACTTAGGGGACATCATTAACGCTGGAAGAAGTTTCAGAGGCAGGGCCCACAGCTCACACTGTGGCCCAGCGAGCACAGGGCGGGGGTCGGCCGCTCGCGCAAGTGCCTGTGTGTCATCGGTTCTGACGTGGTGCCCTCACTCACGGAGCTCACACACATAACCCTAGAGTCCACACGTCCAAACCCCAGCACCCTTTAGCATCCTTTGATACAGGAATATGCGCTAGGTGTTGGGAAATGCGGCACTGGCCCCAGCTCTTCCACAGACTAGTTGTGGGGCCCAAGACGAGTCGCTGCTCAGCCTCTGGTCTCTGCTGGATGAGTCGCTCAGGATTTCCCCTGAGTAGGGCTGTCAGGAGTTAAGGGGAATGAGGAGAGGGTTTGTGTTGATACCCACTCTGGGCTATATGCCCTGTGCTGGACTTTAAAATACACGTTATCTTGGCAGTAAACTGGCAAGACAGATAATTTTATCTCCACTTTATATAAGAGGATACAATCATCACCAGGCTGAGCTAAGAAGTGACAGGGCCTGGTTATAACCCGGTGTCTGTTTGATGCCACACGGAGCACTCTCCACTCTCTGTACCACTCCAGCCGCCTCCTGCCTGCAGTACGAAGACTGACCCCCTCCCCCGCCCCACCCAGGTGTTAGTTACATGCACTTAAACTGTCTACAGATTTTCAGTGACTGGCTTGCATTTTCCAAGCATAGAAGATTAGGTACCTTGGAAAGTCCCTCTATAACCTTCCCCTCACTCAGGCATCCAGTGTTACCAGTTGTTTCCACACCAAATATACGGCGCACGATTCTGCCACCTGCCCTTGTGGTTCAGTAATATATCACGAGCATCCCCTTACTTAATGAAAATAAAAGTATTTTCATTTAATCTTTACAAAGACTGTATATCAATCATTTTCTAATGGATATTTCAGTTGTTTCCATTTTATAATACTTTAATAATCAGGAAAGACAGAAAACATCATATGGAAAAAACACTAGGGTAGTAAAGTTATTTTTGAAGTAAGTCAAAAAGTAAATCAAGAGCTTCATCTTTGTGTGTTCCTAAAATTTCTGCTCAGAATCAAAACTGCCTGCAACGCAAGAACCACCTTTAGTAAACCAGGGTTCTAACGCGCAGACAAAAAGGCCCGTGCCTGCGGGCCCCCGGGTCAGGAATTCTTGTCGCGTCCCTCACCCCACTTTAAAAGTGTGGTCACGACGTTTGTGTGGGGCAGAGGAGTCACGGCTGTGTGGAGGCGCTCTGGCTGAAAGTGAAATCGCACAAACACAAATCTAGTTTTGTGGTTAGCTGCAAGTCCACAGCTGGCACGGGCTTTCCTTTAGCTGAAGTGCTCCCCCTCCCGTGCCAGGAGAAAATGCTCTTTCAGTGCTCACTGGAAAACCAAAATGAGAGCAAACGCTGTTGGAAAATTCTGAGGCTTAAGGAAAGCTGCTTTTTTTTTTTTTTTTTAGATTTTATTTATTTATTTTTAGAGAGGGAAGGGGGGGCAGAGAGAGAGAGAGAGAGAAACATCAATGTGCGGTTGCTGGGGGTTATGGCCTGCAACCCATGGAATGTACCCTGGCTGGGAATCGAACCTGGGACACTTTGGTTCCCAGCCCGGGCTCAATACACTGAGCTACGCCAGCCAGGGCTGGAAAGCTGCTTTAAAGGCTGCTATGCGGACCAACAACTTGGAAATTTCCTAACGGGATTTTCAGAGTTTTAGTAAATCTCTCAGTCACTTTCTGGTTCTCCTACTGTGATCAGAACCAAAATCAAGCAATGACAAAGGTCAACCATGTAGCCGAGGAGCGAGAAAACAACAAAAACACATGTGCACATATATACACACTAAATATTAAGATGAATTAATTAACTAAAATCAGTTATATAATACATGTTAGTCTTTTATATATAAACTATTTCTTCATTACTTTTTTTTTTTAGATTTTATTTACTTATGTTTAGAGAGAGGGGAAGGGAGAGAGAAAGAGAGGGAGAGAAACATCCATGTGTGGTTGCCTCTCTTGTGCCCCCTACTGGGGACCTGGCCCACAACTCAGGCATGTGCCCTGACTGGGAACTGAACCACTGACCCTTTGGTTCAAATCCAGGACTCAATCCACTGAGCCACAACGGCCAGGGCATCTTCATTACTTCTTTTTAATACATCTTAAAGTGTGATGCTATGAGATTCACGTAAACTTAATTCTATATAAAAATAGTCATAAAGAAGAATAACTATAGTTTTGAAGGGGTGGAATCAGACAAGACAGGGTTTCTTGCTGTGATCAGAGATACTACCCGTTTCATCAGCTGCCAAGGTTTCTCCTGCTCTTTCCTCCCCTTGCACCCTTTCTCTGAAGGAGTGGTCAGGGAAGTAGAAACAGGACGCTGGCAGGCAGCCAGCCACTTAGGTCAGCATCTCTCCCAGTCCGTAAGAGAATGTGTATTATCAATACTTGCCAGAGGCAGGGACGGTTTCGGCAACAGCCAAATGACAGCTGTTCTGGCCACATGCAAAGGACTTGAGACCTAACAGGCTGAGAGGCTGATGGAGCCTGAAGTAGAAAGTCCACCCACAGTGATGGTCCAGGGACAGGCCACTCCCAGGGTCCCTGTCATGGGAAGGGACCTTGGCGGATTCTCTCTGGTTTCCCCTCACAGGTGAGGTGCATCCTGATTTCTTACAACACTTGGTATTGGCACTGTCCAGTCGTAGAGCAGCATATAGGCCATTTCCATTAGAGTACACGTCTTATTTTCTTACCTTGTTCCCAAACTACAGGTGCTAGACACTGCAAAGGGAGTAAGACTGTCCATACGTGGGCTGGAAATAGGACCAACGTGCATTATAAAAGCTTTGGCGGGCAGAATGGAGTCACTGAAGTTAAGACATAGGTGATCCAGCAGAGACCACTTCCAACACAAAATACAAAACTCGACAAATGTTGAGAGTGGTGGCTGAAGGTTTTCTAATGTGACATATATATGAGTCACATGTGCACTAGAACACTTGTTTTATTTTTTAATTTTTTAAAAAGCTTTTATTTATTACTTTGTAGAGACAGGGGAAGGGAGGGAGGGAGGAGGAGAGAAACATTGATCAGCTGCCTCTCATATGTGCCTCAACCGGGGACAAACCCACAACCCAGGCATGTGCCCTGACCCAGGAATAAAACCGGTGACCTTTTGCCTTGGGGGACGATGCCCAACCAACCGAGTCACACCAGTCATGGCACACTAGGACATTTCTCACACTCTAAGCACAGTCAGAAGTAAGAAAAGATCATGTGGTTTTGACATGTATTTCAGGCAGCTGGTTAAAAGCATTTTTTATTTTTATTTTTATTTTACTTTTTAAAGGTTTTATTTATTTAGTTTTTAGAGAGAGGGGAAGGAAAGGAGGAATAGAGGAAGAGAAACATCAATGTGAGGGTGGTTCTCATGTGCTCCCAATGGGGGACCTGGCCCGCAACCCAGGAAAGTGACGTGATTGGAAATCGAATTGGCAATCCTTTGGTTCCTAGGCCTGTGCTACGTCCACTGAGCTATACCAGCCAGGGTATGGCTGGTATATGTTTTTTAAAAACATATTTTAAAAAATAAAGCAAGCAGTGTCTAGATAATCACATTAGCGATTATAGCCAGGTTGGCACAACAGTAGAACGAACCGATCTTGAAAGCTCAACATCCTATTTTGGTTTGAAGCAGATAGATACAAAGCACAATGTTGCAGTTAAGAGTTGAAATCTATACCCAGACTAATTGATTTTGAATTTCTACTTCACTTACTAGTGATACAAATCTTGGGAAATGTTGTTAATCTCTCTGTGCTGCACTTTCCTCATCTGTGCAATGAAAACAGTAACCAGAGGGCTGCTGTGAGGATTTCACGAGACAGTTCACAGTACCAGCCTAACCAAGGCCCAGCTGCCGGTACCGCCGTGACTGCTGTCACTCCCGGGGCCAGAGGAGCACTCACCGAGATGCGTGTCCATCACCTTCGCACAGTACTTGCACATGGCGTCCAGGTCATTCAGCTGTCCTTGAAGGAAAGAAATTTGAGCTTCTAAATCTTCTTCCTAAAACGAAGGGGGTAAAATAGGGAAATTTTTATAAACAATCAAATACAATCCCCAACGTTCTCCAGTGACCTGGACTATTTCAAAGAGGAACAATGTCTCTGTCCTAGCCAACACAAAACAGCAAATGGACAAGCGTGAACTCAACCTTACCACTACAAATAGAACAGAGAAAGGGTATGTGTGGGGGTTGGAAAAAACCTGGACTTTTCCTAACTGAATGCTAGCTTTGGGCCATGTACAAATGTCTACCCACACAAGCTTGTATAAAAAAGTACAGATAATATCTCCCACAACTACTGAGCCCCACAAATTGGGAGAGTAAATTGGATTTCAGTGAACCATACTCCCCAGGCATCTGGTACAAACACATTACATTTTCTCTCACACACATATGGGAAACCGGAGATTTCCATTTGTACAAGACAAATCTCATCACTTTCCAGACAATGGTGTCTCTTAAAGAGTGAGATTTCCCCAGAGCACTTGGAAAAGTTTTGTCCCTGCAGCCCATACACAGCTGCTCTTATATTTCCTCTTGATATGCCACTGGGACATTTTATTTATTTGATTGTTTCTGGCAAAAATACCCTGGGTTGAGTAATTGTCTAAATGGTAAAGACAACCTAACTGTAACAAAAGGAAAAAATCTGGTTTTTTTTTTAAAGGAAAAAAAAGATACATGGAAAAAAATTCCCAAGAAAATTTAGAAGATTAAGGGAGTTTTTCTCAGAGAAAGAGAATTAGCCTCATTAGGTAGGAAATTTAAACTAAGCTAGAATACAAAGAGATGTTGCTAGAGGTGGAATAGGCTAGAAAATGGGTTTTTGAGTTTTAGATGCTTGTCCTTTCACATAAAAATCCCGTGTCGTTAAAAAGAAGGGGAGAGAAACCTACCGAGATAAGCCCTTCCTTGGGGACTGAGCATAATTTGACGTATAGATGGAAATGAACAGTTGAAAAGGTTACTTGTAGGTGTATTCCATTTTAGCAGCACACATATGCAGCACCGAAAAGTACTGTTTCTAACAGCTGCCTGGAGGATAAGCTCTTAGGAATGTGCGTCTAAACGCTTGCCTCTGAAAACAGAGCAGTAGCTCTGCAAAACAAGTGACTGAGAAGTGCCCACTGTGGGACAACACAGGCACTAACCATGTTCTCTACAGACCCCACCACGTGCAGCAGCCTCTCCTCTGATGTGCAAAGGAAGACAAATGCAACCAGAAGCAGCTCAGCCAAGGGATGATTACAGGGGCCTGTGGGGAGGTGGTGCCACCTTCCCAACACTTTGGCTGAGCTTTAAGGTGGAAAAGGATGGGGTGTGTTGGGGTATTACTCTTTTTGCCCTTTGTTTCCGCTGAGTTTCCCTGTTCTATCAGGACACTGTAGGAGAAAGAAAACTGCATGTGTTGACTAAATGGTAGCTGTAGTTAGCTTCTAAAGTCGGCCACCATCAAGTCCTTCCTCCCCTTAAACCTGGGTTGGACGTGTGACTTGCCTTGATCCACGGAATGCAGCAGAAGCTGGAATGTGCCGGTTTGGGGCTAGTGCAAGAGGCCTGCTGACTCCTGCTTTCACTACAGGAAGACAGCTACTATGCTGTACAGAAGTTGAGGCTAGAATACTGAAAGAGAGCGGAGAAACTCTGGAGAGAAAGCCGCCGCAGGAGGATCTCTGAGTTCTGGACAAGTGAACGAAGTCGTGCTGGACCTGTCAGCTCCACCCACTGGAACCAGCCGAGTAAGCAACCTGTGAACATCACGCAGAACAGAACAGCCTGCCCAAGCCTTGTCCACATCCCTGGCCCATAAAGCTATGGAAAAATAGCAGTGCTATTGTTCTGAGGAGTGGACTTTTGGAGTGGTTTGTTACGCAGCAACATACAACTGAAACAGTGGTAGAACAGGAAGAACACTGGATTGGTCTATGGCCTGGGGATATTTGAGTTCTATTTTTGATCCTGCCACTTACAAGTCATGCAACTTGAGGTAATCCTCTACCCAGCCTGGGCCTAAACTCAGCACTCTCTGGAGCAAGTACATGCCAGACACTGTGCTCTCACAAAGCTTACAGACTTGTAGTTGGAATAAGAAAGATACTTTCTTATTACTAGAGCATGAGATAGAGTATACGAAAGTTGTATAGTGAAGTAAGAATAATTGCTGGGGGAATCCTGGTCCGTGCCTCCTGTCCCTTCTACTGAATGAATCACCTTTTCAGTGTGTTACAGACACCAACCCAGCCAGTGAGTCTGGAACCGTCCTGAGGTGAGAGCTCGGCAGTCTGTTAATGGAGGGGGGCCCGCTGCGCCCGAGTTCTTCCTGGCATGAGACTACCGGCCGGGGTGCTGCCAGCCAGAGTGCGCAAAGGGTACTGGGAAGGTGATGCCTCCTGGCTCGAAAGCATCTCTGTTGTATCAGTTTAATTGGGATGAAGCAATCACATCTTTAAAAATGCAAAACCCTTGGGAAATTTAATCCCCAGCAGGCAGTCCTATCTCAAGGATTTATTATATTCAGTTGGTTATATTCATTTAAAAAACTGGGATGGAAAAGCTCTTCAGAGGAGAGGTGAAACACATGGCCTGTTGGTGGGGGGGCGTTGAGCTCAAAAGGGAGGTCTCTTCCTCAAAACACCTAACTATGCCAGCAGGAACATTCCTGTAATAAACACATGGCCAGACTGGTGCGCTCTGAACTGTGTGGTGCAGGATTTGCACGAGTGTATGGGGAAGCCCCGAGGACACGGCGGCCCAGAGCGCTTGATGCGTGACCGTGTGGAAATATGGAAACACAGCTTTCTGAGTCTGCAAATGTTATTTAGGACTCTGGTGGCAAGTGAAGAGCATCTTGCTTGCCTAAATCCCAAGTAAACCTCAACACAAATGGAATATGTACTATCCAAAATGGCAACTTTCATTAATTTAAACCTTTTTTCCAAAGGAAAGCTCACATGAAGACCCAGTGTATGAGATAAGAAGAGTATTCTGGTTGAAATAGGTCGAGAGGCTATCCTTCTAGAGTTTACTCAAGCTTAAAACATTCCTAAACCTTTCAACTATAACTCAGACTTTATAAATAGAAGTGGAATCACTCGGAGGCAAAAAGGTGGCTTGTCATTTACTCCTCACTATATAATTACAGATAAGAGGCAGAGCCAAGAATCAAGCTTCTAAAATTGGGGAACTGACTTCACGTTGCTGTCTTAGCTTCTTGTGCTCCGCACTCTCCCCAGCTAACATGCTTTAAACACTGACAGCTTTAGTCATTTGTTTTCATTAAATTGGTCCTCTGTAATCAAAAACAAATGCTTGGCTAATTGCCTTCAGGTTTTATGAAAACAACCAGTTAGTATAATTTTTATGTATAAATAAGACACTGAAGAAAAATGTTTATTGTACAGCAGTTCCTCGAATAACATCTTTTCATTCAATATCATGCTATTAAGTTGATGAGATGTCATAGAAACTTAACTCTTGTTTATATCAATTAGTACAATCGGTTTTGTTATAGGTTGTCTCACTTAGAGTCACAGAGTCTACGGATGGTGCTAAGTGAGGAATCACTGCATGCACCTTTGCATATATGTTCTACCTGCCATCACAGGAGGGAGTGCGGTAGAGCAGGATGAGAGTCTGGAGTAAATGCACCTAGGTTCGAGTGGGCTTTCTGCCAGTTAGGTACAAACTGTATATAATCTTAGACCAGTTCTCTAATTTCCTGGTCCCCTGACCCCCATCTAGCAGGACTGGGGGAAGAACAAAATGGGAACAGCATGGAGAGTATCTGGCACCGAGCAGGTAGCTCAATAAGGGCGATTATTCTTTCTTTTAAACACTTTTTTATAATCAGGTCTAAACAGTGAAACAGATTTTAGGTTAAGGGTTTTATGATTCACTGTTGTAAAATGCTGGTTTGTGGTTTTAAATCCTTTACGAGGCTTAGCGCAGGAAAATTAATTAGGGCTTAAGAGCCCAGCACTGTCTTCAGTTCTGGGTGGCAACCCGATGTGCGAGGCAAGACACTGATGGGGGATTACGAAGGAGGGCCATGCAGGCTACTGTGTGTGACTCATCACCACCTGTGCTTGGCAGCCTGGCAGGAAGACGAGGTCCACTCCACTGGAAGAGAAACGCATCTAGCACCTACCCCTTCTATAGTGATTACAATATTCCAGACACCGAGCTTCACCTGCTTAACTCATTTAATCCTCACCACAGACCTAGATTGTAGATTCTCTCACCTACATGGTTTGCCTACATGAACCATGGTTTTTGTAAACACATTCTCGGAAGTGGATGCTGGGGGCAGACAGCTGGTTGAGAACCCAGGTCCCCTGGCCCACTGCTCCCATTTCTTCCCCACGTGCACATTCTCTCTCTTGCTTAGTTCCATGAATAATCTTAATCTCAGTTTCCTTTAAGAGAGATTCAGCAATTACCATGTGGAGTTCTAACCCCAAATCACTCACTAAATTGTTTTCCTTGCAAAAAAATTTAGGCATAATTGGTTGTGGTCTGTTTTGTTGTTTGCTGAATGATTCTTGTTTTGACTGTACCTGAAAAATGACTTTTTTAGAATTAAGCTTTTTAGAAAGTGGTGTTTCCACTACCATTTACTCCAAAATAGTTGATGTGTCATTACACTTCTATTCAGATATTATACATCTCAGTTGTTTGAGTTATTTTATAATATATGGATTTTACACATCAACTTTGTTAAATGCTTCCATGTGTTTCTGTTATTTTATATAATAAAACAAGCTTTTGCAGCTTATTATTTATTCCCTTTCATGAATTTACTCAGTAAACATATTTGTTTGTGTTAGGCCTTGTGGAAAATGCAATGATGCATGAGGATAAAATCTGACCTCTGCAAGTTTAGAAAGGTAAGGCCTATACATAATGCCAGGAGACAAGGAGGGTAAGCTTTGCAGCAGATTTGAAAGAGGAGCCTGCACAATTCTGGGAAGGGCAGATGACTTCCAATTTGTAGAGGTGGAAATGAAAGCAGATTTTCAGGATGAGACAGTTTTTTTTTTAATGGGCCTTAAAGAAGAAGGGAGACTTGGCCCAGAAGAAATGATGGCCAAAAACGTTTTAGAAGGCAAGGACCCACTAAACAAAGGGGTCAGGAAAGCGTGGGACTCGGACAGAGCCAGAGCCTGGAGAACGGCACAACTGAGGTCCGGCAGAAAGCCTTCCCTTCCCTTTTCATTCATCCCCAGTACATTTTTACATCCGATAATTATGCTTTGGGGGCTGGGGTTTGCCTCACAGACTGCTGTGGTCACTGCCCCTGAGAGGAACCATGCTCACAATGATTGCACAGGCTGCAGTGGTGTCTTTGTCCAGGGACTAATTAAACCCAGGGCCTTCGGTTTGGGAGAAAGTGGGGCGGAAGAGCACTGGGGTGGAGAGCCACTCAGCTTCCAAGTGAGTGCCTTCAGATCACAAGACAAGCAGACAAGAGAAGCGACACCGACTGCAGGCAGCAGGAATAGGCTCAATATAGAAACTAGGAGACAGGAAAGACACCCAGTCTTTTCCAAACAGATGGGTGAACAAGAAGTGGGAAGTGAAGAAAACGGAAAGTCTTGGGGGGAAAAAGTGGGAAGGCCATGGATGTTCTGAGGAAGCTGTGGGGTACACAAGGGCACATACACACACTTGGTGTGGATGGAAACCGAGCCAGAGCGTGTGGCATCAGCAGAGGCAGACACCAGCGGGAAAAAAGAAGTAAAGGAAGAGGAACACAAAGGAGACCTTCCAAGACTATAGATATAAATGGCCCGGTCCTGGAGGAGAGCAGGAGGAACATGAGCACAGGCCCTAGAATCAGGATGTAATATCTCTGTGACACTGGCCAGAGACTGGAGCTCTCTGAGCCTGTCTCCTGCCTGTGAAATAAGGACAACAGTATCTCCCCCTTCATGGGACTGCCGAACGATTGACTTACATGAGATTTTGCAGGTGATATACTTTGCACAGTGCTTGGCACATGCTAAACAATAAATAAATGTTTGTTGTTGTCTCTAGACTATGAATACAATTCTAGAAAGTTATTCCCAGGAACTATGGACATATGCAAAAAAGTAACTCCCAGGATATTCATTGCACAGTCAATGGCAACATGAACACAGCCCCGCCCCCCTCCCCAACCAACCCGCACAAATCCTGTATGTCTAATGCTGGGTGACTTAGGTCACTGTGGCACCGTTCATAACCGGAGTATTTAAAACTGTCTCATATGACAACATTTAACAGGAACATATCACACACTAATTGGGAAACAAGGCACCAAGCTCTAGGTAAAGAATGACTCTGTCAGCACAAATGGTTGCCAGATGGCAGAGGGGCTGGGGACTGGGTGCAATGATGAAAGGGATTAAGAAGTACGAATGGCCAGTTACAAAAATTGTCATGGGAATGTGAAGTACAACATAGGAAATATAGTCAATAATATTGTCATAGCTATATACGGTGTGGATGAGAATTAGGTTTATTGGGGTGATCACTTCATAGGGGATATAAATGTCTAATCACTATGCTGCACACCTGAAACTAATATAATGTGCATCAACTGTAATTGCAAAGTTTCTTTTAAATGATTATTTTTTTGCAAAAAAGAAGGCATAGAAAAAACAAAAGATATTCAACAA